>NC_058122.1:17248333-17560416 GCF_914725855.1 Thunnus albacares
GCTGCAGGAATGGTGACAAATCAAAATAGTTGGAATTTCAGGAGGAGTTAAAACTTGTAAATTGCCTACTTGGCTGTGTGCCTGGCCATAAATAACAAGCCTCTTAGTTCTGAATATAAACACAACGGAGCAGAGCTGCTCGGTTTAGGATTGTCGTAAATATCTCCAGCGCCACGCTCTGTGTTTCCTGTATTTTTCTGGAAGGGTTGTGAAGCAACAAATGCCACTGAGGTAATAAGTGCTCACTCCTTCTACATGAAGAGGGATAAAACAAGAGGAGGATGGCAGACATAGAGGGAATTGAAGGGACAGAGAGAGAGATGAGGGAGGGAGAGCAGGTGCGTGTGTGTGTGTGTAAGCGTGTGTGCATACATGTGTGTGTGGGTGGTAAAGTGACAGGCGATGATTAGCCCAACCAGAGGAGGATATGTGGGAGGGAGTGTGTGGGAGTAGTGGGGCTGGCGAGAGAGAGAGAGAGACACAGAGAGAGAGAGAGATACTGTATAAACGCATAGAAATGACAGGAGATTTATGCACAGAAAATGCAAACAACCATGTAAGTATAATAGGCATGAAAACACGCATGCACATACACAGACAAGGGCAGATTCCTGTGGGAACAAACTGTGTTCTGACAAAAATGAATTACGGCTTAAGCCAGGGTAGTGCATGCTGATTTGTTGATAATTAAAAACAGCAACAGAGGGCATTATTTCACAAGGTAATTTCATTCCCTGCATTAAGCATAATGTTTATCTGTGTGTGTGAAAGACAGGAGGGAAAAAAAGGGAGGGAGGAGGAAGAAAGAGATGGAGAGCAGCTGCGACTCTTAGGTGTGTAGGTGGGACCATTTGCAGCCCGTCTCTTACTGTGCCTCTATGGAATTAACAGGCTTTAAAGAGGTGCGACAAGAACTCAAACTCATACATGCACATGCAAGTTTGAGCATGCGCACATACAAAAAGGACATAGAAACAAGCTGATATATATATATATATTTTTAGATGAAGACATAACAATACTAATAACCCCCTTCAAAGCAAGTAACATCATCATCACGCCAACTGATTGTGCGATTGCTTTGATTATGTGTGAATAAATTCAAGGATGTAAATCTACTGTACGAGGTCACTGTGGGATCTAGAGCGATGTTTTGAAGCTTGTGTTTACACTCATGTATCCGGCGAGGCGGGGCTTCTGTGGAATTAAAAATGGGACGAGCAAGCCAGCAGCGATCATCATGGCTGAGTTTGACAGCCTGAGAGACCTGCCCTAAAATATACCTCTCATCAAGAATTAATATCAACCAAAGTGGGGATGTGATTTTTTTAAAATATCTATCAATAAACACATTAGAAGCAGTGAGACATTAAGTTACTGTTTTGGTTTGAAATATAATGCATGGTAACAAATGTTAAGATAAATAAGACTGGGACGAGACTAATAAGAAAAAAATAAACTCAGTCTTGGATTAAATTATTATACAAAGTATATTCAGGTGTTATCTATCCATTTGCTATTGTTCTCAAAGCTAACGGGTTATGGATTGTTATGCACGTGGTTGGACAAGAGGTCAGGGCACTAGTATCAACCTCAGGGTGGGGACTCCGAAATGTTGTGTGCAGGTGGCTGGAAAATAAAACATCAATCCTTCCTTTGGGACCCACAGTGGCATGCAGGGGAGTGTTGGGTGTAGCTGTTGCATTGTACTGAATACCATCAGTGAAGAACAAGGGATCATATCTTAAAACTACATCACAACCTTTCTTTTTTCATCCTACAACAGCGCAGAGTGATTCAGTCTTTGAAATAGCTTGATGAAAATAGGCAAACACAGACAAAGACAGAAGATGAGTCTTTTGACCAAGAGAATGAGTCATTTCAAATATCCAGTCCCCTTTGCAAATCTTTCTCCAGGCAATGCTTTGGAATCAGTTTTCAGTTCCTTCGTACACACTTGTGACAAAAGAGTTGAGTAAATTGATAGACTTGTGCTATGCACAATTTCTAAAACCGGCATTTTTAAGTTCCCTTGTGTACATGTGTAACTGCAAGGAGAGTCGACTCATCTACCAGCACACACGTAAATGAAAGCACACATTTAATAGTGTATTACAATGAGGTTTCTTTAAAGTGAGATTGAATGACTTAATGTGAGAGCAGAACAGTGGTGCATGGTGCAAGAAGAGCTAAAAATCAGCTGTCAGTCACATCACGTACATGCTACTCTCTTTTCATGACAAGTTCAGCTGAGGATGTCTGTCTTAGAAGTGCCCACTACTGTAAGTGAGGCTCAGTTCAACATGGAGGTACAGCTGTAAACTCTGGAATCAATGGAAAAGCTCACAGAGGCTGCAAGATAGAGAGATACAGAGATAGAGAGAGAGAGGGGGGCCGCTTGCTGAATAAAACATCCTGAGAGCACTTTCATGTCAATCCCTGTTGGCTGGGCTGGAGGAAACCCAAACTGGATTTCAGCTTCACTGCAACAAAGGCCCCGTCAAATCAACAGCTACTTCTACGCAGATCAAGCAGTCGAAAGCACAATCAGCGCGAAGGGAATCTCTTCAAACAGGAACTGATTTCCCATGGGCTGGTGACAGCAAATACAGACACACTCAGACACAGCGATCACCTAGGAAACTACTCACTATGAGAGGAGCAGGTGTTGGCTCTACAATTGACCTCAGTGTTTGTAACAAGAACACACCAAATACACACCTAATTGACATGACATACACATATCATATGCAATGCAACATTTTTGACATCTGGCATCCTGATACATTCTTCCATATAGAGTCGATACAAACAGCAACACACTGGAAAAACATCAAACTGGCAAACCACTACAAGTCATATAAAAAGGCTTTTTTCAAAAAATCTAATCTTCAGCTCAGATGAAAACATGTTGCCGTCCTCTATACTGTTATAAATAAATGACGTTCAGCTCCCACCTCTACTAGCTACTGCACTCCACTGTTACCTTTTTCTATTTCTTACAACATTTTTTTCTGATAACAGTAGGCCCATGAATTGAAAAGAAAAAAAAAGTTATTTCCTCCAGGACACAATCTAACAAGTAGAGCCCGACCGATACTGGATTTTTGGGGCAGATGCTAATACCAATATTAGGGAGTAATAAAAAAATCTGATATCAATATATATATATATTAAACTTGAATTAAGAAAAGGATCAAATATACATAAAACGCTGCCTATATAACTTGAAAAAGTATCGGCCGACCCATATATCAGTTGGGGTCTACCAACAACAACCTTCTTTTGGATTTCAATGATTCTGCAAAGGTTCAAATAAAAACTAGAAATACTGCCTTGCGGTTGCATGCCTCTGCCAACCAGTCAAGTTGCAGTTTACATCCATGTCTGTCCAGACTTATATAATATTTATAGAGAAGATTTTGAAGGAATTTAATAAAAAGGTACTAAGTGTATTTTTGGCAAAATGGAATTTATCACTGTATTGAGTTTGACTGAGTATGATTCCAGTGAATAATTTCCAGTGAGAAACATGCTGTCTTCACTTACTGTAGAGACTATATTTACAGAAGAGTACAGAGACTGATAGAGAGCTTCTTCACATGATTCAACAATAATCACCTGAAGCTCAGTATCAGCAAAACCAATGAACTTGTGGTGGACTAGCAGAGGAACAGGAGGCCCCCTGTTCTGATTGTCATCCAGTGAGAGGAAGTGAAGAGGGTGGACTCATACAAGTACCTTGGGAAAGCAAAATGCAAAGAAGCTACAAATTCTAAATGTGAAATATGGTCACAATCTCCCCTTCTGTTCCTGAGTTATGGCACTGAATAATAGCCAGCAGAACATTATGATGTCACAGTGAAGTTGACCTTTGACCTTTTGGATATAAAATGTCATCACTTTATCCTATTATCCTATTAGACATCTATGTGAAACTTTGTGATAATTAGTGTGTGAATTCTTGAGTTATGGCCAAAAACGTGTTTTGTGAGGTCACAGTGAACTTGACCTTTCACCACCAAATTCTAATCAGTTCATCCTTGAGCCCAAGTGGATGTTTGTGCCAGATGTAATGAAACTCCCACCAAGCATTCACAAGAATGGGACAGACGTGAGGTCA
Source organism: Thunnus albacares (assembly GCF_914725855.1). Lineage (NCBI taxonomy): Eukaryota > Metazoa > Chordata > Actinopteri > Scombriformes > Scombridae > Thunnus > Thunnus albacares. The sequence continues at coordinate 17,252,457 of NC_058122.1, forward strand.
CAGTGGCCTTGACCTTTGACCTCTGACCACCAAAATCTAATCAGTTCATCCTTGAGTCGGAGTGGACGTTTGTACCAAATTTGAAGAAATTCCTTCAAGGCGTTCCTGAGATATTGTATTCACAAGAATGGGACGGACAGACAGACAACCCAAAAACATAATGCCTCTGGCCGCGGCTGTCGCTGGCATGAAGGCATGAAAAAAAACACCTCCTGTATCAACCCACACGTTTCTCTCTGAGTGCTACTTAGCCTCTTGTGCAACATTTTTAACAGGAAACGTATGTTGTGTGCGTATTAAGTGTATTAAGTACTGGTGCTGCTGTTCAAGCTCAGTGTGACCAAGACAAACACCAAGAAAGAAAAAGGGAGAAAGTACCAAAAACACAGAGGTCATCAGATATGTCACTTACCCAAATCTTTGGATCCTTGACTCTCACTGGCCAGTTCACCCATTCTGACCAGAGCATCAAAGTAGCCTTTGGCAGCAAATGTCACATCTAGAGACAAAGAGAAGCAAGAACAAAAAGGAAAGCAGGATTGTTATTAAATTAAAAGGTTACAGTGCAGTGTAAAAAAACAAAGAACTACACGGCTTAGTTTTGTGTAAACTAAGTCGACAGCATTCTGGCCAGTGACGCTGGAAGATTTGCAGTCTTCTCCTTCCTGTCTACCTCTGCTTTCCCTCAGATGTTTTTGAAGTGATGAATCATAGCTTCTCACCTTCAGAAAATAAGACAATACTGAAGTTGCTACGCGATTACTCAACATCATCTTGTTGGCATTCTCCATGCATGATTGCAAAGAGGAAATTATCGCCTGATAGATTATCTGTGCATGCTGGCCAAGCTGCACAGGCACTAAAAAATGTTTTGTTAGGTTTTGTTTCTAGATTGGAGTTATAATGGGAAAGAAATTCTGTTTATTATACCTCAAATGTGTATGTGAGTGTTAAGTCATTGAGATGACTTTTTTGGCAAGTATGTTTTCCATACACTTAACATTCTATGAAGCCAGGATTATACTTCATGTTTTGACACTTATATTACGTACCACACATTGCAGTGACTCAAAAAGTCATTCCTTGCAGTCATTCCTGAGTCAATTTTGGTGTTTACGTGTGTCTGGAACAGAGTAACCGAGTGGTAGTATGGATGTGCTGGCTCTTTTTGATCTGTGTACAAATGGGCCACTAAAATTCAATATTTGCCAGCCAATAGCTCTGAGAAAACATTGTTGTCCCACCAAGGAAATAACAATGTCAAGCTGTTAACCACATGCCGTTAACCACCATTGGCCTTTTCCTTCTTCCATTTCATTTCATCTTTTTTTTGTCGATATGTCTGAACACTGGACATCAGGGTGACATAGTGACTTGGGGAGACTGTTGATAAGCAGAGAGATTTAGGTACACCTATATAGACAAGGACTAAACCTGCTGGGGTGTCATTCAGCAACAATGAATGTCCACAACTTATGGATGACACTGCACCAAGACTTTTCATTGGAGAGGGCAATCAAAATAAGACTTTCCCCCTATTATCAGTCAAATGTATATCACATTTCTAATTTCCTTTAAAATGTAATGGGGTTAACTGACTGCGCATAGTAATCTGTTTATTCACTGATGTACAGTAGAGTCCGAGGGTCACGGAAACACATGTACAGATATTTGCAGATTTGTGCATGCACACCTACAGTGCTCATGTACATACAAAAAACCTTTGCTCTAGATCTTCAGCATACACAAAACAATCGGTACGGTTAATCATAATCAGCAGCCATATCTCTTCTTGTCTCTCACTGACTAAATAAAGATCAAGAGTACTCGTGGTTGTCCGGATCAATATCCACCTCAGCCCCTATTATTCTAGCTGCTGCTGTGCTGGCCAACAAAGGTCACACAGGGCAGAGTGAGCTTCCAGTGATTTCTGTCTGACTGCCATACATCCCGTCAATCAGCCCATCTCCGGTGAATAATGGCCACCGCTTTTGGAAGTGAATTCAACAGCGGTCCAGGTGACAGATGGGCCCTGTGCCTGCAGACAGCTGCCAGGTGAGAGACACATTAACAACAATAGCCTGGCAGGGGCAGGCTAATTCTAGCAGACAGATGTAGCCCTGAGATATAGGAAGTCTCTCAGGCTAGAGACCTCGGAGGTCTGCTCCAAGACTGACGGACATATGTTAATGCTAATCCCAATTACAGCTGAGTCAACGGCAGAAAAGGCTACGCATTTCCTCCGTCTTCCCTTGCTGGAGGAACACCTGAGAACTGAGCGCAGAGCCTCCAGTGCATCACGGCTGATTTCTCTTCATTATGCCAAACATGCCTCCTGCGTGCCTTGATGTGGAAAGTGTGTATAAATGTGTGTGTGTGTCTGCACATGTGTGTTAAAGGGGTTGTGCGAGTAGGACGGCGGGAGCTACAGCAGATTTTCAAAAGGGATCTCCACTCTGCAAACACTTTCTTCTTGTCGAAGCTGCTCCTGCATGAGAGAGTGTATGTTTGTGCAATTGGGTGGCAGAGTAGATAAGCTGGATCTATATGGATACTTTACTTCTGTCTAATGAAATGTGTGGTGAGGGGCTCACAGAGACAGACGGAGAGGATTACGGGATCTCGGATTTTAAGGCAGACAGACAATCCGGAGGGGAGGGGCTCATCTCAGAGCCACTGATCCATCATCCTTCGCTATAGAGAAGAGGAGGACAAAACCACATATCTCTCAATCAGGACAACAATCATTTCCTCTACCTGTGTCACCCTCATCGTGCTGTCAGGGGACTTGTATAACAAGTTCCAGGCTGTGTTTGATAGGCAGTTGGAGTCACTCAGTTGTATGCATCTGTTGCTTTTACACTTACCAAACACTGTGATATTTAGCAACTCACTGCTGTGTTTGAAAACCTGGAATGCACCCATATCCAGATCTAGCAAGCCTACCCATGAAGCCCTTTTGGCATTTCTGGTGTTGAATAATTTCAGTGATTGCAACATATGGGTGAAGTGTGTCCTCCCATCCCCTGCCCCCGCAAATCAGAGCCTCTTAGTCCCTTGGGTCTAGCCAATCCTGCAAAGTGGGTCTTTAATGGCTCACTGAGTCCCTACCAGTCTGTCTCCTACCTTCACCAAGGCCAGGATTAGTTATTGCGTGTGTCAGGGGGAAAGAGGCACAAGCAAAGGGAGAAGCCCCACTAATTGCTGAATTTGTTGGACTGTGGGGGCTCGGCCTTGGGTTAAGTTTGAGGATGTTTTTGGGCAAAAGTTTGGGGATGTTGTCACCAAGTCAGAGGGCAAATGAAAAATGGTGTGCGGGTTTAGGAAAACATACATTATACATACACTTTGTTAATCTGACTGCTCACAGTGAGCTATCCTCACTTCTGCATCAGATTAGAGACCTTTTTGTTTTTCTTTGAATACACCTCCACTTCAGTATAAAAGCTGTGCCAGAGGGCTTTGCACTAGATGATAAGGCCTGCCCATTTGGCAGGAGGATAAATATTGTCCTTTTTTAGTAAGACAAAAAGGAAAAGATCGCTAGATAGCTATATATACAGAGGGAGAGAAAGAATAGAAGAGTGTGAGAGAGAGAGTGAAGAGAAGACAGTGCTGGCTTGGCTGTGTGCCTGAACCTGCAGTGAAACAGGGAGCAAGGAGAAAATAAATGAGAAAAATAAAAGGACTTACTGGCGAGGGCTTTTTCATAGTTCTTCCCCATGGCAACAAAGTTCCGTAAGCAGGGGTTGAACTGCTCCATGATGGTCTGAAACAGAAAACAAGAGATAGATGGAAGGTTTACTTATCAACAGAGAGGGGTCAAGGGCAGAGAAGCAGGACTTACACTTTGCTCTTTTCATTTTCCCTTACACTTCTCTCTGCCTCTTCCCTTCCCTTTCTTACATACCTCCCTCAGCTGAACAAAATCGGCCTTGTACAAAGTGAACATCTATTGACAGATCTTTGGACGCTCAGTGGTTGTCTTGAATGTAAATGAGGGCAGGAATGGGTTCCTCCACCCACACCCTGCCCTCTTGTAGTGAGAAATAGTCCAGGTGAGAGGAGGCAGGAGAGGCTAGGGTTGATTATGGTGGCGGAGGAGTGGGAGAAGTACTCGTGGACTAAAAACAGAGTGACTGTGAAATTTGCATTGACGGGGATGCATATAGTTACCCTAGAGCATTAGATGATGGACGCTGAGGCTCATTATGGCTGCTCAAGAACAGAGAACTCTACAGATGAACATAATATATAGAGCTGCTGGCCATGATTGATCACCATCAATGCTATGGTATGGCAGTGTATTGTTTATACCATGACTGGACACTATAAGAAAGTTTCTTGTTATAAAGACATACCCACTTATCTTGTTATAATAAGAAAAGCTCCTCGTTATAGCAAGATAAGTTGGTATGCTAGATAATGAGAGAAATATATCTTTCAACATGAAAAATAAAATATTGCATTATATTGAGAAACCAAGATTTTTTTTGTCATGACAGCAGCAATATGCTGCATTACTGTAGAGATACAGTATGATACTACACTGCAGGCAGAGTCAGTTTAAATGCAGAGAATGCACAATGTCTGACATCTCCCACCATCATCGTTTCCTCTACTTCCCTTACACCTCTCCTCTCCTTCCTCCTCCTGCGCTCCTCCAGGGCTTCCTCCAATTAGCCGGTCCCCAGTCAACGAGTCAGGAACAGCCAGGGGACAGAGAGACAACCACAACACTGCTGCAGCAGCAGTCCCCACACAAGCCATCAATACTGCAGGAGAACACTTAATAATCTACTCTTTCGAGCCTGAATCCACACTGTGGCAGAATAATATGGCAAGATGCCACTAATGTCAAACTGAAACAACCCCCCAGCAGCTCATCCTGAAAATCATATGTCTCTCATCTTCAGTCAGACCTCAGCATTTTTTGCTTTTTCTTTTATCTTGCTGTCTATCTTTTGTTTTTAATGAGAGCTGAGATTTGGATATGATGGTATTCAATATGTGTGTGTGCTTGCTGTGGTGTGTATCCCGTCAAGAGTTGGGAGTTCAAGTGGCTTGAGTGCAGCTCAACCCACCTACAGCAGAAATGCCAATGAGTCAGACATAAACACCCAATACTTTCAACACCAACAGTAACTATTTTACTATGCCTCTTCATGACTATGCTCGTATCTAAAGCCGGTACAGCAAAACTTGACTGGATTACAAAAATAGGAACGATGATATGATGTAATATGAAAAAAAGCTGTTATGAGTTGCCTTCAATTACAAACCATAAAATATAAAGCTTGTCCTTTTATATATGATTTTTATGACTGGTTCATTTGTGCTGACGATAAAGCTTTGTTATCACATATTCAATTTTAAATTACATATTAAAGTAGTTGTTTGAAACATAGTCGCATGTCGGAAGCATAAAAAATCTCCGGATTGTGTATAAAATATTTATCACCTTAAAATGCGGTCTTTGTGGCAGAAAATGGAAGTGAGTAACAGCAGTAAGCAAAAAGGTAGGTCAGGTGTTATTCAGGTTCCCATGGCTATTGGCTGGATTAACACAGAGGTCCCATCCTCCTCTTCTACTGTTAACTGGGTCTAGCCCTCAAGCAAAATGGACTCACAGCAAGTCCACTATGCACTGGCTCAGCAGCTTACAGGAACACAGCAAGATTCTGGAGAGAAATTTATTTTGAAAAAAAAGGATAAAAGACGATAGTTGTTCCTGAAGAACAAAAACTATACTACAGACTACTATAGCTGATTGCTTTTTACAGAGGGCATTGTTTTACATTAACTTATTGAAACGCTACCATGAAGACATGTCAGAATGAGCAGTGCAAACTACTCTACCAGCAACTCATGTTTAAATGAGTTCCCTTTATTTTCCATCTGGCTGTGTTAGTCTAATATACTAGAAGAATAGGAGCGTAATTGGGGGGAGAATCCCTTCTTACATTACACACTGCGCTCGTATAAAAAGGTATTCCCGCTCTCTCTGCCTCTGGGAAGATGAAAGACTAACACATCCCTCAGGACCTCGCTAAGGAAATGTTTATTCCTAAATGTTTCTTCGCTCTGCCAGATTCTGATGTAAAGTGCATCTCATTGATGAGGACGGGGTCACATGAATGTGTGCAGATCTCACAAACACACACACGTGCGTGCACTCATGCACACACCTACATTAATACAAGGCTTTATAATAAAGAGTGGTGGTGTTTAAAACTGGTGGGAGGATTACATAACAAAGCAAAGCCTGGTGCAGCATCATTACGGCACACTCTCCCACTGAAGAGGCCAAAGGTAGCTGACACAGACCTGGCCGCCTTTCTTACACATGCTGCAACGAACACGAACACACACACACACACACACATACACTGACCCACTGCCACTGAATAAATAAACATACAGAAAATATGCACAGTTATGGAACAACTCTACATAGAGAATAAGATGATTAGCTACTGATATAACTGTTATATAAGGGACATCAATTACAGTGCATTTTAAATGATATGCAGCCAAGGGGAAGTGGAGAGAGAGAGAAAAAAAAAACTAGTAAGGTAGTTTCTTTCGTCATCTCTTCCCATTGTTGCTAAATTTGTCATCCCAGTTCTCTTGTACTACATTGTTACCCTAATTGTGGCAGCTAATTGGGAAATGGGGCCAGGAGGTACTTTAAGTTGTGTGACTTGAAGAGAGAGAGAGACACACACACACATAGAGAGAGAGAGAGAGACGGAAATAGAGTAGAAAACTGCAAGGGTGAAATATTCTGAACAATGGTATATAATGATATATGCATATCCTTTCCCATTCAAAAACTCATCTGTATCATCTTTCAATTAAAGAAATAATAAAATAAGAAATATGTCACGGCTGAAGTGTAATCTGTTCCTTTCCCAAGACGGAGCCCCTGTCCATTTTGTGAATGCCTTCCACAAGGACTGAATGAATTCATTATCAGCACTCGGGGCAAAAATTAAAGCAGACAATTAAAGGAGGGCAGAGAAATGTCTCTTACAAAATGAATTAAATCTGTCTGACACCCATTTGCACCGAGAGCTGACAAAGGAAGAATATGCAGAACTCAGGAGCACGAGCATAAAGGCTGCAGATAAGGGAAAACATTATTAAGAGGATTAAAATGATTTCTCCCAGAGCTCTAACCAAATAAATTATTCCACAGCGTGGAAGTAGCAATTGAAACAAGGTCAGTGTATTAGAAATAGATTGCAGATTCAAACTATGGGATATTCATCCATCTCCCTGCTCATTCTGTTCTGGATGTGTGTCTCTCTCTCTCCCTCACACACACACACACGCACACACACACACACACACACACACACACACAGTAATGACATGCAAAGGGGGTAATTTCAAAGTAACACCAGCTGATAAAAATTGGTGGGGGAAATCACGTGCAATCAGAAACCAGGATGCCATCCTATGTTCCTTCTCACCCTCCCCTCGCTCATTCTTCCTCATTCCTTCTTCTACACAGCAACCAGTGCCAGGCTTGAAAACGGCCAGGATCAGATGAGCACTGAAGCCACCAATTACTGTATTTGTGAGGACTATAAGACATGTCATGCAGTGACAGGCAACAGAGGCAGCCCAGCCCAATGATGTAATCAGGGAGGAATGTAGAGAGAGTGGATAATGTGTGGATGGACATATGACAACCGTATAGTCAGTCTTTTCTCTCTTAACGAGGAGCAGTGTGAGTTTATGATGGGTCTCAATCAGCTGGAGAACAACTGAGACCTTTAACATAAACTAATTACTGTGCCGAGAGAAAATAGTAAGGTTGCAGTGTAATCGTCTGTCTGGTTGAGTCAACTGATTGATGGGAACACTGGACCAATATGTGCATGCGTGAAAGGCCAGCCCAGACCTCTTTGTGGCCCTTACAGTGGAAGTGGGCCAACTAAACCGAGTCACTTTTAAGAAACACAATATTGTGTCATGGGGAAAGAGAGTGTGTCTATTGTTTAGGCTGTCATTTACTTAATAAATTGATCATGAGATGAGATGCATAAGGATCTGGGTGGCTAGTAACTAGTTCAGCATAAAAAGTTACTTTGGGGAAACCCTGAATTATCAAAGTGATTGTACAGATGGATTGAACACAACAACAGTATATCGTGTGGTCTAACAGTCTCAATCAACTGTGTAATTTAAGAAGGATCTGTAAATGTTGCTCTGTTATGTTCTGATATTATTATGTGATGCTAAAGAATAACACCCTAATACTAGTGAAAATGTCTACTGAAAAGAAACACAGCAAGCGAGGGTACAGGCTAAATAAACTTGTTTCATTATTTATCCAGTTAACGGTTTTAAAATTAACTTTGCAATATGCAAACATTTGCACAAGAAATTAAATACATTTAAATGTAGAAAATCAATGCCACTTAGTGCTGCCTCAGGGCAGCAAATGCATATTATTGCAAATCCACTGCTACCACACTGAGTAGGTCAGTTTAGAAAAAAAATATATATTGGCAAAAAAAAAGAACTTAAACGCAAATTATTTATGTGTTCACATCTTCTTCATTACCACAGAAACCAATGCATATTAGGGTTAAAATTGCTTTAACATACGAATCTGACATCTGCAACAGCATGGATATGGATCAAATTCACCTTCAGTCTAAACGGCCTCTTAAGAAATGGCTGCATCACTTTGAGATAGGAGACAGATTGACCCAATCAACCTGACAAAACTAAATTTTTGCTGCCTTCAGGAGCACGTCGTAAATATCACAATCATCAATTGTACATTCATGAACAATACTACGTAAAAATGCTACATACAGTACATAGTAGTGGCAGTTGGGATTTCTCATTGAATGATAATGATCAATGCATGTGAATGTATGCTTCCTAAATCAATAACTGATTGTAAAAGTTTTTTTATTAAATCTTGTATTTTAATTTTAAATGTATCACTGCATGTACATGATAGTATAAAAGTGACTTTGTAAGAGTCTTTGTCCAACTTTTAATTGTATTGAAAAAGTGCGTGGGCAAAATGTGAAAATTCCAGATGTGTGAGATGTATGCCCTGGAATTTTGTCAAGGGCCAGTTGAACTCAAACTTACATGGTATTTATTCATGGTATTTATTCACAAGTGAGCCAATTTAGCACCAAGTCTTTTCATTGCTCATCATAAATTGTTTATATGTTTTAAACTATTCCTCTTGCTGTCATCACTGAAAATGTCAGACATGTATGCATTATTGGAAAGACGACAGCCATTTGCGAGAGGTTGCATTCCATGGAAATTTCATTACATTTCACCAGAAGAATGCCAATTTAATTTAAAGCTCAAGCTCGAAAATAGACAAAAAGTCAATGTTGTGGCTTCTGGCATATCCTCACAAGAGATGGTAGCAAACTTCTTGTTAAATCAGGCAACCCCAGAGTAATATATTAACAGGAAATTCTTGCAATATAGTGGTGTTTTCATCCATTATCAAGGGGACCACACTATAGCTGGGGATGTGGAGTACAAGGAGTCTGAAGAAGTACTGCAGAGCTAGTGAACAAGTGAAGGGAACACAGCCAAATTATTCTGTAATACAGCTAAACATCCATACAGAATCTCATACAGAAAGTCAAATGCTTATTTCAGTCCATGTATACACTTTGGATGGATGCCATGAAGAAGTTTGTCCTTCTTGCATACCTAAAGTCTTACTAATACTGCAGTAGGCACAGCATGTGCTTTCAGAGGGAGCCAAGGCGAACATCAAATCCGAAAATACCACGTGAATATTTGTGTCCTTTCCAAGTTGTATTGAAGACAGCAAACCTTTCAAGATCGTGAGCAGAGAGAAGACTCTGTACAGCTCACATGTTCTTTTTGTCACGGGGAATACAGAGTATATCATTGTGCATCAATCATGTTAAACATAAACAGGATGCATACTGCAAAAAGACCAAAGACCATCTTCTTATAACTTCAGAAAGAGCTGGCAATATTTTGTTTGTTGATGCAGCAAATACACATGGTTTCAGCACTTGCTCAGATAATGTTGTTGCTTATATCATGCAAACACAGCGTGAATAAAAGAAGAATAAGTGTGTGAGTTTCGGGTTTAGCGGTGTCATTGTAAACATAACGTGCATCGCCCGATGGAATTATCCCAGTTTTCTGTTGGGATCGGGGGGAAAGGTTTAGTCTCCTTTGACCTGAATAAATAACTTAATAGGGATTTTTTTTTCTCTGGAATGTCAAAGAAAAGTTGACCTCTGGTGATCTCTCTGTCCAGCTTTATTAAGCAACACGAAGCACTAGTTATTACAGCTAACATATTAGTAGCAGGGATCCAATTATGGGCTGTGGCCGCAGAAGTCATATTAAAACTCATGACCTTGCAAAATCTTTAAGAGAAGCAAGACGAGAAAATCAGCGCTCCACAGTCAGTTTAAGAAACACATTATATAACACAATAAAGAGTTTTGCATCAAGTGATTTTGTGATACTGCTTATCCAGTCATGGCTCTGAGTCCATCATGACTCGTATGACACAACAACTGTCACCACAGATTCAGATTCTTACTAACAATTGTCCTTTTACACTCCTCATGCTCTTGACTTTCTTTGCCATGCAAACACATTATGCACCTTGCTACAACCTTGGACTCTAGGGGGTGTAAACTGGAGTTGGTCAGGGATTGGTCTGCAAACTCCTGCTAAATTGAGATTAATAACAAATACAGACAAATCATTTGCAATAATATTTCATTTATTTGCACTACAGACAGGATGGCAGCTGTTCATGTGTACTGTATCTGAAAAATTCCTCAAAGTAGATGCACCAAAACAATGCAGGCATGTCATGCGGAAGCAAAATGCTTTATCATGTTGAAGGTGCTTGCAGTATTCCTTCCTGCAAGATGTTACATTTTGTTAAATGTCTTTTCTATGAAGCTATGCCAACACCAAAAGATATATCCATTTAGGGGTTTTGCTTTTTCCAAAGAAAAAGCCAAAAGCCGCAATTTTGGCAGACTCAATCACAACCTGACTAGACATGAGGCTTGATGACTATATTTGGCCCCCCAGTTGTCTACAATGGGTCTCAGGTGGGAAGAGAAAAACAATTCACCCCTCAAATAAGTTCTTAGTCCTGACCTGCTCCCACCTTTGAACTGCGCAGTCTCTCCTGCTGCCCGTGAACAACAAACAATTTGCTTGCCAGGGAGTAACTGTTTACTGGGTTTGTTTGCTTTGCTGTCATCTGCAGCCAGTGTGATCCTCCTCCCCCCCCCCTCAACATCAGCCACTCAACTAACCCAACACAGGCACTGGTTACCACAGCAACCAAGACCTAGACTTATTTCCTAGCTTTAGTTCTCTGACCAGCAAAAGACTCCTTCATTTTGGTAGGGATAAGATAATGCATTACTCTGAAATCCCTGAAAACATTGTTCTAATTCAAATCAATTGTGAAAGACTGAGCTCGTCTCAGCTTTTAATTTGATGATGATGCATCTCTGAGTGACAAAAAAAAAAAACGTACATCTAACAGAGAGTTTGTGTGAGGGCAAGGAGGATCACATTGGTTAAATAGGAAATGTGGATGCATTCTGAATTTACACTTGAAAAAGTAAATTACCCATTACAAAGAGTGACATAACAGTATGTCTGCTGCATTAGTCACTTTACATCCCACTGGCAAAGTTTCAAAGCGTAGAAATGTCCTCACCAAAAGGAGCATTTAAACCATGTGGGTATGCATGCTGAATTTCCTATTTTCTGTAGCATTGCTGGTCTGGGGCTCAGAGGAACTGTGCAGTTGCCTGCTCAGCTAGTCTAGTGGGTGTAGTGTGGCCAATGCTACTGAAAGTAGCAGCATCTGCCACAGAGACATACAGTAACACTAGCCACAGGCATGTTAACTGTTACCCATGACCCATAAATGTAAGGCTATTGTCCACTGCCACAGCAACAACTGAAATTTTCTGTCTCTGCTTCTTCTGTGTGTCTCTTTCACTCTGTGTAATTACAGCTTCACCCTCCACAGTAATTAGGGACTATTTCAACAAGGATGTGGAATGTCTCCATCTATTTTTCCCTTTCTTCATCTCCTTCTCTCTTCCACCCCCACGATGAAGCATTTGAATGCTTTCTATAAAGCAAAGTACATCCTTAAGTATGCTGCTTTTGTGAGAGACAAAGTAATATTTTGGATGTTAGCCGTACTAACAGGGTGACTTCAAATAAAACCTTTACTGTCAGCGATGGCTATGAAGCTTCTTCGTCAATACAGAGCATAGCCTTGGATTGAGCACTGAGCATCTCCCGTCTCTGTCCTTGAAAAAGCAGTGATGAGTAAAAGAAAAGAGAGAATGTCTCTAAACCATCCGCCCCCAGACGTGCAGAGAAGGTGGGTGTGTGGAGCAATAGTCCTCTCTGCATCGCAGTCAAAGGCAAAGGGAACAAATCTGCTGTTCCACAGGCAATGAATGTTATGATATCTCCTGCAGTGCATAATGCAATCTTTTCAAGGCTCTGGGCACAAACTTGTTGAAACTATATTCTGGCAGCAGATGTTCAGGAGCTTAACTCCATTAAATCGCATATTATAAGGCAAGCGGCACCCGATGAAACATATTGCTGGAAAAAAAAGGGTAAATAAAGTGATGGATGGCATCTTCATTCAACTGCTGGCAGTGACTTCAGATGCCTTCCTAATGCAAGACCACAGGGATGACACACTCGATTGTATATGTAGCAGACTGACTTGGTTTACACTGGATCCCTTATGGGACTTTTAGAGAGCATGTTTCATCAGCTATGACAGGTTCAACATCTCCTTTCTACTGTATCTCTCTCTCTGAAACAAACACATTCATACTTGCAAAAAAAAAAAACCTATGTAACCTCCCCTCTCCGTCTCTTTTCTTCACTCGCCTTCTCCAGCCCTTCACCAACTGTAAGTCTTTTAGCACAACGATATGACAGAAACGCATAAGAATAATGGCACGTTGTTGCTAAGAGACCACCTGTTCAGATCTCCCACATGAGATTGTGGTGGAACCGTAGTCCTCTTATCATCATCAGAATATCATTCATTTGAGTGTAGTGAATGTCACAACAATATTGCAACTGAGAGAGAAGCCTGTTATATAACAAGATGTCTTTTAGGCAGAATAACTGAATTTCAGATAAGGGATTTTTATCAAACAGCATACTGCAGCAGTATCAGACTCATGGCACAATGAAGATCTTATAAGCAGAGTATAGTGTGTCACACTTGATCCGGTTAACGTCAAACAACTATTTCGCCTTCTCCATAACAGTCATTTGAGAAAATGGTAACCAGTGTTTTCCAAGCTGTGTTGACAATTAAGGAGTGGTGTTGCATGGGAAAATGAGTGTTGTCCTGAGGGCTGGTAGAGACAAGACACACCCTTCTATTCCCTTACCTGGCAGGGTGTGTTCAAAACCTGCAGCACATGTATCAGGCACAGGTCACATCACACTTCCTGTGACGAAGACTCTAAGTACATATGAGTTAGAGTTTCGTTGTGCTAAAGGGTGTGTTTGACTTAATCCATGTAACCTTCCACAACCTTTACACTTGGGGATAAAAGTTTATGTTTGAAATCATGGTAGATGTTAAAAGGTCACATTATTGACTGACTTAACACAAAGCCCTATTCTTCGTCGGCCTCCGGTTTGATTAATCTGTTAGTTGACTTTCAGCTTGTCCTCCCCCCCCCAAGCCAGGTCGGTGTTCAGACTTCATCTATTGGCATGTTAAGAGGCTTGACCTGGAGCTCCGCCTCTTTCAGACAGCCAGCGACACACGACCAGCTGGTGGAGATGACTGTGGTGCACACACAGGCGCGCACAAACACGCAAGCACCGAGTGTCAGTCTTAAGTATCTGTCTCACCCTGTCAGCGCGGGAATGACTAGATGCCAATCGCCACGTCTAAGACCGCCTGTCTATGTGAGAGGGAGGAGAGTCGAAGTGAGTCACACATGGATCACGCTGGGATTGCTGGGTTTACAGGGTTGACTCCCCTGTTGATTAAGATAAAGCCATCTAAAAAAAAAAACCCAAGGAGTGCCTCTGGCCTTTATCACAGGAACAACATTCATAGTGAGATTCTGAAACTCCTGTCTCACCCTTTTTGTGCTGACAGTCCCAGCCCTGTTAAACACACACACTCAACTGGGCTAACATGAGTCACAGCAGTGCAGTTACCCCCCTCTTCTCCCCTGCGATTACTCAGTACCTGCCCAGCTGCCGGCTGCAGTGCTGCCATATGTTTTTACATCTCCTCTTCTTTAGGAGATGTCTGCATGTGCGCAAAGCAGACAAACACAATTACTGTCTACAGTGGGATTCAAATGTGCATGTCAGTTTCATTTTTCCCCAAAAGTCAGTGATGGAGTTGAAGTCTCCATGTTTACTCATCGGAGCAAACTGCAAATAATTAGTGACTCCATTAAAACAGGTAAAAAGGTACAACAAGTAAAAAGTATGTAGTATGAATGTGAATATAAAAACTTTGGTGGATAAGTATATTTGAGTCCCATGCAGCACAGCAGTAAGAAATATCCAATAATTGTGCCCTACTGTCTGTGCTGACCTGTCTGTGCGATGGGGTGAACTCTCAGATTTTGGATACATTTGCATCTTTTCAATTACTTATATAAGTAATATAATTTTAATACTTATGTAACAAGCCCTGCAGCTTCACCATTGCCTCAGTGTGGCTAACAATACCCTGAAATTTATGTTGACAGTCTACAGTTCCACCTCAGACTAAGTGTCATTTAGCATCCAAACTAATAGCAGCACAGAGTTCAGTGACCAAACATGCCAAATATGGGCTCAGCTTAATAATAAACACCATCTCTTTCTACTCCAAGTGTGGTTTCAAGGGTATACTGACAGAACCTTATGGCTGGAGTCAAAAGAAACCCATCCCTTTAAATATTAAAGCATACTAAGAAACTTGCTTTTACAGTGTAGGGTCGGTGCAGAAAGCGAGAAGAGTGCCAAATAAGCAGTGACTATAGATAACATCCTCTCTGACCTCCTAGCCTTTGCCACTGGGTCAGATCCGCTGTGTGGAAGAGGGACTCTGTCTCTCCACTCCAGTGCCTATCAGCGTTCCTAGCTGTCAGGGCTCTGACGGGGGTGTCTTCACCCCAGAGACATAGACCCAGTGCTGGGCTTGCACTTGAATGAGCAAGAGCATCTGCAGAGGGTTCAGTATCCATACACCTACAACACGTCTATGTTGATTAACCCATATCAGTAGGTGTAAACACTCGGACAAACCCCCAACAGAGCATCGCACACGAACAATTCAGTACAGAAATAGCCACCTGAAAAATTTGCTTCCCATGTTGGCTCTAAAAGAAGCACCAGTCAGTCAGTCAGTCTCTGCTCATCTGACCTCCTTTCTGATGGATGTCTATTCCCTGCAGGGCAATGAGCAGCTCCCTTCTACCTGCTCTGGAGCTATGGCCTTCTGTTAGGGGAACTACTGCTGCCTGAGGGTGTGGGGGTTGTTTAAAGTAGAGTAACATTTAGTTATTATGTATAAATAATGAACTGTAATGTTTTGACAGAGATCTCCTTCGGTATCAGCTAGCTTTAATCAAAATAGAAACCTGAGATTATCACAATGCAGACACAGGTGTGGTGTTCTCGTAACAGGAAGTTTTGTTAACAATCCATCAGGAGGTGCCTGTAACTCTAAAAAAATAAAGGTAGTGAACCAAAGCCAGCAATAACCTTTGGGAAGTTTTAATGAATTATACAGTAGTTAGTGCGGAAAATTGTCAACCATTTTGATAATCAATGCATTTTCCAAGTCTTTTATCAAACAATATGGCATGCATTTTGCTCGTTCCAGTTTCTCAGATATGAAAAGAATATGTATCTTGTTTCTGTTTTATATCATGCCAACAGAATACATGTTGGATTTGGACTATCAGACAACACAAGCAATTTAAAGACATCATTTTGGAATTTAGGCACCTGTGATGGACATTTTTCTTTCCCTCCTGGCTTACAGAAAGATCCATTGGTATAAAGATATTCTGTAATTTTATGCCCTTCCGTTTTGCTAATAATCCTTTTAATCCTTTTTTTGTGAGGCTCTACAATTGCATGCGAAGTTCAAACAGGTTTTTTTTTTTTTTTTTAGGTAGAGAACGTGTTTGAATGTTGAAATCCCTGTGGGGTAAATGTTTACTTGTTGCAACAGAGAAGCCCTCTGCCCTCAAACATTGACTTCAGGAATGCAATGCGTCCCTATTTCCGCAAGAGAACTATAGAAATCTACAAGAATCCAGGGAATAGCCTACATGGGCCTACATGTAGGATAGGCTAAGTGAGTGACTGAGTGAATGAGTGACTTACACTTTGCAAGCACTGCTGCAATTCTGTCTTCATTATCAAATCAATTATCACCAAAAGTGTTGCGCAAAAGTAGCAATATGGAGGCGGAAAAAAACCCCAAATACAGATCATTTTGGTCGATTGGCAACTGATCAAACAATCAACCAACTGAACTACTGCGCCTCTCCCTAAAGAGATTATCGAAGAAAAAAACCATGAGGCACCGAGTGCGACGATTTGATCAATGAATAATAAATTCGGCTTTATGATGGAATTAGACTGTGTCTGACGGCTGAAATCACATTAACAGAGGCACTGCAAAACTTTATTAATTAGTTGAACCCTACCTTATAGACATTTTCCGTAAAGCGGTGAACCTCGTCGGTGCGAGACATCGTGAAATCTTCAGCCAGGACCATAAACGTTTTTTTCCTTCAAACGTGTATCCGTGTGAAAAAGGGGGGAGGGTAAATACAGGAATTTAATAAAACAATAGGCGAGGAAATGCGCCCGTGAGAGTGAGACGATGCTGCGCTCCCGAAGCCCCACTCCAACTAAACACACCTTCCCTCTCCAGCGCGCACTGACAGCCCGCTGCTGCCTTCAGGGACTCTACGAGAGCTCCGCGGTAGTTCTGGCAGTCTCAGATGCACGGTGCGTGTTCAGTTAGAAATAGTGTAAAAACACATATCAGGATAATGCAACATTTAATACACTTCATTGATTTTGTAGATCTAAAGAATCAGTGCACGGAAAGCGAGCGAAACAGGCGCGCTTACAGCCAAATGCAATATTTCCCACAGTATTGCAATGCAGCACCATCTTGTGAAAGTGCAGATTTGCAGCCCGCCCCCATATTTCTGTACCAATTGAGCTCCACCATTCCTATAATATAGAGAGGCAAATGTGTTTTTGTATAAATACCATCATATTTTGAAATATTGTTCTTATCCTTAAAAATATATATATGTAATTATAATGAGCCTATATTGACACTTCCGGTTTTTGCTTTAAAGAGCTTGGCCTATTCTATGATTGGAATCCATTTAAAAATTAGCCTATGGGAAAAGTTAAAAGTTGTTTCAACATTACAATCAGTATAATAAATCAAATGTTGTTTAATATAACACAGACAGGGCCACTCTACTGCATAAAAATGACTGATTTGATAGGTATTTAAGTATATTTTTCTGCTAATACTTATGCACTTACATCTAAGTAACATTTTGGATTCTCAACTTTTTTACATTGTGGTATTGCTACTTTTACCTAATAAAAGGACCAAAATACTTCTTCTACCGCTGGTTATTTTTGTCTTCAGAACATGAGTCTTTTTCAAATAGCAAATCTAACCTATTTCCCCCCATGTTAAAACAGTATTATTGTGACAAAGAATGCTCTAAATGAAAACAAGTCAGCCAAAAAGACATAACAGACATAATTACGGTATAGACACCCACCCCCCAGTGTACCACCTCCACTTGTATGCTTCAGAGGACCACGCACATGCATTTTGCTCTTTCTTCAGCCTGTCCCTGACAGCCTCTGTGCACACAAATTGTCTAATTTAGGTAACCTATAAAATGATTGTGAAGTGCAGTTGTCACCATGAAGTTTATCTCCTTTCTGTTTACAAAATATTATATGTATATAATTGCATTATGTAAGGCCATAAGCTAGTCATACTCTGACTGTTATCAGTAACACCATAGGTGATGTTTTTCTCACAGTGGGTAATTTGTGTTAGCTTCATTGTACATGCTAATTAGAGACTAAGTGCCCACTTAGTGTACGATTGTAAATAGTATATTGGCTTTCTTGTCTAAACATGTCCCACATATCAGCAACATGAGCTTTCTACTTTCTGTCAATAACTACACACATTTCACTGATGGGATGTGAATGAAGACACCTGTTTTGTATGCTGTCGATTCAAAAAACTAGCAAGGAGTGCCCCCTTCTGGAGAAAGCGTTTTACACACTCTGAAAACAGGAATAAAATAGTATTAGATTCAATGACAAGAGAGCCATAGAATCTTTATTGTCATGCCATTTAAAAAAAACAGTCAGAAAAATTAAGGTAAATCAGGTTGTGAAAGGAAAATCAAGAAAACATATTGTTGCCACAACTTAATTTAATACGTAGAAACAACTGAATTTTATGTGTAAAACATCTAAAAATGAGTCTTGTAATTTCAGTTATGCCATAACCAGTACAGTTACAATGTGACATCACTTTTCTAATGCATGTCAGACACAGAGGAAAAGAACATTTCACTTCATTTATGTAGTTATTTGAGGGGAGCAGCAAACCCAAATACGATCTGCAGGTCCCCACTAATAATGAAGGATGAAATACTGAAATTAACAGAATCCCCATCAGGACATAGAGAGCCTACTGTAATGGGAGGTCAACACTGAATATAAACCACAAATCAAGTCTGTTACGCTGTCAGCATCTCTCTGTCTGGCTTGTCCTTTGCTTCTCTCCTCTCTATAAGACAAAGCCAAAAAAAAAGGAAATACAATCAGTTTGGCATCAAATACAAATATATCAAGTATGTAAGGAATGCTTCACAGTGTGAAATAAAACCACCAATACCTGGTCCAGCTTTAGCTGCCTCTGGGACTTCTGGTATTGGTTCAGTTGGGACCTCTGGAAGTGCTACATCTTCTCCCTGTTGCAGTAGAAGGAACAGAAACAACACATGTTATGCAGACTAACTAGATTCAATGGCTGGGAGAGCAAAGCATTTAAACTGCATTTGAATTTAGAAAACATTTAGAACTGTTACTAGGGAAACTGTGTCACTTTTCCCCTGTATTCCTTTGTTGTCTTAATAGATATTCAGATATTTTATTCTACTACAAATGCAGTTTTCAGTGCAATACAATCTATGTGTTTCATCAGTTTAAGTGGAACAAACCCAGTCTTAGAATCAGTGTCTCTTTTCAAAACCGAATCACAGTCATTTATGTAGTTTGACAGGCTTCGGAGTGTGTGTCATTTGGAATAATAATTAGATTACAAAGGAGAAAAATAAATGTGTGGAAGTTTTAATTATTAATCAACCAAATTACAGCCTATTTTTACATAACAGTGGCTCTCTTTAAAATTCTTCTAACTTCTGCTAGAATTATTCCCCTCCTTGAGAAACAGATACAGTGCAAATCTGAGGTCAGAAAACCAGCATGCAGTTTTGGTATGAAATCCCCACTTGACTCTCCTCACTGCTTTAACCACAGCACTGTTCCATTGGACGTGCTGTGGTGGAAGTGGCCAACAACCGAAGCCTGTAGCTACACCAGGCCTCAGTGTGTGTAACTATAAATGTGAAGTGGGGTGTTGGTACAGGAAACAAGCGTGCATGCTCAGCAAACATTATCTGTATTAATAAAGGTTAAACATGCAGCTTAACACCCACCTGAGTGATAGCTTCCAGCTCTGCTAAAACAGCATCCTCATCCTCCTGCGTCAGGGATCCGGCCAGCATTTCGTCTATTTGCTACAGGAGCAGAAGATGTGAATTAGCTTTTGGCCATTATCTCCAATGAATAATAATGACTTTGAGTTGTGCACAATACTGGTTTTAATAAACGATTAATGGAAAAGTCGAAATAACCGTAGGTGCACTTGACTAACATCAAGCAAACACTTACCCTTTGATATTCAATTGATTCCTGGGTCTCATCCAGGATTCTCTCCACATCTTCTATTGACATTATCTGTAACAAACAAGAGAAGGAAGCCCATGTTACAGAAGAAAAGTGTTTTGGATGAAAAGTGTTTTCCACATATTCTGGCTGGCTCGTGAATCTTCCTGGGCAAGATCTCTACTCTGTATCCAAGGATGTGCAGCAGTCACACCGCTATAGTCAAGGCTTTGCTTCTTAATCCTTTAATCTTCAAACAATGTGTGCTAGCTATGCTAACACAAGCCACACGCTTTCTGTTCTGCTGCTCAATCCTCACCCAAGGATAACATTAAAGAAAGCATGCTTATCAGTGGGAAGTTTGACATTGTAACAGTATACACTCACATATCACAAGCTTACGGGGGTATTATTATGCCTTTAACAGGATTGTTAAATCTGTATTATAAACACAAAAGACAAGAAAAAAACATAAGAGAATATCTACCTCGTGCATACTCTTCAGACAATCATTGCCAACTTTAAGCCCCTCGATGACTTTCATCTCAATTTGCATGAATTCAATATCTTGAACCTGTGGACAAATATTACCATGTGAAAAATTCAAATTGCAAACTTAAAGGCATGCATAACAAACAAAAACAACTAAGTTGCAAACTTTTATAGATGGTCAAGTCAGTATGCTGTTTTTATGTTCCCAAACAAAATTGACTTCACAGTGGTTATGCTATATACATTTCAAAACCAATCATTTCTTACAACATTGACTTTGAAACAGCAATTCACTGTAAACAAACAGCCAAGAATGGCAACACATCTATCATTCTATCATTTTCTACCCGTTTTTTACCGCTTGGATTTTGGTTGGATTTTGTAGAAAACCTGCTTGATTGAATTAGGCTATAGCACAAAGGGAGATTACAGCACAAAGCAGAAGCAAATCATAAATTAAATTAGAGCTTTCAGAGTTTCCTTCCATGTCAGATAGTGGAATGATTGAGACACCTTTAGAAATGTTAATTTCTTATTTTAATATTCACATGGAGTCCTTCTTGTTAAACACATTAAACACAAAAAAAAAAAGGATATAGCTATCAGATGTAGCCATGAGCTGTGGCTTACTGGCTATCGCCTTTTTTTCTAAGTTATTAGAGAGGTTGGTTTTTAAATAAATAAGTTGAACTGAATTAAAATGAACTAAATCTTTGCTTTTCTTGGAATCAACTCTTACCATGCGCTCCAGGTTAGAAATCTGATTTTCTGTCTTATCTAGAAGCTGATCCTGATACCGCTTCTTCTTAAGAAGCAGCAGAGCCTTTCTGCAATAAAAAAATAAATGAATTAATACATAAATGTAAAGATATTCTTAGGATTTTCTGAGGTATGCCCACACTGTGTAGCACTACATAGAGTTCTCCAGATACAATTGTAGAGGTACAGGTAAAAGGTGCATTTTGGTCGACTGTACACATTTGTTTAAAAATAATACAATAAAATAATTAATAATAACTGTACCTGCCTACATAGTGGTGTCAACCTACACTGTGATAACTATTATTTCAGATCTGAACTGTACTGACAAAATGTTTCTGTATTGTTAAAACTTACTCTTTCCTGCCATCTTTTAGCAATTGCTTTGCCAGAAGTCGCTCTTTCTCCAATTGTAGAGTGATTCTCTTTTGGTACTGCTTCAGCTTATCTCTCTGCTGTTTCAATTGCTAGGGGGGAAAAAAAGTAAAGTTAAAAATAAATATCTCACTAGTTTGCAAAACACTACATAACACAATGACCAAAAAAAATCCTTAAAATATGCACAATGTTCACATCTCTCAACATAATGCAAACGAATAACAAAACAGATAGGTATGGCCTAATACATGATCAGAGCTGAATCAGTACATATCGGACGCCTTGTTAATAAAAAATTAAGAATATATCTCACAATGGTCATACTCAGTGTATGGCTGATTTGCACTGCATTACAAGGTTAAGGACTTTATTTGTTTTGTGTCCATTCAGTGTTCGATTTAATAACAACTGCTGTTGAAGAGACAGATGTTGGGGAACATTTTGCTCGTACAAATAATTTATGTCTAATGACTAACTGCAGTGAAATCCAATGGTAAACACATCGGCTAATACTAATCCATATTGCAGGCTGCTAACACTAGCCTTGTATTCATCTAACGGGACTAATCTGCTGCTTCCACCGCTTTCAACTCACCAAAATGGCTTTGTCTTGTTCCGTTACACGAGAAGGTCGACTCTTTCTCCCAAAAACGTTTCCCATTATTTAGCCACATCCCCGCCACATTCTCCTTCATCAGCAGATAAAGTATCACTTCTTACTAAACATTTTTCCATGAAAATAAACAGCCTAAAACGGCTAGCAAGCTAACCATCTTCCACCATATCCACAGTTTTTCCGTGTTTCCTACGGCAACCGAGGCAGGACATTTCATGCATAGTCAACGGTATTACAGGACTACCCCCCCTCCTCTCTCTCTCTCTCTCTCTCTCTCTCTCTCTCTCTCTCTCTCTCTCTCAGTCTCTCTCTCTCTCTATATATATATATGTATATCCATAGATAGATAGATAGATAGATAGATAGATAGATAGATAGATAGATAGATAGATAGATAATGATCAT
This sequence comes from Thunnus albacares, assembly GCF_914725855.1. Classification (NCBI taxonomy): domain Eukaryota; kingdom Metazoa; phylum Chordata; class Actinopteri; order Scombriformes; family Scombridae; genus Thunnus; species Thunnus albacares. The sequence goes on from NC_058122.1 coordinate 17,275,162, forward strand.
AATTAACTCAAAAAAATGTCATATTAAACGCACTATAACTGCAGAAATTATTTATTATTGACAAGCTTTCAAACCAACATATTTGCACCCTGACATCACTGTAACTGACTGGGTGAGAACCACGGACAGTTCTCAAATCCCCAGGGGATCCAGGATCAGCACCTTGGACAGCGATCATGACACTGCAAAAATAACTGACAAAACAAGAAGACGGAAGAATGCCTGGGCTGATCAATTCAACCTACAGGTGTCACAGTTTTTAATGAAGTTGGCATAGTTTTGTTTCGGTCCTGAACTCTGAGTCACATTTACATGGGCTCTGGTGGCAAATAAATGAGTCACATACCCCACTGCTTCAACAGGACAGTTTTTATCGAATTGTGTGGAAACAATATTTTTTTTATTGAATTGTTTATATTACTGTGCTGTGAAGGCAGCTGGCGTGCCCTGCATGCAAGTCTGATAAGTTCATTTTGTGAACTATTCAAGACACAGTCCAGCCTACAGGCTGTTATAGTAGTGAATAATGGCACAATAACACATGTGGTTGAATATATTTTATGGTCATACATCAGTTTAGTTTGATACATCATCCAGCATAGAAAACAGCATACAGCCTATTTCTCCAACACTGAAGAGTACATTTTCTTACCCACAGGATACTGTGGGTTGATGCAAACACACTACTAATTTCTTCATATTCCATTCATGTTTTACCAGCTGACAGTATCTAATGGCACTGGGTTGTGTATGTAATCAGTTATTTCAGAGTGGAATACCACTACAACACAGTAAACAAAAAAAATATTACCAGTTCTGTCTTGAAGGTTATTGTTGCTGAGGTTGTGTCACAGCTCAGTTATAAACCCCTGGATGTGAATTAAAATCCACTCTGTTATGCTCATTCAGTCCAGGGTAATATTCCACATGCAGCTGCTATACAGTCTCCAAATGTATCAAAACAATCAACTCCTCAGCTATGACTATTCCACTCATCCCTGATAAGCAGGTCATACAATGCAACACATGTATTACAACAAAAAGAGATGCTTAAACCAGTGACATTTACACATCTAGAAACAGAGAAATAAAATTAACCACACATATCAACTGAGTATCATCTTTGGCTGTTCACAACAAAAAACGATGTTATCTGTCAGTGACCTCTTTACAATGATCCATTGTTTTCAAAAGTCAAAAATATGGTGTTTTATTTCATATGGCACCATTAAAAATTACATGAAGGCCTAAAATATCAAGAAATAAAATTACCTCCAAAGAGTAGGGATATTGCAAAAATCAAAATACCATGATGGAAGGAGTGTGTATTAGTCATATTCAGCCATCGCACTTAACATCAAAGTACTGACCATGTTGATGATCATATCCATGCAGACCACCAGAATATAGGAAAAAGCAAAATCAAACAAACACACACAGACAAAAAAAACAAAACATTTTTTGATCCAATCAGTTCAAAGACTTGATTTGGCTCACATACATGCTTACATTGGACATTGCAGATGATGATGTATGGAGCCATAAATCATGACATCAACAACAGTGTTAGATCAACCTGTATAGGGCCTCTCTGTTCAGAACTGCACGCAGGGCTTTTGAGAGCACTGCATTGGTGTGTTACTGAGGTAATTGCCTCATATGGCCTGCTATCATGTTTCAGACTGGGATGGCATACTGTAGCCCCTGTAAACAGGATTATGCCATGAAGACAGCCTTCTTGGTAAGAACCCAGAGTCTCAGACAGCGCTTTTCTGAAAAGGATTCAGTACGTAGCAGGCTACACCTGGAGGTCAGCCCCAAAGTGTCTGATCTGGGCATCAGTCATAGATAGATAGGCGGTCCTCATACTGGGCGTATACTGCAAAGACAATTATTAAAAAACACACTTTAATACATTTGCATTTAAATAACAGCATTTTAAAATATTATCTTTAAGTGACACATTAAAATGGTGTGATCCAATCTATGTTCTTGTGATTATGCCCTTAAATTAGTAGGTTGTGGAAGCAGGGGATGGTATCAACTTTGTTGGTACAGTTTAGGGAGTTTAAGTGCAAGTGAAGAGCAGACAGAGGGCATAACTCAGGGGTCACAGAATAAGTTACACTCACATGAAACACTCTGTGGACAGTGCCAGAAGGTCAAAGGTCACATAACTGTGGAACAGCAACCCGGGGTGGGTACAGAGCTTTTAGGATGTATTTAGGCTTTGCATTATACAGTAGGATCAAACATTTTGCATGGCAAGCTATATTAAATAAGCCTGCAGTGTGTTTCGGAGAGTGGGATGGAAATGAAATCAAACAACAGAAAACTTACGGTTTTTAAAAGTCTGAGTTAAAGAATGAAAATAAGAAAAAAAGGTTAGTCACAAAGCACTGGTTAATATTCAGCAGTGATATACTTTTGTTCAACTGCTCACATGAAAGCATAAGTAGAATGCAACAAAACTAGTTTAACAAAAACAAAACAAAACGAAGCAGAAATTATATAGCTCTTTCAATAGATCCACACACTGCAGTGTTGCTAATTTACTGCAAATATATTTTCCAAAGATTTAGACATATCTGTTAAGCACACAAAACCACATTCTGTAGATAATACATAACTAGAGGCAATCTTAAATCTTAAATAATGGTCCACATTCTCTAACTCTGCCTTAAAAGAAGTGCTAATTCATTGGTACGCTGTGAATGCAGTCCAAGCACTGAGTCAGCCAAGCAAACAGAAAACTCAATAGAAAAAAAAAAAAATAAAAACCTTTGCTTAAGAGAAACTTTAACTGTGGATTTATCTGTGTTATCTATTATTTAACTCCAGCTCTTTAGACACACCACACACTTTTAGAGTATGAGCTGAGCTCTACCATTAAAACTAGACACCTGCTGTGAGCATCAGCAGGCAGAAGTGCGGTCTTTATCAAACACCAAACCAGGGTTATTTTACACATACGTAAATGTATGAATTAGCCTTGACCATTCATTTGTAACAACCAGAAATACAATCCAAGGCCATTCTGAAGAGGATATGAGCATATGCTTAGAGCTTGTAGTAAGAGTGTCTGCATGAATATAGATGGCATTCGACTACAGATGAATGCACTTTAATCAATGGCCAGCAGAGAGCAGTCTTCCCTCACTTGCAAAGCCCCTCACTAGGTTGTGACAATGTGAGGTTGTGCACAGTGTATATGCATTGCTATGTATATTGTGCTAATATGCATGCTTCCTGTTAGTGTTGTAGCAGTGTTGAGGTCAGTAGTGCCGTCATCGTCATCACACTAGGGACACTAGGGCCTCATAAGGCCAACGCACCGAGGGAGGTGGGGATCCTCTTCCTATCAGTGGCACGTTCTCATATCGAGGGCTCCCTCCAAACAGCATGGACTGATTCCTATCACAGAGAGGGAAAGAAAGATAGTGAGAGATTTAACACACATATACTAATATACTGTCATCATCTACTGATCTTACATGTATTCAGGAGGCGGCATGACATTAGAAGCAGATTGTGGAGGTGGATGAAGGCTGGCCTGGCTGCCGAGGCTGCTGGTATAGCTACAGAAACTGTGGATGTTGGACCTTCTGGGGTTGTAGGATATCCGTCGCGCCTGGGGGTTGAATGGGTCCTCTTCATCTATGTCATCATACTCTTTATCCCTGGATGAAAGTTGTACATCCGCACACACACACATGCAGACAAATCCAGAAAGAGAGAGAGTGCATCCGTTAACACTTTGCAGGAGAGCTTTGCGGGTAGTATATTATGGAATAAGGGGGTTGCTTGGTGCTGACCTGCTGCCCATTAGTGTCCATACTCGGAAAATCGCACACAACATGGCAGAGAGTGCGCAGGCAGCCAGCAGAGAAAACAAAGAGAGGTAGAGGAGCCCTTCCACCCCATCATAGCACACACCCATTAGGGCATCCAGGTAGTCCTACAGACAGACACACAGAGATACACAGTATAGTAAAATCAATTATTGTCAGTGTCCAGTAAAAAATATTACCTTTCACAAACAACAGTCTTGCTTTCAGATAGAATGCAATGTATTATGTGTTCATCTCCTGGTTCTGCAATATTATGACAATGTCACTCAATTTCACCATACACTGAAGTTAAAAAGTGATGACTGGAGTTTATGGACAATAAGCAGCTGGAGCATGCTGACTCAATTTTTATTTGTTTTACGTCACTTCTGGAAACAATTAATTGAGTTACAGACATTTCCTGGACGCTTTCCTAATGCTAATCGCAACCAACAGATGGCTAAACCGGTCCTAACAAGCCTTAACATTACCCCGACAAAGAAATCAGTTATTTTAGCTTATGGTGAACCCAATTTATTAATTCAAGATTGAATTTTTTAAAGTCTAAAACTCTGTAAAAGATGAAACTCTGACGATGTGAAACCTGAAAAAAGTAAAGTTATACTTTAAAGGCAGAAAAACTGGGGGTGGTGAATAAAGCCTGTCTAGCAGATATGGAGTGCACTGACAGTTGAAATGGTGTATATACACATACATCATACATGGCAGTATACTGAGAATCAGTGCAGTTGGTCTTTTAAGTGGCTTTGGGGTACAAGTGCCATGAATGCTACAAAGCAGAACTATTAAAGTGTGTCCTAGTTGGAATCTGACCTTACCTTATGTATCCCGCGGCAGTCGAGCAAAGCTGTTAGCTGGTGTAGACTGAACTCAGTGGAGTTCAACAGTCGCTGGATCCCCAAAAGGTCTCTCTGTATAACAAGGTATAAAAGGGGAGAGAATGATACACACCTTTCCACAGTCTGGTGTAATAGTCTGTCAGCCTGCCACTTACCTCAGCAGTGGGAAACAGGGGCACCGAGAATTGCATCAAACCCTGGATCTGGATTTGCATGGTGGTCAGAGAACGCTGGCAGATTGTCAAAGACTGTGAAAACATAATCACCCAACCAGCAACACACGCAGAGACATCCACCACAAACAATGAGAGGATCATATTAAGGGAAGCTTTGTTTAAGAGCAGCGTGTCAACAAGTAATTTGGTGTTAAGTAAGGCTATAATGCGCTTAACAGGGGACACATTTCTTTCCAGACAGATTATCCTTTGCCACCAACCATCTCACCCATCAATCACTGTCTCTCCTCCCAATATCACTACCCAATCTCAAGCACAAACAAAACAGGAATATTTTTATCAACTAGGCCATCAGAGAGAAGATTATCCGTACCTACTTAACAAGCATCATTTTAATCCCTAAATGGATACTGTGACAATAACTAAGCATGTGGGTTTTAATAATAATTGGTCATGGATTTAGACTCCATGAATTTGCTCAATACATACCACACGCATACAGTACTGCTCATAAAAAGGGACACTATAAACATAAGAGGTAGTTGGATCAAATTAGCATAGTTTCTCCTTTAAATTATGCCATGCAAATGCTGAACTGTGTGTGGTGGGAAACCGGAGCGTTCCTCAAGAAAGAAAACCTTCTCATCTGTAAGTGGGCATCAAATGCACAATATGTCCCCCAGAGCTTCACACTGGGTTCAGTGATAGATTAGGTGATCATGGAAGTTGTTGAACTATACCCTTCTGTTCATGAATTTGTTTATAAGTCAGCACAACACATCATCATCATCCGGTGCATCTGGTCATGTAAAAAGACCTTCACGGTTGTACTACCACACCAAGTCGAATGGCTCTCGCAAAAAATTCTCTCAAAGCCTTTACAGATCCAACACCATGTTTGTAATAGACAATAAGATATAAGAAATGAAGAAATACAATGAAAGACGACTGGAGTTTTGTGCTTTTTTTATAAGGTTATATGTCAATGTTTGCTGACCTTGAAATTAAGTCGTTTCCAAATTGCAGCCCTGGATTAAATTCCAGTTTTGTGATGCTCACGCTGTTCAGTTTTTGTTAAGGTTATGTTACATTTATATAGTCATTTTTAAAGCAATTTTTTAATGCACCTGCAACTCAAGCATTAGGATTCAATAATTGGGCTCTTTGGAACATGTTAGGACTTCAAATGTTTCTTTGAAAAGTCATATACACAACAAGTGATGGGCAGATGTCTTAGAACACCAAAATAAATCAGCATAACATTAGCTGCCTATGTACAGAGGCTGCCTTTATGCATGATATAAAATTGAATAAATAAACAGAAATGTTGCTAGTGAGAGTACCCCAAGGCAGAGATTATGCACAGGGTAAAAGATACGGCTAATTTTTGGAGACCCACATATGCAAAAAGGAATATTCTTTGATCAAAGTTTCAAATCAAATCACTTTAAGTAATTAAATTAGTGTTGGGGGATCATTTTTTAGAACACCCGATTAGGACCCGATAATGATCTAGCTGCCTGGCATCTAACAAGGAAAAACTCATTTTAAAATAGCAATACATTTTCTAGTGTGTGAGTTCTCAGTAAACAACTACTTGTGTAAGCAGACATTTGAGACTTTGGTCGTACCTGTTGGAAGGGGTTTGGTAGATTCGGACTGCAGAACAAATAATAGTGTGCAACATCTGGAGGGTGAGAGAAAAAGGGAAAGAGCAAAAGACAGGGAGGGAGATTAGCCTTGTATTTTAACATTTACTGACAGAGAGCTGGTATCTGTGCATTTGGTATTTGTAGCGATAAATTACCTGCACTGAGGAAATCCTTGGTTTGGTTAACAATAAACTTGTCTGGAGACACACAGAAGTCACTGGTGCCCTGTAGGAAAACAACAACACCCTGTAATCTTGAAAGCATGCAAGACTGAAATGTATTCAAGCCATGAACTAGATCCAATTTCTTGTGCAGCAACTGAGTAAAACTGATTTTACACTGGGCAGTTATTGACAAACGCTCAGCAACACAAACTATTCGTTTTACAACATTTTTATCACCCTTCAACTCCGGTGCGAGCGAGCCCATGAAATGAAATGCCCACACCTCCACATGCATATACACACACACATTAATACACATGCACACTGAAAAATGTATGGTATGTAGCATCAGATCTCAGGCTTTATTGACCGTGTACAAAATGTCTTGCTTTGCTGACCATGGATGAAATCTACAAAATATTTTCATACTCCTTAATTCATCTGTGGAGAGTTGCTAATGTGCATGCGTAAACAATTAGGGGTCAAAGTCACACATTCAGTGTGCATTTAGTCTTCAACAGAACATAAAAAGACTGCAATAAAAAACACAAACAATAAAAATAACTTAAACGTAATAATTTCTCACATGCATGCATAATTCACATCTGGGGAAAATAACAGGCTAAGTTCAAAGGGATCAAGAAATCTGCTGTGTTGCAGAATCAGAATCAAACCCTCATGCTATTTATTCCTAATATAGTCTTGTGTCCACTGCTTTTCATGTCATTCATATCTCTCAACAAAATGTCATTGTAAAGCATGGCTCAAAGGACTTAACGGTGAGAAAACAAAGCAATGAACAAAATAATAATAACAATAATAATAATAATAAATCATGCCCTACAGGATGCAACAAAATAAAACACACAGGATTACATGAAGCAAGCACATGACACAAAATAGGTGTGCCTAACCTTCATTTCCACTTTCTATTGTAAGACTGACACTACTCCCACCTTACTTTCAGATTATAAACACATCCCTAAACTGAACTGCAATCATATGACATTTGTTTCCAGCAAAAAAACTGTATAGCAACATGTCGGTGCTGTTGCTGGATGTTACCCTTCATCTCTACCTCATTATACTAGCAGGGACATTTTGTTTATGCCGCGTCTCATCAAAAATGTATAAATTTATGAGCATTTTCTAGGACAACACCATCATCTACCTTCCTTTCAAGATGCACCATGTTTTTTGCACAACACAGTTTGGAGTAATGATGTACAGGGGCAACAAGTTCACTTGCTTGTTTTGCTTTCTACCCTACATTCAAATTCCATTACCTAAGCTTGTGTTCTTTGACAACCCACTTTTGTGTGGAGGACTGGGTTGAATTTAAAGAGGTGAAATACAGGTTTAGCAAGGCGGTGGAAGAGGCTAAATGACTGTACTATGAGAACACAGGAACACATCCCCCCTCACTCGAGCTATCTTCTCCAGCTCCCCCACTCCAGTGGCTGCTGCTTACCCGGCCACCCCAAAGCCCCAGCATTGTGCTGACCAACTTTAACACCTCAATTAAGATATGCCACATGTAAGCCTGCTTTAAATCCTCCACCATCATCCCTGTGTCCAAAAAAACAAGGTTCACAGAAAATTAAGACTACAGAGCTGTCACCCTGACCTCTGTTGTCATGATGTCCTTTGAGCACCTTGTGCTGTCCCACCTCAGAGCCATCACAGACCCACTCCTGGATCCACTGCAGTTCACCTACAAAGCCAACAGGTCTGTAGACAATGCAATCAACATGGCCCTCCACTACACCCTCTCACACCTGACCACCAGCACTGGTTCTACTCAAGGCTGCGTCCACAGCTGCACCTCCAGTCATCAGTCTGTCAAGCTCCTGAAGTTCGCAGATGACACCACCCTCATTGGGCTCTTCGACGATGCACTTCTACACTGCCATCATTGAATCCATCCTCATGTCCTCCATCACCATCTGGCAAGTTGCTGCAACTGCCAAGGACAAGGACAAACTGCAGCGCATCATCACGTATCATCCGCTGTGCTGAAAAGGTGATTGGCTGCAATCTGCCGTCCTTCCAGGACCTGTAGCAAAGATCATGGCAGACCTCTCCCACCTCAGACATAAACTTTTTGAAATTCTCCTCGCTAAGGTCTGTCAAGACCAAAACCTCACTCCACAAGAACAGTTTCTTCCCATCTGCAAGGCCTGGGACCCCCACTGACACAGACTCTACACCTCCCATGGACATTACATGTTATATTAACGTAAAACCCCATAATCTTTTATTTGCACACCTGTGACCTTTGATCTAACATGGCATGTTACATTGTATTACATAAAATTGTATTACTATTATTAATTGCAAACTGCATATACTGTTAACTCCTGGTCAATATTTTGTGCATTTCATCCATCTCATTCTCTTCTATTTAAGATTTAAACCGGTAGCAGCTCTTCTCACTTAGAATATATTTTACATATTTTCTTTTTATTGTAAATTTTTTAAATATTATTTAGGATTACTCCATTTTGATATATATTTTTGACTGTTATACGCCACAACAACACCAAGGCAAATTCCTTGTATGTGCAAACCTACTTGGAAATAAACCTGATTCTGATTCTATTAACAACTAGGCAGGTATAGTTATTGAGGAAATTAAACAGTCTTACAATGACAGGGAGATGCATGGTAGCAGCAAGGTCAGAGGTTTTAATGCAGGGTCATGTTCTACAGTAATGAGCTGAGCTAAACCACAGGAACAGTCCAAGATATTGGTAATCTGGCTTTACAACTACAGAGAAGCTCAGTTTTCATCGACAACCGCAGCAGATGTCTGCATTTCACACCCTTGTACTTAATTTCAGGTTAAAGTCAGCTGCCACCCCCCTCTTCTACAGTCTCTCTCTCTCAACTGCCTCACAGCTGTCCAGATGTCAAATCCTGTGGGATAATCCACAGAATGATACCAGGTCTCTCTGCAAGAGACAGGGAGACAGTGGACAAGAGGAATGGAGGAGGGCTGGAGGCAAGGGGTTACTCTTTGTACCCCAGACAGTGTCCCTAATACAAGCTCTATTAAACACACTGAGCCCAGATGTGTTGAACACATGGTGTACAGTCAGGAAGATAGAGCAACTTGTCAGAAACAAGAGGAATGAAAGAGATATAAAGCTAAGCACAATAAAAGGGATTTTGAGGAAACGAGGGATAGCAATTAAAGAGCTAGAAAGAGCTTTGTTTACAACAGTGGAGCAAAGGGTTGATCAACCTAAAAGACTGGGGACTTGTAATCAACTTTACTGCATGACTGACCATGTGAAAGCAACTAAACAAACAGATACAGACAGACTTTGACCAGGAACGATGCCCTAGAACACATGCTTATTGACAGCAAAACCCCTGGGAAGTAATTGCATGTGGTGGGAAGCTAAATACCACCACTGTCTACCAAGATGTCTATTGGTTCAACTCTGTGAAAAAGAAGCAACTGGTTCCAAGAGGAGTGGTTCCATTTTTCGGGGGTTTGATCAAAAACAAATAAATAAGAAGGAAGATTTTAAAGAGAGATTTTTTTTAAAAAAAAAAGACTGTTTTCTCACCACAGCTGTAGCAGTGCCTGCTCCCAGTGAGGCCCAGCTCAGGATCAGAGACAGCACTACAAAAGCGATGATCCTGGAGGAAAACACCAAAGAGGAGAGACAGACAGAGAGAGGGGATGACAGGGAGATACAGGCAAAGACACAATGCAGGTGAATCAGTTTGTCTTTGTAGCAGTCATCGTCAGCTCTTTTTTTTATTCAGTTAATTTGATTTATTCTTTTCAGCTTTTGCATGGGAACTATTTTCCATCTGCCTGGAGAAAGAGGTCCAACTCTTACTTTGTACTGGTGCATCATAGATTAGACGATATAGCTGAAATTCAATTTATTATTGAGTGATATGAAAAAAATAACTCATGACTCCTTGATGAATTCACTTGTTAGCTCTAGACTTATAAAAGAATCAATTCTATTCAGAAATAAGTTTGGTTGAAGCAAAATAATTGTTCAGTAGAGGTCTCACAAGGCCACAACTGAAGATAATACTATTTGAAGTCTGGGGACTTTCCATCTCTTTCTTTAGTAATTTCTGCAGGATTTAAGTAGCAACATTCTGATTATCTGCACTTTCTGTCAATCATGGCATGACGTCAGGAGGGCTTTCAAGTGTGTAAACACCAAGAAAACAGCAGGACCAGACAGTATCAGTGGGCGGGTCCTCAAACTATGTGCTGACCAACTAGTGGTGTTCACAATGATATTCAACCTGTCCCTGGCTCAGTCTATCATATCCACAAGTCCACCATCATTCCTGTGCCCAAGAAAACAAGAACAGCCTGCATGAATGACCCAGTGGCACTCATCTCTGTAGGCTTTGTGCTTTGTATGGTTGAACGGTTGGTAAAGGATTACATGCTCCTCACTAACCAGCACACTGGACTCACTACAATTTGCCTACCGTCCCAACCTATCAACAGAAGACGCCATAACACACATCCTCCACACCACCCTATCTCACCTGGAGAGATAGGGTGGTGTGGAGATATTGTGTGAGATATTGACTACAGTTCAGTGTTTAACACCATAGTTCCCTCCAGGGTCATCACAAAGCTCAAGGACCTGGAATTAAACACCTCACTGTGTATGTGGATCCTTGACTTCCTTCTAGGTGGTGAGGGTAGGCAGACACACCTCTTCTACCCTCATCCTTAACACTGGAGCACCCCAGGGTTGTGTTTTGAGCACCCTGCTGTACTCCCTGTACACACATGATTGTGTAGTCACTTTGGACTCCAACACTATCATCAAGTTTGCTGATGTTACACCTGTGGTGGGCCTGATCACATGTAACATGTAAGTAACTATGCCCCCCTTAATATCAACAGGTCCTTGGAGGAGTGAGTGGATAGTTTCAAGTACCTTGGTGATGACATCACCAAGGGCCTGACCTGGGCGCCGCATACTGACTCAGTGGTGAGAAAGGCAAGGCAGAGACTGTTTCACCTCAGACAAGTGTCCCCTTAAATACTGAGGAATTTCTATTCCTGGACCATTGAGAGCATCCTGATGGGGAAAATCACTTCCTGGTACAGAAACAGCACCAAACGGGACTGCAATGCCCTGCAAGGAGTGGTTTGTTTGGCTGAACATACAATAGGCAGTGCTCTACCCTGCCTAAAAGATATTTAGACCAGGTGCTGCAAGAATAAGGCTAGGAGAATCATTAAGGATCTCAACCAGCCAGATAATGGCCTTTTCTTCCTACTGCGGTTGGGAAGAAGGTACCGGATACAACAGGCCAGCACTGACAGGCTCAGGAAGAGTTTTTACCCTCAGGCCACTAGGATCCTAAATGAGATCACTGCCTAAGACTTCTTGTTTTATTTGCCCCTTTTGTCCAAAAAGAGATAATAGTTCAACAGGGCCTTAACAATGTGGAGGTGGTTCATGAAAAAAACATTTAAAAAAAAACCCAACACTATACGCTACACTTTCTCAGTGACCACCGGCAGCAGCTAGAGGAAGTACTGTCAGTTAGAGGGAGATAAACCGAGTATAAAGAGGAAGAATTGCCCCCTGATGGATGTATAAAGGCTGCAAAGGGTTTCGATTCTCAACTCACTCCTTGGACCTTCTTGAAAGCACCAATAATCCCAAGAGCACCTAATAATTAGTTAAAAGAGCAGGCTCAACTTGCTCAGGCGATCAATAGACATTAGTGAGGCCTATCAGAGAGGGATGTGAAGACTGATCCTGGGCATCATCTCCCAACACTGACACGTAGGCTGCACTAAATTGGGCAAATGGGATGGGAAGTCTGGACTGCTTTGCTTGTCAAACATCAGTGTTGGTTTAAATTACTGGTTGCAATTTACTAATTCAAATGTTCCTCCTCTTCCTATTTCTTTCGTTGCTCTTAGAATCTAAACCTCCTTCTCCTATTTAGTGAGGAAACTGTAGTGGTTTTGATCTAGACTGAGCATGTATGAATTCAGCAAACTGGTCAGTTGGTGTGAATGAGAGTAAATCTAAGCCTATACAAGGTTACTTTAACTTATATATGGATGAAATAAAAGGTCACTGAAAAGTGAAAAGTCACTGAAGAACAGGACAGTGTCATTGTCAGTGCTATTTGATGATGTAATGCTATCGTTTGTTATGTTAATGGAGAGACTCTATGGTGCCAGAGAGGCTCACTGGTCTCCTGTCTGTCTGTGGTCTGTGATCCAGGCAGTGTCCAATGTGGACAGGTGCAGATAGACTGCAATAATTGCCCCAGAAAAAAAGATGAGAAGAAAATACACTCTCATGGTACTTACATGATAATCAGCCATCGAGACTGCTTGGCCATTCCCAAGCACATGGCCAAGCAGATGACCAGATCCAGAATCAGCAATAGCAGATAGGTCAGCCATCTACAACACAGGAAAACAAAACATCAGCACAACAAGCCTCATCACTCACTTTCACTTACTGACAGCACACTTCTTGATGCATATGTACAAGCCTCAGGAAGTGCGGGCAAAACATATGTTTGAAACTGAATGTGTGAGATCAGTGTACGCCGTATATCAGCATTCTTGTCTCCTAGTTAGAGCCCATCTGTTTCAGGTCATTTCTACCCTGTTGGCTTAATAATTCAACACCACAGATCCATTGACATTAATTTTTCAAGCTTTGAAAATGTCCTTGGTCTACACTCAGCCTGGACTTCAAGTGTGTGTGTGTGTGTGCGTGTGTGTGTCCTCTAACCAACTAAACACGCAGGAATGCTTATGACTCATTCTTAACTCCACAAGCCCCAGTAGCATTGTAAATCTTATAGCACTGACCAAAAATATTGATCCTCAGGATGTCACACAGACAGGCAAATTCAGAAAATACTGTATATTGACACAGACTTGCTTTGGCGTAGCTACACTATTGTAGTAAATCTGTACACTAGGGTTACTTACTCATGCTATGCGAAAGCATCTACTGGTATCCTAATAGACTTTGAAAATGTACTGCAGCCTGGCCATTCCTCTGCACAAAGAAGAAAGCATATGGATGGAGAAAACCACTGAGAGGCTAGACTTTGCTTTATCTACATAAGCAGAACTGCAGGAGTGTTTCTCTGAGCTCAGAAACAGAATGGGGAAGGGAGGACATAAAATTGGAAAACAGAATGGTGTCATTTTGAATCGAATAACACTGGGTTCGCTGTAATATTTTCTGTTCATCAATAAAGCCCCGCCACAGGCTGTTCATAGCCCAATGGTTGCATGAAATCCAATCAGCACCCAGGAGATTGGTGTCAGGTTGCACAAAGTGGCAACTGATGTCCAAAAGAAGATATGGTGTCAGGATAGAAAGAACACACCATGTGGAGCCATGCAGGAATTTGAATGTATAAAACTTATTATAGGAATAGGTCAGTGACACAACACTGCTAGTGACATACAGTGGCTATTTGTGCTCTGTCACGACAGGAATCAGAGATACATGTTACCATTAGAGCTGATACAATAGGAAGTATAGAAGCACATGTTGGAACGTATACACAGGAAGTTATAATAATATGGAAAAATCCAAAATCTAGTAAAAATCTCAATAATACACCAAAAAAAAAAAATATTTTGTCCAATCACCCAAATCAGGTCTTGACTATGGTGCATGATACAGAAGTAATTTTTTACATTAACAATTATTTTACAGGTACACACCTACTGATCCTGCTACACATGGATTTACATGATAACTGGCTAGACAGACACTTAAGGTTATGAATCATAGATCATCTGTTCTCTTAGATCTTGTGGATCTTCACATGAGTCAATTTGAACACTACTTTCTTACATATCTAAAAATGTAATATGTGTAATACTCCCAAGCATTCCTTATACAGTCTAAAATAAGAAATCCCCATATCAGTACATTGATAATTACTGACAAAACAGAGAAGAAATTTGTTAGGTCAAAGACAAAAACATAAAAAATAACACAGCAGTAGGCCAGATCTCCTGCATGAATATTAAGCTGGCATGTGATACAGATAAATCCACAGCCATCATCACTCACATAGCGAGTGGTGCATAGGCTCAGATCATCAAGGGCACATAACTCTAGTTTCATATGCACATAAATTAACAGAATATTTCTAGTTGACAATTTTAACTCAAGGTCCACTTATTCACATGTTCTGAAGCTTTTAACCATATCACACAGACCTTCTCATCAGAAAATCATCAGATTGAGTTTCCTTAGTAGCAGTGGAAATACAGATGTTGAAACTTTCTATGATTCTGAGCTGATATTGTTTTGTCAACTGCTGGTTCCATGGCCAAGAAGCATAGCTCAGCATATTTCTAGATTAAATCAAAATACATGACCAAAAAAGTCTCCTCTCAAAGAAATAAACAAGGACACAACCTGGAGATTTGATTTTTTTTTTAAATTTACATTGTTACATTATAGTTTTTGTTGGGTACACTGCACACTCTACTTTTGAATGCACAGCACACAGCATGGACAGTGCTAATCACTGGTGGTAGCAGGGGTTGGGGGTCACTCGAAGGCTCATAGGACCTGTTTCTCTCAGCAGCCTCTAGCCCATCTAGCAGGTTAATCCAGCCACAACAAGTGTGTTTCACTGCAATAAAAGGATTTCGCCACTGAGAAGCATGTGAGGTCCAGCTGAATTAACTATTTAGGTGAACGGTTTGGAATAAACCTGCCTATGCAAAAGAACACCGAAGTCATCTGTAAACATGGTGAACTGAATATGGAGCTGAAGAGGAGGTTATCCAAGACTGCCTGTCTTGTATATAACCAGGGGCTAGGTGACTAACACAACTTTCCATAGACACAGGGAGATGAGCCTCATAACAAGTAAACAAATCAATACACTGTGTTGTTAATCATCTTCCTGAACACAGTTACGCAAGTAAGCGACATGCATATTTTGGTAACATATGAGAGAAAAGGCTTAGATTTGACAGTGTGTGGTGCAAATTACTCCAAATTACTCTTACAGTACGATAATGAACAGGTTGCAAATGTAAAACTCTGAAGAACTATGAAGTTTTAAGTTTTATGTGCTCAAAAATAAAACAAGCTATATAAGCTAAGCCAATCAGGGTCAGAATTAGCTTTACTGCCAAGTAGGTAGATTAGATTACATATGAGGAATTTGATTTTGTGTTGTTATGGTGAGCAGCAGTCAAAAAAATACAGACAAAAATTACACTCACAGTTTGGAGCAGCAGCCTTTGGAGTCCTATCACAAATTAGCATTCCCTTCCTGAATTAATGTTGGATATTTTATTCATTTGGACTACTTTATTATTGATTGGGCTTGTTCTTTTTCCTCCAGTTTATTGAATTTCATTGCTGGCCTCTTACTTTCTCACAGTCCTCTTTTGAAACGAACATATTTCTCAAAGAGAGAACTACGTCAAAATAATAATTGCAATCAATGTGAGGAGTGGTATGCGGGTAAGGAGATCATTTATGGTCTAATAGCCACTCTGCCATGCATAACATTCTGTGAGAGCAATACACATTAGAGCTCAAACTGCACAGTATCCAATAAGCTCAATTTCAGCTTTCATTTATTTAGCAATCAGGAAAAATTGCTTTTCCGGTCTATATTCCAGGGGGGAGATCAATAAAATCCCATATGCTCTGTGTTTCTGTCTGGATCACTTCTAGTCACATTCTGAGCAGCTTGTTTACTTCATCTACACACAGTCAAAGTGAAATAATCGCCCCAGGGTAGTAACGTCGGCTCTGCCTACCTGCAATACTCAATGAAGGCTGTTTGATCAGCAATGGCCGCCAAGTCAACATTGGCTTTGTTGATGTCCGGCAGAGCAGTCATCTCTCGGATGACGTTGTTGATCATCAGCTGCATGAAGCGCAGGGCTTGGAGGTAGTCGGACCTTGCCGCAAAGATCTCATCCAGCCGTTGCAGGTGCTGTTTGAGACCAGTTTCCACATTACCCAGAGATCCTGCAACCTAAAAAAAATAAAAGAAAGATAAGAGAATGGAAAATATGAAAAAAAAAAAATAGGAAGTAGTGGGTAAGAGAATAAGGGAGGGAGGTGAAGAGGAGTCAGAGAGAAAACAGGATCAGAGGGAAACAGGAACATAAATAAATTCATAAAAACTGGATCTTCATAAAACAAAGATTGAAAATGTAGAGAAAGGTGAAAGAACCAAAGGAGCAGTCTCTCGAGGAAAAGATTAACTTTTCTCCTCAACCGTGTGTTTTATTCAGATAAACAATTGTTAGAGTGGAATACTGATAACAATACCGGGGAGACCTGTTATCACAGAGTTCTTTGATAGTGAGAGCAGAGTGGGAGGAGGCACGGTGGAGTAAAGTAAATACATTTTACTTTTCTGTTTAAACAAAAACAACGTGGCGCAGTAAACGCCTGCACTTTTATAACATCGATGGAGCTAGAAACAGATCAATTTTAGCCCGATGCTGACAGGGGGAAACTGACTCAGCCACTTTTCATTGAGACTTTTTAGCAAAGTAGCTTGACCCAGATATTTTAAAAAACGTCATTAAAGGCACAATCCACTCTATAATGTAAACAAAAGGGCAACTCTGCTATAAAATTAAAAGGATGGACTCTTCTGTCACTGAAAAATTGATTGACAGTTCTTTCAATACATGGACTAACACTATAAAATGAAATGTTAGTTAAACTTTTGAACACTGTTAAGGCTTTGTTAACATCAGTAATATTTGTGGAAACGTGAAAAAGAAGCCTACATATTTTATAGAAACAGAAAATCAGGGTCTTTGATTTTTTAGAGTTGGGGAGTTTAGGGTTTAGGGATCTATTTAGGTGGATTCAAGAATGAAAAAAAAAACAACAAAAAAACAAAAAGATTTCCAGTCTAGAAAAGTTCTAGAAACAGCAAAGATACTGGAGAGAACCTCTCAAACTTAAAGAATTTAACAGAGCACCGTAGTTTTAGAATGACGCACACACCACCCACACCACAATGACTTCTTCACTTAATAGTATATTTAACATTACAATGAGTAGGATGCTTCACTAATTCTGAACAGATATTGCTGTCTGTATTGTAATCTGCAGGCCCACTCTCTTTATCTATCATCGTTTCTCCATTACACCCATGACTTCTTTTACACATTTAGGCATTCTGAGTAAGACTGTTCATTCCCACGCTGTGAAAACTCACCACAGAGAAGATAAAAATGTATCTCAGCCTCCTTGACACTAAAACATTTCAAAAACTGTAATTAAATTCTACTGAGTCTGTGCTTCTGATGGGCGGGCTGTAAGTGAGACCCTAGACAGAGTATCCATGCAGAGATGAGGCTAAGATAAAGGCCCATCCTCCACTCCAGCACTCCCAAGGGTGAGGTGGGGGGGGGGGGGTGTATGTGATTGCCAGTAAACTGCTCTCACTCTTTCCCACCTCTGTGTTCATCATCTCTCACAGTTCCTGCCACAGCGCCCCGGATCTTATCTGCAAGCCAGTCTGCCTGAGTGTGAGAAATGGGATCCATCAGCTAGCTGCTCGGGGGTGATGCACATTTCCCTAATCTAAACTGTCCTCTCTTCCTTTAAAAATGGATTTAAGTTCACTTTTACTAAAAGCAGGTCACAAGGAGGCCTCTTCATATTTGATACGCCTGTTAAACGAGACTGAATGATTTGAGGCTCACAGCAGCAGTACTCCAAATGCCGATGCACATGCAACTGAACCATCTTGTTTGATGCATTCACTGATTTTATATTTCGGATATTTACTGCATTAACTGTGACGGTAAAACAATATATATGATCAAAGCGGTTTAGAGTCAAGCAAGGCAATACATTGTGAAATAGGTCACTGAGGAGAGACACTCTGGGGAACTGATGTATGGTGCAGCAAGTACAAGTAATCATTTTGTTCTAAGAATCACAAGACAACTTTCACTTTCAAAGAAGAGGAGCTATATATAAGTGTAACCACAGTTGTAAATTGGAAGCACACATTCTGATGTGGTGCAATTGCCATATTTTCTCATCCGTTATTTCCTGGCAGCGTTGCAGAGCTCAGCAAGCTGAACACTAGAAATGAGACTGAAATAAAGAGTGCCCCTTCAGTAGCGAAGGGAGAATGGTCCTCCTCGTCAAATCTTTCCCTTTATGTCACATGATGATGTTCCCTTCCAAAGTGTGAAAGTACATATTTTATGATGAGAAGAGCCTTAACATGATATCAGTGGAACCAAACAAGTCCTAGTGTAAATCACTAACCTTATAGGAGCCTTGTGAAGTAGCGATTTGGTCGCTCTTGTGTCTATTTACAAATCTGATTTCAACACAGTGTGCAAAATACACCATTAAGGTAAAGCAAACTTTAAACCAAACATTAATTTGGTTCCATTAAACCAAATTAATGGAAAGACCAATAATGGATTTGGTAAACCAATAAAACACAGTGGAGAAATGATTCTTTCAATGTGAAGACTAAATAAAGACTAACTGCGGGGTGGCTCTGGAGGTAGAGCGGCCACTGATCAGAAGATTTGATCCCTGGCTCCTCCAGTTCGCATGTCGAAGTGTCCTTGGGCAAGATACTGAACCCCGAATTGCTCCCGATGGTTGTGCCAGCAGTGTGTAAGTGTGTGTGTATGTGAATGTGCATTAGGTTAGATCCTGATGAGCAGGATGGCACTTTGCATGGCAGCCTGCCACCAGCATATGAATTTGTGTGTGTGAATGGGTGAAACTTGACATGTATTGTAAAGCGCTTTGAGTAGTCTGAAGGCTAGAAAGGCGCTATATAAGTGCAGTCCATCCATTTACTAAAGCAGCTTTGGCTTTATGGGATGGACAGTCAGCCAACTCATTAGCTCTGTAAGTAGAGAACATCACATCAAGCTGTGATTTTGCAAGTGAGAAAGCCTTTGTTTCCCTGGGGGAACATCTATGTTACTCATGCAGTCATAGCATACATCATGTTACAGGATTAAATCAATACCAAGATACCACAGTGAAAGTCAGCTGCAGCAATGCAAAATCATCGAAGTTGAATCCCATTTACCTCCTACAGCACGAGAAAACCGCTATATTGCAAACTACACTCAGTTTCCAGGATATTAAGTACATCCAGATAAAATAATACAACAATCCTGCAATAAGTCCTATCTTCATGAAGGTTATAATATTGTTTTTGTTGAAACTGTTCTAGAGATGTGTTGATTCAACTTTATGGTCATTTGAAGGCTGTAGTTGTAGTGCTGTTGAATAATACTGAGAGGAGTTTGTAATATTTCGTCCACCCCATTTATATCTATGAAGGAATATAAAATACATCCTCCCAAACAGCCAAAATGTTGAACACCTGTCTCATATACTTTCAACAAAAAACACTCTCATGAAGGTAGGATTTATTGCAAGGTTGCAGTATTAGATTGCATTAGCTTTAACTAGGTGTACTTAATGGCCTTTGAGT
The DNA here is from genome assembly GCF_914725855.1 of Thunnus albacares. Classification (NCBI taxonomy): domain Eukaryota; kingdom Metazoa; phylum Chordata; class Actinopteri; order Scombriformes; family Scombridae; genus Thunnus; species Thunnus albacares. Next base: position 17,295,335 of record NC_058122.1, read on the forward strand.
GAGTATTACTTTATCCATCATTACCTAAAATGTTGTATCATACAAACAAATGTGTGAGCTACAAATGGATTAAATTTAAATCTGTTCTCCCTTCGGTAAGCAATATTCAGAATATATAATGAAAAAATGCACACAAAGCTGTTTGTGTCCACATATTAATACAGTATGCACGCATATGAAGCCTTTAAATGTGTGTTACTGACATGGACATGCACACACCCACACAAACACACATACATACACACACATACACATACACATACAGTACAGATAGTAAGACTGAGAGAAATGGAAAGAGGAGAGGCTTAACATCCATTAATGCACTGCAGATGGGAGTTAATCCTCTTCTTCCTCATTGTGATTATTGCTTCTTGCAGGGCCTTGTTCTGACTCCCTTGCTCTCCTTCCTCTTTCCTATCCCTCCTCCTCCTAAGCCTCCCAAATAACTTCCCTGAATGCAGGTCAGGAGTTGTATAGAAATAATCCCTATTTACAAACCCCAAGGCAACAGTCGCCTCAATTCCTTCACTGTGACAAAAAGCGGATACAGACCCCCTGTAGTGATGTGCTGCTGCTGAGACAGATGCACACCCCATTAATGGGGGAGGAGCTCTGGTGTATACTCGCTGTAAATCAGTGTTATCAAGTAGAATGAGACCGTAAGCCATCAATCTTGGAACCCATCGGCTATCAGTCCGATGATGATTTAGCCTGTAGGGATAACGGCCAATATTTTGGTTGGTTCCAAATACTCCGAATACAAGTATATCCAGCTGCAGCCACAACCTGTATCTAAACAGCACACCCACTTTACTATATGGCACACCCACTTGGTTAGGTTTAGGCATAAGGAGGGGGATGGTTAGGGTTAGGGTTAGGGGTCGGGGGGCAGGGAGGCAGGGTGTTGTGTAACATGCCGTTAGGGTGACAACATTGGGTGGGTGTGTCATGTAGTAAAGTGGGTGTGTTGTGTAGGGTAAGGGTAAGTCTACAAGACCCTTCTCAGTGGATCAGGATAACGGATATCCAGGCCAAGACTTCCTCTTGCTGTTAACAGTCTGATTATGTCATCTGAACAGACAGTCCAGCCACATTTCGGCTAATCTTTATAAACAGGTATATGCATATGAATGCAGATAAATTAAAAAGGCAAATAAAAAGCGACAATAGCCGATTGGTTCCAAGATTGCATTTTGGATAATGTGTTCCGCCTCTTTTGCTCTCCACACAGACTGTTTATCTGCATGCAACCAAAGCCCACTCAAACGTGATTGGTCAATACTACTTGGATGACAAACAGGAACCAGAACACTTCTGGTACCAAAATCTGGTCCTGTTGCCTACAGATTCTGAATTTATATGCAGATATCTGTTTATAGAGATCAGTATTGTTTTGTGCCATCATGGCTAGAAAAAAAAAAGGTAATTGAAAAAAGCTGCATTATAGGAAGCATGGGACTAGCGGTTACTATGAATTTTCATATGTCATATTTCATATTTCATATTTCTTACAGCTCTGACACATTTATCGCCTGGTCAACTCACACTGATTCAAATAGAAAACAGTTAAATTGCAACTAATATTCATAGAAATCATTTCAGTGACCACAACTCATGTTGAGAATGGAGATATGATTATAGATCATATAATTGTAGAATTGAGTAGAGCTTGGCATGCTCCTCTTACCAGATTGTTGATGCCACCCAATGTGCGATTGGCATTGTAGAGTGAGTAGGTCAGCTGGTACACCCCATCGTTGGTCTCACTGTTTCCATAGAAACCAACTCCTACAGCAGAACTGTGAAAAGGATAGATTCAGATCAAATAAATAAATAAATCATCAGAATTAATTCCCTGTTTGGTTCAGCATGTTACTTTATTCATTATGGACTGCATAAGGTTGTTAGAGGACAAGAAAGACAAAGAAATGACAGATGGGACATTGAGGCTTTAGAGAAATATGTATCATTCTGGTAAAGACTGTATTGTTCTTTTATTGTTTTTTTCAATTTTAATCCTCTATATTATTACTATTATAAATGAACTAAGACTAAAACATGCTACTGCAACCCGAAACTATATTTTAAAAAATCATTAATACAAAAGACATCTTTGGTTAGAGACATAATAAGTTTAAAAAAAATTATTTATAGATTATGAGTCATTTTCATCTTGGTTTTGTATTTGCAAGATGTTTTCAATAAGACCAGGTTCTATTTAAAAACACCTTCCACCTTCTTGTTGCCATACGGGCTGGGGCTGATGTGTGAAATATGTCATTTCTATATTTGTCATATCTCATATAGCTCATCCTCTATATCCACCATTATCTCCATCTGTTTTGCTTATTCTTCACATTTTGGGATTCAAAGTTTAAAATACTAAACTTCTATTTTCAGCAGTATGTTTGAATTTCTTCTCCCACTCATAACTAAAACCACATCAGAATTCTGACATCTGAAATGTGTCCCAGTGGAATACATGAGATCCATATTTCACCCTTTCCTGCAGTCTGAGACTGTGCCCAAGCTTCTGTGAGGAGGATTAGTGTCTTAACCTTCACAGTCAGTGTAGCCCTACTGCTACAGTATCAGCCGACACTGATATGAACAATGACACAGTTTCATTATACTTGACTGCTGAGAGGTCATTCTACACAAAGGTCAGAGGTTAGTAACACTTTTGACTGCATTTAGGTGCAGTTTCCATAGGCAAGTGAGAACTCATCAATCGCATTTCAGACAGTAGATCAGAACAGTTTTCTTGTTTTCGGAATAACACACACACACACACAAAGGGGAAACTTAATTCTAGTTTACTTTTACAATGACCCATATGTGTGATATGTCACTGTGAATGCTTATGTGGATATGTGTGTATGCATGTGTGTGTGTGTGCATGTGGGTGGGTGTGTGTCTTTTTGTGTTCGCCAGCATCCTGTTGCTGCAACCTTGTAAGCATAATGAAAACCAATGCACCCTCCATTAAGCTAGTTCCCTGTGGTTATGATTTGGGGCACTTGGGGCATATCCTGTACAATACAGTATGAGCAAAAAAAAAAAAAAAAAAATTACAGTTACAGTAATCCTTTCGAGTTAAACTGAATGGATGTGGTTATAAACATGATTCTATTCAGCTAGTTAAAGGAAACTGAACAATATTGCTTCAAGCTTCCCAAAACATTTGTGTTGCAGTTGATCCAAGGTGGTTTGGACAAAGAGCTCTTCATTAACCCTGTAGCTTACGGGTCTAGAGAGTGACAGTTCAATTTTGCCACTGAAAACAAAAATTTGGCATTGAAAACAAAACCTGAACTGAAAAAGGAGACATTGGCTCATCATCAGATCAGTCTACATTAAATTTTGTTTTATTGTATTAAGTGTTTCCTGTCCTTGGAAATTTGTACTCCTGAGTCAAACTTGCCAAGTCCTCAACAAAACTACCTGACTGTACTGTGACAAAATAATCTCAGCTCAAAGCTCCACTAACGTTTTTTTTTTCTCACAAAAAATATCTCATTGACAGAGAGATGCAGTAAATTATGTTATTCAGTCTGTAATGTAATAAAAATCCAAACTTATGTAGCTTAATAAAATAAAACAAAATTTAATATAGACTGACTTTTCATTTTAATACATTTATATTTATTGAAATGTGATGATATCTGTACATATAGAGTTCCAGTGGCAGCTACGATTGTTAGATTTCATCTGTGAGCATGGCTGTGCAATATGACCAAAATCTCATATCCCAATATAGCACATATTATATCCTGATAATGACACATATCACGATATGAATAAATAGATTCTGGTCTAGTCTACACTCGTTATGTTACTGTAAGTACAATAAAAGCTTTGTGAGTAAAAGGTCAAGAAGAGTAATCCACGCAAAAGATAAACAGATTCCAAATGACTAAAAAATATTACTGTAAAGAGTTTGATTTGCAACACAACAAAATAAACGAATGAGTATAATATGAAATTATAGATGTTTTTCTATTGTCACATGATATATATCGTCATATCGCACAGTCCTATCCGTGAGACCAACATTTATCTTCCAAAAGGAATTATATCATATCAAAATGCTGTGGAGACATTAGAGCCAGTGGTAAATCACCAAAGAGCTACAATGATCAGTTCATTGGATCATTTTCTCCCTGGGATGACAGCGGATGTTGACTGGCCGATCATCTCAAGAGTCAAGGTGCTAGCAGCTGAGATGACTCTGGTCTCACCTGGCCAGTGGCTCCAAAACATCTCAGCAGATTTGCAAACAGTTGGGACATATTGGTAATCTACATGGTTACTTAAATATTAAATCTTAATAAAGTGACATATTAACAGTGCTAGAACAAAAATTACTACAGTCTGGCTCCAAATCTGCCATGATACCATCGCCCTTGGATATCTTAGTTGGACCGCAAGGCATACTGGGTAATGTTGGCCCAGCAAGAGCCCTCCCCTCTATGCTAAAATGGTGTCAGTGATGCTAAAAAAAAATTGACAGCGTGAAAAAAAAACTGTCACTGAAAAAAGACAGACATGAAGAAAAAATATAATATATATATATATATATATATATATATATATATATATATAGGGTATATATATATATATATACATACATATAAATAAGATAATAAGATTGTAATTTTTTAAGCCTGTATTTTATTTTTCAGTGAAACATTTTTGTAATTGTCAATACATTTCAGAGCCAATACAGCTTTTTCCAATACAAGTGTTTCATGGCCAGCGTTGCCTTTTTGAGTTCAGGCTGTTTTTTTCAATGCCAATTTACAATGCCAAAATTGCCAAAATTGAACACTGTCACTGTTGTAACTGTCACTGTTCTGGCCCTGTAGCAGTTTAGCCTCCAGGGAAGTGTTAGTGTTGGTGTGGTTGAGCAGGAGGCTGTCTGCATTAGCTTGAGGTGTTAAAAGAAACCAACATAATAAGCAATAGGACTAGTATATATTTGCAGTCCAGGATGCTCAGTATGGTGTATTTGCTACTGGATAACTTCACATAATGTGTGACAACTTGACAATTGTACCTTAGTATTCAAATCATGTTGTGATATGAACAAATGGCCACACTGGAGGAACAAATAATAACAAATAAATGCCTTGATGCTGTGGAGACCAGTGCATTGCTCCTATAATAAACTGTATCAGGGTTAACAGAGACTGACACAAGGAGGATGTTTTCTTTTTCAATATTAGATTTGTTTTCTATCTTTAACCTTGATTTACCTCATTCACTCTCCTGGGGTCAGAAATAATAATCTGGAGAGGTGCAGCAGCTCTTTTATCTTTTTTTTTTTTATTCAACTTCTACAGCACCACTGAAATGTAATTCATCTCCAATATCACAAAGAATTAAAAGTTGGACAAAGTGAATGGGGTACATGAAAGTACATCTCTATCCAATAAAAATCCCATGACCCATCAGAATAGAGGACAAAAACATTAGTGCCATATTATACAAGAATTTTCGTTTTATATGCATCTCTTTGTGTTTCTGCACAAGCCTTCATTGTTCCAGTCCAGCTTAAAAAAAACATCAGAAATATGTAACAAGAATAGCTGAAACTGCTACTACTCAAAGCTCCTATCAGTAGCAATGCCAGTCAATGGGCTCATAAGGTGAAACATGAAAAATGTCACCAGGAATGAATGACTTCACATTTTGTAACCACATCACAAAACTCTGTTATTAGCAAGTCAAATTAGAAGTAGGGCATAAAGGCAACAATACAACTGTCATTTTAAACCACAAAACTTAACCTGTAATGTAAAGAATGTCTCTTCAACCTCACATTAATATAAGACTAGATTATTTAATTGGATGCCATATGTGGTAGTTTATTTGTTGAAATTAATATATTATTGTCCGTTGGAACAGGCTTCTACAGAGAGAGAGATGAGAGGTCTGGAAAGGAAAGAGATAACAGAGCTGCTTTGCTAAACAGCATCATGCCCAGTCACTTAGCATTACAACAGGTCTAGTGTGCTGTAGCAGTGGCGTGTGTATGGACACAGAAAGCTAACAAAGTTAAAGCCCAACACTTGGATAAATGTCACAAGTTTAAGCGGATCTGTACACAAATTCAATCAAGCCTTTTCGGGGACTCACTTGTTCTCGTTCTCCTTCATTTCTGCCCAGATGATTCTTGTCAAAGTGTATGAAACCATAAGAAAAAAGTACCATTATGTTTAGGGATGTACTGTAGCTCTGTAAGTTTTGTGGTAGCTCCTTGCACATTAATGCTTGCATAAACTGGCAGTATTTCCCAAGTACTTACATAATTCAGCCTAGTTAGCAGTTAATGGTAAACAATGAAGCTAATTGCAATAGAGAATATATTGTAAAAGTATACTATTAAAATGTCAGTGCAAGGCTGCAGCATGATGGTTTGGTGGATCATCAAAATAGACCATCTAATTTGACAGAGGGGCAATCAGCTGTCAAAGTTTTGCTGGGTAAAGTCAGCTGGACATTCAGTTGAGGATTAGCAGGCTGATCGGGGCCCTGCTGGTGATGTGGTCTGTCAGAAATATGTCAGCTACACTAGTCTCATTTGTATTCTTCAGAAAAAAAGAGCTGTACCTCGGTAATGAGCAGGAAGTGGAGCTGCACATTAGCATCCTTTGTTATAGCCTACAAAACTGTACACTTTTGTGTCTAATCTGAGGAAACTAACAAATCTGACATATGCTTAAACTGTGTATGGTATAAACAACAGATGCCAAGTCATTTGACTCATATTAGCTTTGAGTGTAATTTATTTTGACATTTCGGTGCCTTGTTGAAGAAAACCTCCTCATGAATGTCTGGATCAGCTTTTTTTTAGTCTTTTCCCTTGTTTATGAAAAGTAGATTAGCATTATTTTCCCATTCAGACTCACCATATGATGAGACCTGTGATGACGGCAGCCCAGGTTACACAGCAGGTATCAGGTCGTTTGGCGTCATCATCCACGTCCTTGCGACAGCAACACAAGCAGACCAGGTAAACTGCCAGAACCAGCAGGCTCAGACCCAGACCCACTGCACCAATACATGCTAGAAAGATCAGAGACTGTAGCAGGAGAGTGGAGAGAGGAAGGCAAAAATACCATCGGTTAAAGTTAAGATGTCTTTTTATATTGAAAAACTTGTCTACCAAGGACAGACTATAGCTGCAAATACTCAGTGGTGGACTTTAGCATTCGGCAAGGTAGGCAACAGCCTGAGGCCCCCAACTTTAAGGGGGAAATACTTACAAAAGGTCCCAAAAGCACATTAAAAAAATATACGACTGAGACCGCTGTGCACCTCTCATGTTGATAGGGATGCTGAAACTCTTCCAGGTAACATGAAATTCAACACAACATCGAACAGTGAAACAGAGTTATCACAGAGCACATTTCCAAGGAAAACAAAGAGGAAAAGTAAAACAATCATTGTAAAACTCCAACAGTTGATCTGCTTTTCTGTTGCTCCCCCTGAAACAACTAGCAGGACCACAGTTACTAACATTTGGATGTCACATTGGCTCACTTGTTAGATGATGAGAGCACTGACCCTCTTCCCTCCCAAACCCTCAAAGAGAATTATGGTAATATAAGAAAAAGCTGCATTCTATGAAGAGTGTCAACTAGTAGCCTATTAGAAAAGAAAACTGCTTTCAGGACAGAGGGAGAGAGGAAGACAATGTGCAGCAACCTGTCAGTCCCAGTGATGGAAGTCCTGCATTTAAAGTTTTACTTGTGTTATGTTACATGTTACTTGTATTATTATTATTATTATTACCGACACATTACCTTATAAGTAACATTTGAATATTAATTTAAATATAATTCTAACTACCTTATATAGGCCTACTGCTGGGTAGTTTAACCTGTAATGATGCATCATATTTTATCAGTTCATATATTTTGTATCAAAAATCTTAATCAGCACATGTAGTGGAGTATAAATATAAAGTAGCATAAAATGAAAACATTCAAGTAAAGTAAAACTACCTAACTTGAGTAAATGAATGTAGTTACTTTTCACTGGCTGGTTCAGTGAGCAGTTCATGTCAGAGAAGCAGAGGAAAAACCCCATAAATGATTGTATCCATGGTAATCAGATACCTCCTTCATATCATATGGTGAAAAGTAACCAAGTAAATTTACTCAAGTATTATGCTTACAGTTATCAGGTACATGTAGCCTATTTTTACTTTAATATTTCCATTTTATACAACCCTATAGGCTACTTCTACTCCACTTCTACTAGGGTCAATCAGTTCCTTCTATTTTAGGGGGAAACACTGTAGTTGTCATTCTACTGCATTTATCTGACAGCTTATTATTATTTACTTTACAGATTAAGATTTTACACAACACATATCTGATGAACAAATAAAACATGATGCATTATTATAGATGAAACTATACAGCAGTATATAAAGCAGTTCAAATGCGCTCCACCTTGAACAGACGTTCAGTACATTGTGCTAATAATACTTCTGCACTTAAGTATATTTTGAATGCAGGACTTTTACTTTTAACAGAGTATTGTTAGTGTGGTATTAATAGTTTAAAGTTTTGAGTACTTTGTCTATCACCGCCAATACCAACATACAGAAAGGGTGAAAATAAGGCACGAAGGAGGCCCCATGACTGAGTTTGCTTAGGGCCCCCAAATCAATAAATCCACCCCTGCAAATAGTTTTCAAGAGGCACACGGCTGTTATGTGTGGTCTTGAGGTGTCAGATTGGGTGACTCGAACACCTGAAAGGTTGACAGCCTGAGTGAAAACAACTCACCATTATCAAACAACACTCAAATGTAAAGATAATTTGAAGTCAGTGGTTAGTGTGTAGCTACCTCATCCAATGATTATCATTGTCACTGCTGACTACTGCCTACAGCAAAGTGCATAGAAACTAAGACCTTGGTGGGTTTGGGTGCAAAGAGTAGCTGTACTTTTCTGCCAAGTAGCATAGCAGAAGTTGGACTGTGGCTAACAGGAAAACAGAAATGATCCAAGGCTGTGGGAGGGGAGCATCATGTGACACAACGGCTTTCATTCAGTCTTGTGATTTCTGAGTGTACAAAATATTTCAAGCCCAAGGGATGGAGTGAAACAGAAGAACACTGACGTAGGGAAAGGAGAAGTACTGTATTGAGGTAGTTTGTATATAGATACTCTTTAAATGAAACACTGTTTTAGACTATTTCATGATAAATCCCTATGGGCCTTCAGTGTTTGTTTTTTTCTCCAAAGTTATTTCTTTTATCTCTATAGCAAGTTAAGCGGTACACAATAGGCAATATGCTCCAAAACAGAGAAAAATACATAGTTTATTTGGCTCATATTATACTGAGGGGAATTTTTACATAGCACCATTTTTTCTTTACAGAAGCCACGAAAGACTATCTTATTGATCAAATTTGCTTGCGGTTTTCTGTAGCTTATTCTGCGCTGCAAAACTGTGTAAAGGCAGTAGACCCGTCAATTGATGCTTCTCTTTACAGCAGCATCATAAAACAAACCTCGCAACCATTTACAGACACAACACTTTCTGCATGGTCTCAGTATTGGAACCAAAAGATCCAAACAGGGGCAACCCATAGTGTTTATCATTACTAATGTAGGGACATTTATTTAGTGGGTTCAAACTCAACACATTGAGCTCTTAGTTAGTTTGAAGACAATCCAGAGAAAAGCATGACCTTGGTTTTACTTGCAAATGATTTGCTCTGTTCACAAGTTCAGAAAGTCTGGGTCTGGATGACAAAGCAGAGCTATTCCTATACTACAACATCTGTGACTGATTATTCCATTTGGATGACATTGAAACTGTGACTGAATTTAAATTACACCATTTTGCATATTCTAACAAAGTCCTTCATTGTTCAAACTCTGTTTCAAGTTTTGTCATGATGAGCCCAATTTCACCCTTAGTGTCACAAATTAGGTAGGTTAGGAATTAGTTTGTTAGTTAGTTAATTAGATCATCATACATTCAACCTGTGGACTGACAGCCTTAAAACAATGTCCAAGATGTATGAGAATTATGCCCAAATGAGCAATCTAAATGTAGCTGCATAAGAAAACTAATATATATGATGTGATGATATAACCTCAAAAACCAATTGTCTTGTGGGGACACTATTCATGAGGCAAGAGTCTCTGTGTGTAGCGTCTACAATGGTTTCAGCCCTGGTTAGATTTTCTGTCACTATAACTCAGTTCAGGCCCTTCATAGGCACAATGCTGCTAGTTCCACTCTCTCCCATCTAATTTTCCACTCCATTGTTTTGTAATTAGACATGCAGGCACTTCAATTTCGACTGTCTGCAACACCATAACAAGGCAAAGGATGCATGAGAGGGAGGTAGAAAGAGAGGCAGAAAACTGCTACAGCATCTTCAGTCACTGACCGGAAGGATCATTTATCTTCCCAAAAGGATGCTTGTAGAAAGTAGGCCTAAATATGGAGGCTTGTCTGATTAGATTAAAAAGTAAACAGCAAGCCTCAGAAAATGTGTCTATAGCTGTTCTGCAATTTCCTTTTTTTTTTCAAAAGGCAACAGATGTGTCAACACATCATATGAAGAACAGCAGTTATTTTCAGGCTTGAGAGGCTGTGTAAGTCCTACAGTTTAGCCTCTGTGACGCCAACATGGCACTTTTCACTCCTCACTGACTGGTGCTCAGCTGAGCCAGTGTAACACTGCTGGGATTCAATGACCCAGATGGACCTTGACACAAGAAGAGAAAGGTACAGTGGAGGACACAAGTCAGAACAGGGAGGTTCTTTCTAATGGATTCTGTACTCATAGATGACCTGGGGCAAAAGGAGCTTGTGGTGCCACATGGTTATGCACTTACACAAGCCCACATACTGCACACACACATACACACACACTCACTTATAAACTTGAGTTTATATTTCTTAGGGACTCAAAGGACTGTTGTTTTATTTTGCTAAAATATAATTAGCATGCAATGTTAGCCTCATACAGTAAAACAACATCTCAACAATTTTCTAAATTAGATTAGGAAACTAATTTCTGTTACACAACAACCTTAGAAAATGCTTTTATTTACTTTGAATAAGTCAAATACTGCACCGTGTTGATAGTTTGACTCATATGAACTCCATTAGTGATTTTTAATTAAATGTGTGTCTGTCAAACTGCTGTCGTGACCATGTGACTTTTTTGTATTGCAATGTAAACATCCATAATATGAAGGCAGCAATGAAGTGATGGACTCCTGATGGGAAACTATGGCAATAACTGAGTGTGAGCATCCAATATTTTTATTTTTTTATTTTTTTCCCATCATACAGTCTATTTTACCCATTATTACTCATAGTCAGTCCCCATCATGAAACATGACAGTTTGGAAAATTTGCATGGCATCAAATGGCCATGGTAATGTACCCAGGCGAAATTAAAACACATATTTTGAAAAAAAAAAAAAAAAAAGATATATTGACAATTGTAAAAGTGTTTCCTCTTTTTAGTCATGTACTGTATCACTGAATTTCACTTAAAAGACATCCAAGAACATGACAGGGCAAAAATCAGAACATCTTCTCCTACAGGAAATGTGTTATTTATGGTGTTAGGGTGCGAATCTAAAATGAATGAATGAATGATTTTTTTTTTCTATTTTATCTTTTTTTTATTTTATTTTTTTTTTAGTTTAGCTATGTAAACTACTGGAGACTGCATGAGTGTGTAATTACACAGTTGGGTGGATACACACAGTAGGATAAAACTGACTGTTAAAGAGTGATGAGGAATAAGGTTTGAAAAAAAAACTTTTTATATCTTTGAAAGCAGTGTGTACATATATTTATGTATACGTATATATACGGTACATACATGCATGCATACAATCAGTGCATAGTTGTTTACTACCTGGGATATTTCATAGGCATGGTAGTTAATACAGGTCATGTGTCATCATGTGAGAACTGCAGTTGTGTTCTTTGTCTCTGACATTAGGACCAACACTTGCATCACTGAACTGAGCTACACTCAACACAACTTTCTACAATTTTCCTCAATCTTTTTGTTAAACTTTACATTCAAATAGTTTGTTTTTTCCATTGCTTTCGTAAGTCGGCGGTCTACAACATCACTGACATTCTGGCGAGATTCTTTTGAAACTACGTGCGCTTTTACGCACAAGTATAGTTACCAACCTGCTGATAGCTCGCCTCCTCCGGTCTAAAAGTGTTGTCGCCCGTCTGGAAAAAGAAATTGAAATGAGGGAAATTGTGCAGCCAGTATGTCCACCACGGAGCAACGTAATCAAGCCTTGCAGTGGCCATCCCTGCTTGAAAAGTCCAGCGAACCACTGACGGCACGATTCCCTTTGAGACCTTGACACTTTAATAATCCCAGGTTTTGCGATAAGTAAAATAAAATAAAATAAACGCGACCTTAGTTGTTGTATTAATCAATGAACGTAGAATATTAAAGAGGAAGTTCTTCTTTTGCCATTAAACCTTCAGAGCAAGGTTCACCATTGTTATTTACCACTCCGGCTCCCATAGTTCTATGTAAACTGTTGAGTTGCGCAACTACTAAAATCATATACAGCTTCTAACGGGCCAAGCCAGAGAGAAGGGGTTGAGTGACGAAAGCTGCCTCCTTTAACAGAGAAGGCGTGACAACCACTTTTCAGTCAAGTGGGCCAGGCTACGACCTTAACTTAATAAAAGTAAACAATGAATGGCCCTGAACTGGGGAAAAAATATGAGGAAAACGTTCTTAACGAATTTGCAAACTGGAAAAATAAAATCAAACACATCATACATAGCTCTTTAAGGATGGCATTAGCCTGCCTACTTCTCCACATATCACTGTTTTTTTTCCTGGGGAAACTCTAAATCTTGATTGCAATATAAATAAGACAGAAAAATGAAAAAAATGTCTGGCCTCGATTTGTGGCTACTAGGTTTGGCATGCAGAGGCAAGGATACAGTATTCAGTGCACTATTTATGACTTCTGCTGTTAATGTCTGACCTCTTGTGGACAATGAGGCACACTGAGGTGAACAGTAATGAGCATGGTATGCTTTATCCATTGATACAATATGTAAGCTTCTGCTGTCTGATGACTTCTTTCAGAGGAGCGAGTTGCATTAACACCTGTATTGGAATCAATTCACTAACTGTAATAAATGTACAGGGACTTGCTCTGGTGGAGAAACACATTTCAACTCACTCATGTTGACACACACAGTGCAATCCAGTAAACTACTAAAGCACAGAAGGAAAAAAAAAGCATCACTGTGTGAATTCATGCACCATGGCATTCAGTGGCATTAGTGACTCTAACAGTGCATCATGAAAGAGAGGTACTGAGTAGGATGGAGTATGTGGAAAAAGGCTGGGAAAATTAAAAAGAAAAAAACCCAGCATGAAACAGCAATTAGCAGCATTAGAGGGGTTACAATCAGCTACTTATATGTCGAGCAAAGAGACGATTCCTGAGAAGAGCATGCTGATGGTGAAAGTTGACACTGTTGTTAATATGTTGCTATCATGATCTTGAAGTGTCTTTGAACAAGGCAGATGCACTTAATACTGTAAACTCTGGCATTATGGATGGCAACTGACAATGTAATGGAAAAGGAATGCTAATAAAATGTTTATCAAACAAAAGTCAATATGATAATACTATACATGTTTATAAGTAGGACTTTAACACAACAATATGCTATGCTTTCTTGTGGTCAAATTCCTGGAAATGGGAACATTTTAATGCCAGTATCTTGATCAAGCAAAGTCTACTTTAGCTGAGCATATAATGACAAAGCCAGTGATCAAGTCAGAAAATATACAGCTCCTGTGTGATGACATTGCATCTGGCTGTATATCGTACAGTAGGTCCATTTTATTTGTTAAAATTTAAAAAAAAAAAAAAAAAAGATTCCTCCAGAACTTCAGAATTAACTGTACAAATGGGTTCTATCTTTTGTTTAACCACATTGAGATTCTAAATCTTATTTACAACAGAGACCTGGTCAAGACAGCAGATTCAGTACATAATTACAGAGAGACTATCATAATATGTAAGATGTAAACAGCAAGCCTTAAGAAATCAACAAAATGAAATAAAAGTCCATTGGCAGAAAGGAGTCCATTGGCAGATAAAAGGAAATATGAAAATATGTCATATGCATATTGCCCTGAGGAAGAGTTGTTTTATCTACGTGGAGTACAGAGCGGTTTACTTGCAAGCTAAACCATCTTTATATCATATGGCTACAGCTGTAATTATTTAGATGCTTTGATGCACCTCCACGGCCGAAGAGCCTAGAGTGTGTGCTCTGAGTCTGAATACTCTGAGTAAGTGACACTTGAAATACACTGTATGAATATGAATTCTGACTGTGCTCTGCATTTACAAACAGTTGGATTTGGTGCCAGAAAACTCTCCGGTGATTGCAGTGCCAATCATTTTCAGCGTTTGAACTGAGGGACCAATGTGAAAAAAGGAGTGGCATGAATAAAAGCACCTCTGTCTGTGTCTCTTTAATTTAGACTACATGTATCAAGCCTCACTGCCTGCTGTCAATTTATTCTTGTTATCTCAGTGCAGACACAACATGTCATAGCCACAAATCACACTGATGCCAGTTTGAGCTTGCACCCTAAGGAGTGAGGCCACAAAACCCTCTAAAGGCCTGCTTTCTAATGTTGTTCATTTTCTGAGTCTTCTTAATCAAACTCAACTACAATTTAGTAAAATATGTGTCTAAAATATTGTACCAACACTACTGAGGTTTGGCTCCAGTAGAGGATTTATTATGAATTTATGTAGCTATGGCAACTTAAAGTGCTACAAATAAAAGCAACCACAAAATGTAAAATGGTCAAATGGTCATTGAACACTTCCATTCACAGACAATGAAGTTAAACCATTAGGTGGCAGCCCAACACTTTTATGTCTGACTGAGAACCTCAGCTTCTACATTGTCCACTGGTGTCCTCTGGTTGTGTATATGAGAAGAAGAAAATCTCAACCCATCATTGTACAGAAATACATAATACTATCCATAAAGTTAGACCTAATCTAAATGAACTGTGTCTTACAGATCAGATCCACTGCTCTTTTGGGCCTTTCATCAAAAGGAGTCTTAGAAGAACAAAAAGATCATTAAAAATAGAAATAAAAAAAGGTATAAATAAATAAAAAGTTTATACATAATGAGGATTCTCGGTGAATATTAAAATCACCGGCCGATATTGTCCATAAAGGTCAGCCGTTTGGGCACTGACATTACAGGAAATACATATCACAGAAGGCTTTGAAGTCAAATAACTTACTCTGCTCTGTAAAACTAAAAGTGAGTAGTGAAGGAATAAAGTCATATAATATTCCAATAACTTTATTCTAATGTTGTACAGAACACAGCAACCTACTGAAATTCAAATCGTGGGTCAAGTATTCCTTTAGGAGCAGGTGATACTCCAACCTTGACTTCTGTGAGCGGCCACGTTTACCCTGGAGCTGACTGGCACTGCCTTGAGAATAATGTCACACCCCTGAGTTGAATTACAGAAAAGTAAAATTCGACTTTCCAATAAACCTGCTTTTTTATGAAACCTTTCAAGATACCCAATGTATAGCATAAAAAATGTATGAGATGCCTTGACACTTCCAGGCACAACTTGGCTGTGTGCAGTGGTTTGCAGAGGCTATTTCTATGGAAAAGAAAGAAAGAAAAAAAAAAACACTCTACAGAGTCCTTGTAGTTATATAGTTGTTTCTTCTTCCTCATCATGTGCCCAAGTGTCCTCAACAAGCGCTGAATTTACCTCCTGATTGACTGTCTCCATAACAATCACAGGGATGATTGGTTCATTTAAAAGTGTTTTGAAGAGACTCATGTCCTATCTTCTGCTTCCTTTACGGCTACTTCCAAGCCATAACAGTTACTGCTCAGTGGAATGTGGATATGTGTTGTATTGGACTTTTCCTCCTTCATGGTTATTGCTTTTTTGGATTTGTGACTCAAATCCGCTTGCTCTATTTTGAGTGATTTATACATATGAATGAAGATTTATGCCGGAGAGCTCAATGTGCCGGTATTATCCAATCAAACTGGGTTGCTCAGTGGCTCCTGAGATTGCATTAAAGTGTAATATCAATGCAGCAATCCTTGGGATATTGCCACTTTGAAATATACCCAGGGTCCCTCCGATGCTATAGCCGCATGTTATGATCAAGGAGATTTGTCTATTTTTAGGTAATGTTTCATGTAGGAGATTGCTTTGTTAAATTAATGAAAAGTTGCCTACGATGTTTAATTTATTTTATGAGTGATTGGATAGAGACAAGAATGAAATGTCAGAGCAATGCAGGTGACCTAGAAATAAATAAATAAAAGCATGGGGAATAACTACAATCTGTCTCTGTCTGTACTGTAAATTAAATAGAGCAGAGACTCTAGAAATCATTTCTGTAGGAGTCTCCACATTGCAAAACCAAAATTTAAACTAATGTTCCAATGGCTTGCAAAATTGCAGTTATTATTTGTTGACATGGACAACTATCTCCAAATTCTACTAAAATGACAGAAGCTTAGCAAGCAGTCTATGTGTAGACACTCTATTGACCCTGAATGTAAACATTTCTGTACCCTCAGAGCATTAGAAGGCTTAACTTTCAGGAAGAGAAGAGTAGACTTTTCACTATTGTTCCATCACAAACTATACAGTTAATAAAGGCTTTTCAGTTTCTTTTTTTTCAAATATTTATTTTAGTTTTCATAACAGGGTTATACATTCAAGAGCCTTTACAGTTTGTTGTTCAGATAAACTCATGTGACAAACATTGCTTCCATGAAATTGTTATGAGTAATTATACATTGATTTTAGATTAAGAATAATAGTGCTTTTGTAGTAACAATATTAATTCAGTGCACTTAATATCCTAACAATTTCTAATTATGTCAAGCAGACTGATAATTGATAAGAGTAGTGAAGAGGAAAAACTGCAAGGTGAAAAAGGCAAACTATCGGCTACCCCTCCGATGGGGTATGCTAATTCCCTGTAAAACTGTTAAAAGGATTAGACTTTCTATTATGAAGGATGCTTTGAACTTCTAATGTCACTTCAGATACTACATGACAAACAGCTTAGGACAGTCAAGGCACACAGAGCACAGACATTCAAAAAGATAATTAAAAATAGAAATAGTAATATGCAAAAATAAATAAAAAGTTTATACACAATAAGGATATTTGGTGAATATTAATATCCTTGGCCAATATTGTACATAAAGGTTTTAATTGTATGCCAAACTTTTACAAATGACATTGGCTTTTTGTTTAAATAATGTCTCAACTCTTCTGAGTGTAATACATTGCTCAGTTCCCTAAGCCATATTTCAAAGGTGGGCACAGGCTCCTCTTTCCAATTCTGAAGTGTAGCATTTTTCACTAATACCATACATAATGAAACTGCCTGAGATTGGCATTTACTGGCCTTATTCGATGCGGCACCCAAAATGTCTATCAATGGATCTGGCTTCATCATGGCAGCATAAGCCTCTGACAAAAATTCAAATATATTCTTCCAAAATGGCTGAATTTTTGAGCATGATCATAGAGAGTTGAACAAAGTGCCCTCATATATCTTACATTTATTACAGGTCCTGTAGGAGATACATTACCTAAGAGTATATCTCATCTAACATTTATAGAGCATTTATTAATATTGCCAAGACACTCCACCCAGACTGCTATATTTATTTGTGAACAAAGTTTATTTCTGAATGTTTTGTTAATACAACTTTGACAAATCACTGTATAAACACATTTGGGCTGATAAACACCCATCTCTCCCCCACCCATGATAACATTCAGAGGGTATACAACTTCAACTATGCAAGGAAAATAAAAAAATAAATAAAAAGATAAACTTAAATATACAAATAATGTAAGATAATCATAGTTAAAACAGTAGAACAGCACACCCTATTATCTAGGGCACTGATGTGCATAGAAACAAGCGCGAGTTGGAAGCAGAAAAATGTGAACACTAAGACATATCAGGGGTCTTTCCAATGCTTCATTTCCAACGTTCCCAGTTACATACATATATACCAAAGACTTTATTCAGCCATAAAGTTATTGGAGGGTAAAGCATCAACATGACTAAGAAAAGGTTACCATATCAATATAAACTTGTCAGCTGACCCCCAGTATAACTAATTGTAATTGGCTTGGTTCTGCTTGCAATGGTCACACATGGGGTCTATATTGGATGTGAATTGGGATGGTTTAACATTGGCCCAGTTCAGCTGGTGGAAAATTTTAAACTGCATAACAGCATGTTTCATACATATTGAAAATGAATATATTCCCCCATCATCTTTGACTAAAATGGATTCTGAAATATCTATACCCAGATCCCCCTCCCACTCGCCTTTAAGGGAGTTAAGACTTCATATTTTTCTCTTTAATAAAGAGTATATGTCACCTATCTTTCCCTTTCTGGATGATGTGATGTCATTGATTGGGAGTGTGTCTGGGGGCTGTGAAGTGAATTGAGTAATATTTGAAGATATGAAGCTGCAAATTTGTAAGTATTTGAAGAAGTATGACCTGGAGTTATTGAATTTCTGAACAATCTGCTCAAAAGAGGCAAGTAAGCCATTTATGGACATGGCTTTAAATGAACGTGACCATGATTCAGTCAAACTCTGAATACAGCATCTGTCAAATGGCAGGAAAGCATGGTTCTTTACAATAGGAGCGAGTTTTGAGAATTTACAGACCTCAAGGATTGTCTGAATTGTTTCCATGTTTTTAAAGAATGAATCACAACTGGGTTAGGAGTACATTTGGTAATAGGCTCTGAATATGGCACACTAGAGCATAATAAGGTGAATAATGAGGTGTTCTCGCAAGAGTCTCTCTCTAGAATTTAGTCGGGTACATCTGTTACTTCATTTCTTTCCATTCAATAGGAAATCATTTTGATGTTTGCTGCCCAGTAGTAGAAATGAAAGTTTGGCAGTCCAAGTCCTCCCTGCTGATGAGGTCTCTGTAGTATAGCTTTGTGTATACGTAGGTTCTTTTTTACTCCAAATTAAGGAAGAAAGTTTTCTATCTAGGGAAATGAAGAATGTTTTAGTTAAAAAGACTGGTATACACTGAAACATATAAAGAAGCTCGGGCAATATGTTCATCTTTATAGTGTTAATTCTACCTGCCAGAGATAAGGATAACAGATCCCAACGTTCAATATCCTCCTTGAAATTTGCTGAAAAAAGGTCTTTAAATTTGTATGTGACCCAGACACAAGATAGTTTATTTTGTCCATGAGCACTCTAAACGGCACCATCCGAACAAGTGTGGATTCTCTTGCTGCCAAATTTATGGACATCACTTTCACTTTTTTGCGTGTTTACTTTACAGCCAGAAATTTTGATGAATTCACTTAAGAGATTAAGAACTACAGGAAGAAATGAGGAAGTTTCAGAAAGATAGAGTAACATGTCATCTGGATATAGGGAGACTTTATGTTCCTCCCCTGCCCTTGTAATACCTTTAATATCTTTGTTGCTATGTTAGCTATAGCTAAAGCTATAGCTAAAGCTATAGCTAACATTCAATTGTGATCGCAAAAAGGAGGGGAGACAGTGGCAACCCCTGTCTTTTCCCTCCTGTTCGTAAAAAAGAAGTCCTGCTGCCATTGGCAAACTGTATAAAATTTAAATCCATGATAAAAAATTTGGCCCAAATCCAAATCTCTCAAGGGTATGAAATAAATAGTCCCACTCCACCTGATCAAAGGCCCTTTTCAGCATCTAGAGATATAGCCACTTCCATTTTTTTTTCTTTTTGGTGGAGAGGGACCATAAATGATGTTATATAGGCACCCAATGTTGACAGAGCGTTGTTGATTTTTTATGAAGCCTGTCTGGTCTGGTGAGATTATGGTTTGAGGGACTGTTTCAAGACAGTGAGCATCATTTTTGCAGAGATTTTGCTCCTTACATTGAGTAGAGAGATAGGACAATAGGAGCAACATTCCTGTTGATGTTTGCCTTTTTTCAGAATAAGTGATATGGTTGCTTGTTGTAGTGTTTCAGGCAGAGAGCCAGTTTAAAATGAGAGCCAACTGATTTGAAAATTTCTTAAAGAATTCTGTTGGATCCCCGTCTGAGCCAGGAGATTTTCCACACTGCATACTCCTAATGGCCATCTCAATTTCTCCAATTGAAAATGGAGACTCTAGCTTGGCTGCTGTAACAGGGTTTATGTGAGGGACCTCAATGTTTTGAAGAAATGATTTAATTAAGCGATCATCCTTCAGCGATTCAGATGTATATAAGTTACGATAACTCCTCATAAAATGTGAGTTAATGGCAGAGTGATGTAGACCATACCAGTTTCATCCCAGATCTCAGGGATCACCTGACTGGCTGCTTTTTGATGAAATTGGTGTGCAAGGATCCTCCCCATTTTATCACCATGCTCATAGTATGCATGGAAAGACCTAATCAAGAGGTTTCCAGCTTTTTGTGGGGTTCATAGGTCAAATTCTTTTTGGAGGAGTGGGCGTTCTTTAATGTCATAAACTGACAGGGATGTTGCTAATTGTTAATCAAGGTTACCAATCTTATTCATCAATTCATTAACACGATTATTTCAGTATTTTTTTGTAACTATGCATTGTAAGAAATAATATGGCTCCTTAAATATGCTTTAACTGCTTCCCATACTGTTGATGATGATATATTTGGTGTCTGATTCATTTCTAGAAAGAGATCAATCTGTGATGAGATAAAATCTGAACATTTTTTTATCTAAAAGAGTCGCCAAGGTCTATGAGCAGGTTTTGTGATCCACTTTTTGAAAAAGGAATGATGGCATTAAATAGTTAACATCTCTCCTACTAATTTAAAAGAAGATTAATGTTCGGATTAAATACAGAACAATTTTATTAGCTAAGCTAAACTGTCAGTGTCATTTTTGGTCCCTCTTTAACCCTCATCTTACCAACATATTTAACTTTCAAGGACTACCCCAAGTATAATAATAATATACTAGAATAAACTACTGTAAGAATCAACCGACATAGCAAAATTTATTTATAAACGTATTTCTTCTTTAAACATTATTAGTTATATAATTAATGTCATCTGAAAAAAAAAACAGATTATTGTTATTTTAGGAAAGTTACAGTGAATTTGCATATTGTGTAAAACGAAAATTTGTTGTTGACAGAGCACATGAGGAAATCTGTGTCTGCTGCATCTGTGTCCGTCTCCTTCAAGATGACTGACAGAGAGCCCCTACCCCAGCAATAGTGTGTGATACTTTAAAATTAGGACCCATGGCAAACATGAACTCAGTAAATAGTTCCATCTATTAAAACTGCATAGGCAGAATTGGGTGCTTTTGACTGGGATCCCCCAGGACCCCAGTACACTGGTAATTTTAAAAAGCACTAATTAAAACAGAAACAGAGAACAATATGAAGTCATTAGGGACAAATTGAATGACAAAGTCATAAAAAAATGAGAACCTGTGAGATATGACAAAATGTATACCTTTGGGGTCTGTGGGTACACCAGTCAGTAGGATTAGGGTTAAAAAGGACCCAAATTCAATTTGAGACATTTTCACACAATCACAAATTAGCTAACACCTACCTAATGCCTGAAATGTAAATATAATATAATATAATATAATATAATAATATATATCAACTAACTGATGTTAATTTGGTTCAGTGAAGTCATTTTCAACTCTGTGATATTTGAAATGTTTAAACTGTAAATATTAACCACTTCAGATTCTCCACCGTTCACCGACTCCACTACTGCTGCTACTCTTAGGCTGCAGCTAGTCGACAGTTCATTGCACAGTTTGAAGTTGAGGGTTGCTAGGTAATCAAGTTGAGTATCCTCCAACCATCTTTTCACTTTTTCTCATAATAACTCACTTTTTTATAGAAAACACACAAACCTGGAAACTCTGCACAGGGGTTACCGTTAACATTATGTGGAGTTAAAATGGCAAGATGGTTCTAGGTTCTAGGACAATTCAGCAACACCTTTACATTGGTAAGGGACATGTCCCCATCATCCATACCTAAATCTGCACCCATGGCTGATTTTCCTGAAGGAAAGCAATATCTACCTTTAAGTGATACAAATGTGGCAGGACTCTCCTATGTTTCACAGAATGGTTCATCCCCTTACCATTCCAGCTCACAAATGAAATTGGGCATGCAGCCATCCCTCCTGTAGTCACACTTTGTGCCATGACCAGAGATAATGAGTATATCTAGAGACAAATAATAATTTGCATGTTAGGCCTGTCGTTAAAAAAAAAAGAAAATACAAATTATGACATAAAACAAATTTAAGAATAAACCTGAATACAAAAACACCTTAAAGTCCCTCATTTCCTCTCCCTTATTACCCGTCCTATCTAGGTTGAACCCTCTCCCCAATGTAACAATATCCACACAATGTGCTTATGCTAGGGAAACTACTAAGCTAAGAGCTAAAGTCGACACAACATGAAAACTTTTAGACATGTATATCAATATCACCCTTTTCAATAAGGTTTTATCTAACTTAATCTAACCTTCCATTATTTTTATCTGAACTCACATGAAGAATTTAGAGACTACTGCAAAATAAAAATAATGTAGAATGTAAATGATGTACAGACAGGCTGGTTTAAGATTATGTCAAGTCAGTTTGAATAGATACAGTCAGAAATAACCTCCTCCTTCCATGAGGGGTAGACATTAATGGGCAGCTGTCTCTTTCCCATTCTTCTCTAATCTTGTTTGTGCTTATATTGTCTGTCTTTGCCATTGTGGTATAATAAAAGGAGATCACTCCTCGATCCATTGGGTTGTGTTGGTTTATACATTCGATGGTTGAGTGAATACTGATCTCAGAATCATGGAGGTGTATCCCTGTGAAATCCCTGATTTGTAGATACCTGAAGATATCAGAGGAATGTATGTCATACTTCTGTTTAATTTGAGTAAATGACCCAAAGATGTTGTCAATATATAAATCCTTGACTAGACCTCTCTGTTTCCATTGAATGAAAACCCTGTCTTGTAGACCAGGAAGAAATGTATGGTTATTACATCGGGCTGTTCAAGTAGGTATCACGAACCTTAAGGTACAATTTGATCTGTTTCCATATTTTAAGTGTGTTGAAAATGACAATATTTCCATTGTATATAGTTGTGTCTTTTTCAGATGGGCCATTGTGCAGTACACTTAGGGATGTTCCTTTGCATGAGGCCTGTTCTAACCAGATCCATTCTGGGGTCTCATTATCATTGTCTAAGATTGTTTCTCTCCACCAAGCTATTATGAAAATTGGCTGTCCAATTGTGTCTTCTGAAGTTGGGGAGCCTAAATCCTCCCTCTGATTTTGACTTAGCTAAGTATTTTTTTAACAATTCTCACTGACTTATAGTTCCACAAGAATGGGACAACTGCTGAATTTAGTTTCTCAAAAAAATAATAGTATGAAGGATGGAATTGATTGGAATAGATAAAAGAACCGTGGAAGTGTTACCATGTTGATTGCATTAATCCTCCCTGCCATGGACAAGGATAGCGTCTTCCAGAGTTCAATATTATTTTTAAGTTCAGCCAATTTCTTATGCCAGTTTGTCTGTAGCAATACTGCAGGTTTTCTTGTAATAATGATTCCCAAATATTTAATAGAACTGTGGGCTATTTTGAATTTAGCAGAGTTTAAAAAATGTTGGTCTATGTCTGTAGTGAGAGACATCAATATGCTTTTCTTCCAGTTTATTTTAAACCCAGAAAATGCACCAAAAGTTTCCAGATGGTTCAGTAGAGGTGGAATTTATGTCTCTGGTTTGGCTCTATATAAATTACATTGTCAGTATATAGCGAGATGTGTTGGGGTCGACCTTCAATAATGATGGGGGTGACCTCAGTGTGTGTTTGTCTTATGCTGGTGGCAAGTGGTTCCATGGCTATTGCAAATACATATGGGGATGGGGGCGTCTCTGCCTGGTCCCACAGTGCGACATAAATGGAGCTGATAAGGTCTGATTTGTAATGACTGAAGCCTCTGGTTTTGCATATAAATTTTAATATATCTTGTAAAATTTCCTCCAAATCCAAACTTTTTAAGGGTTGCAAACATATATGCCTGTGCATCGAGTGAAATCAGGCATGCTTCTGTGTCCTGTTCCTTATATATTATGTTAAAGAGTTGTCTCAAGTTAGATTGTATGCATCTGTTTGGCATGAATCTAGTTTGATCCTTGTGTATGATTGAACATATATGCTTTTTCAGTCTTCTCATTATTTTGTTTTTTAATTTGTTTCTGACAAGGAGACTGCCTTTAACATCCCCCACTAAGATAAAATTCTTGTTCAGTGTGCAAATGCTTGGGGCCCAAATGAAACCTTTAGTGTGCAAAGCATTCAGCGTAGTCCCCCGGAGAGCTTTCCCTTCAGTGACTTACCCATGTTGACTGTCTATTCTCTTCTCTTGGTTTTTCAACTCTGTGTGTGGTTAGGCATTTAAGATGAGAAGCTCAGATGTTGGTGTTATGTGAGTATAAGACAGCAACTCTGATGTCATGATTATACTATTATTTTATACAACTGCCCAGTGCTATAAGGGCTATTTCATGCAGTAATGATTTTTGTGAGGAGAAAAACTAAACTGACATTGGCACATTTGTCCTTTTTTTATTCCCCTGCAGGAAAATGGCTTTCTTAGCCTGTAATTTATCCAATTACGGATTTACAGCAGTGCAAAGTGGACCATATGATACAGCCTAAGTCTATTTTTCAGCCTTTGGAGCAAATCCAATCATTCCAAATGGTTGCTGATGGTAATAATTGCAACAGCATTGCATTGATCTAGTGGGTCCATGGAGTGGAAACAAACAAAACACACAAAGAAAAGCAGAGGGTGCTCCTTGTGTGCAATAATATTTGGTTTGTTTATCTGGCCTTTGTGAAGATGTAATAGTGATGCATTAAGATAAAGTACAGGATTTAGGTTTTATTGTCTGCTAGTGAAGAAAACATCCCCACCGATGCCCCCAGTTCCTTTAGTCAATCTTTGAATGTTGTTAAGGTAAAGTATTATTGTTCTTTCTAAAATCAAACAAAGTTGCAAGAGTGACAGAAAATGCTACAGATGGCTCCAGTACAGAAGATATTCACTATCCCATACAGTAAATGTAAAAGTCTGATCTCACAGAAAGTTCCCTACCTTTGTAAGCACTGCCTATGCATAACACAATTATTTGCTTATTAAGTCGATATGCTATAAGATTATGGCAACGCAACAATACCAAAATTAAGACTATGGTTTACAAATCATAAGTAGTTGATCAATGAAAAAGTAAGCATAAACAGCAAAACAGAAGCCAAGAGGAACTAGCAGAGCTACACTCACACATGAAATGCTCTATTTACTGCAAATAGGTTATCTAACATACTCTTATTTTAACATTGTTTTATTTTATTAAATCACATGTTTAATTACTTTCATTCATATATTATATAGCTATATGTTTGGCCAAATTGGATCCTGATTCTTTTTCAGTGCCTAATTTTGCTATAACACTTGCTGATACCTTTGCTGCTGTTACTAAAGTAGTTTTGCATGAGCAAGCTCACCTGCCAACAGGCTGATTATGTCACATCAAGACAGCTTTGCAGAGAAATAGGTGTGTGTGCGCCACGCTCCCTGCTGCTGTGCTGCATCAGCTAGGTCAGCCATCATATCAGCAGTTGGTCTCTAACACACTTTAAATCCAAAGTGGACATAGTGTTCATGTACTTGGCAACATCAGACGGATATGAGCTAGGCTACAAAGGCTTTTGGCTGTTTTATTGCTCTCCAGCAGATCTGCTTGTTGCAATGTGTTGCTGGCTGCTGATTTCTGCTGTTGTCTACCTGACGTATTAATTGTGAATTACGTTCTTGTATTGGCTGAGTTTATATTTATTTTGGTTGTTCTTTGACATGTGCATGTGCATGCATTGTAACACATTTCCTGTATGTGTTCTTGCCAGTTCTGGGGGGATTCCTACAGCATTTTTTGCAAAATGATGTCTCCTGTGGAGAGTATAATATTGTATGTTTGGCTTTAGGAATGTGTCCCCTTGCACACAGCCCATATTCCCTCTAATACTGTCTTCATAGTTACTGTGGCTTTTGTCATTATTGGATAAGTAGTCACATTCACCTCTTCTCTCCACACTGAATTACACATTCAGAAAAAGCTTTAGAGAAATATTTCAATTCAAAGCCATTTGTGACAGCTTGCTTTACTGTTCTTCCTATCATAATTACATCTTAACTGCTGAGCTCCTGTTCTACAGTTAATGCTGCTGCTACTCTCGGCCAAACCTTAAGCTCATAGCCATGAACTGATGGTCATCTGCTGCTTATCAATGCTACATAACATTTCATAAGGAGAGATTATCCAAGCTTCATGCAATGAATTCTTGTGAGTGTAATATGCTTAAGTTAATAATTATCTGCAGCATAGCTGATGTGTCTTAGCCTGATGCTGCATAACAAGTGAGTTGCAGGGTTTAGATTTATCTATCATAATTCATTACACATTCTGTACTTGTTAGGTAACTACTCAGGAGTTTGTGTCCCAAAATGACTTCATACAGGAGCGCTATCTTTCTTGTGTCGAGGCTTTAATGTGTGTGTATGTGTGTGTGTGTGTGTGTGTGTGTATGTGTGTATGTGTGTGTGTGTGTGTGTGTGTGGTTTATTTTAAGAGGTTTCTGAGAAACACATTCTCATAGCAGCTTGTTGAGGTGTGTCGAACACAGTGGTGTGCTAATAGAATAGAGAGTGAAATTGCCACTCAAATGAATGAAGTACAGTGAGAATCCTGGTAGAAGCTGTCCTTGTTGACGCTGAAGATGAGTCCTCCTCTAAGAAGTAACTGAGCCAACTTCATGCAAGGCTAACTTGAGAGGGATATCGCAGATAATGATATTCTCTTTCTGTCAATGACACCTCTCAGCCTCAGATGATTCATACTAACTAATATCTTTTCAGAATAGGCAAAATCACAGAGATCCATTTGGTTGGCGACTTTCCCAATGTCCATTATTGAATAAGGAAGAGTGCTCATGTGTACACTTGAATGCAAAACTAGACAAGGGGACAAATGAGAGCATTTGAGTGACATGGCTAATGCATTCCAAACAGCTGACAACCATTACACATAATGACCCTGCTAAGGACAAGGTCTCAGATTCATTCTTATGTTAAGTGCCTTGTCTGAGTGACAGATAAGGGCACATTAAAGACTGGGCTGTGATACATGTGACAAACAGTACTTGGGACCCAGTATAGAGAATGCATTGGGAAAGCAAAGGTGTGCAGACGTGAATGAGGGCTGATGCAAGATAAATGTAATGAACGGGGGGAGTGGTGGTGGTGGTGGTGGTGGTGAGTCAGTACCACAAGTTGGGGGTGTGGATCTTAAGTATTCCATAGTAGATATGTAGTCTCCAAACTGCTGATATACTTCAATGAGTTTAATCACTGAATTTTAAGTAGTTTTGCCAGTGTTTAAAATGCATCGTATTGTATAATTTGAATGGCTAAGAATGCAAATCAATGGAGTGTAAAGTCAGTGGGTAATTAGACAGATAGGGTTCCTTGTGGAATAATGTCCAATTGTTTCTAGGATGTGGAGGAAATATATGAAGCCACGGTTGGGGAAAATTGAACACCGTATGTGGACAAGAAATACTACCTTATTCTGAGACAATAAACAATACACTGTCATTTTAATATCCCCGCACATTTAGAAATCTGGTAAAGATATTGTCTTGACATGAGGTTTTTCTAGGCAAATTCATTAGCCTTGAACATGAGAACTTCCAACCTTCAAGCACAAGGTCGTAGAATGTAGACAGTGGTGTCCACCACGGCATATTTTACATTCTGGTGTTTTTCAGTTCACTGCAAAAGGTTATACTTTTTATTTGGCAGTGAAGGAGCTGGAGAGTGCGAGAGATTGATTTAGTATGCTTCAGCTACATGGGCTGCTTTTGTGTCTGGAGTTGCAATTTAGATTTAGAAGACAGAGGGCCTGCAATCAGGAAGAGGTGGCAATCAATTTTTCTTGTTTATGTGTGTGTGTGTGTTTATGTGCGTGTACATACATGGGTGTGTGTGTGAGTGTGTGTGTGTGTGTGTGTGTGTGTGTGTGTGTCATACTTGTGCCCACAGCTGCAGAAAACAGATCCACGGCCAGTGGAAAATGAGAGGAGCTTGGAATGATAACCATTCTACTTTCCTTCCTGATACACAGATACTAGCCACACTCTTCATCACATGGCCTCACTTTTATTACATGCTGTAAAGTTTTACATACCTAACATTTTTACCTAGCTTTTTTTTTTTTAATTTACCATGGTCATAGATCCCTGCTACATAGACAAACCAATTCAGAGAAATGATAAGCTCCCACTTTTCAGGAAAACAATTCAAATTTGCCATAAAATCTAACAAAAAAGATAATTTCTGTATGTGTCAACAGCAGCAAAAAAACAAGCTGTTAACTGTTGCTGTTGTCTAATGGATTCCCTTTGTCACAGAATAACGAGGGGTTCATGCTGTTTGTTAGCCTGAACATTTGCCCTCGCACAGCACAGAGGAGGCTTATCAGAAAGTTTCACTGAGTACTTTATTATAGCTTGAGGACAGTTGAGCCAGCTGGGTCTTCATTAGTTTTAAACAACACGTCTGATTTTTGGCTGCTGCTGTTAGCGCGGAACATGTTTTCACTGGGCGCCATGATTCTGTGAGTAAGGGATGGAAGATAGATGAGCATACACTTAAGAGTTAGTTTTCACCTTGAACACACCATCACTCTTCTTGACTTAGGACAGAGATGCACATGGTATGTCTGATATACAAATAAAAAAAATCAATCTGTAAATTATATTCTACAATCCCACAGAGCATTAAACAAGCAGAGCTGTGTATTCTTGGAAGGGATTATACATTGTGTCTATGGCAAAACTGAAATAAAAATAGATAATTGGAGCATTAATAGGTAGACCTTTCCTTTTAGGAACAATTGAATAAGAGGCTGACAAGGTAATGACTGCTTCATGTGCTTCACTTAATGACTGCAAAGCACAGCACAGGCTAGATGGACATGCCTGGTGGAAGTTTCTGGAAGATGTCCTGCGAGGAAGACAGCTTCGACCTAGGGTGCTGGCAGCCACGCGGTACCTGTCTCCGCACTAAGTGAAGAGTGAGGTGGCAGTGTGAGCCCCCGGTCTGCTATTAATTCATGCAACTGTCTGGAAGATGAGCTGCGGTGTGAGTGTGAGCACAATTCTTCCATCTTTACAGTTGTGTTTAAAACAGATGGACTGAGAGCACAGCTGGGGAATGATTGCTTTTTATGAAACTCGGAATACGAACAATATGTATGATCTGTCTCCACAGCAGTGCTACATCAGCATCATCTATTTCTTTCAGTGTTCAACACGGTGCCCATTACTGCTCATTTACACTGTAGGTCTCAATCACTCTGCTGATATCCAATCTAATGTGATGGGCAGAGCTAATACAGACATAAACCACTATAGGCTATATAATGCAAGGACAATAACGTGGGCTCCCATGTGAGTCCCTGAAGCCGAGGCTCCCTCTCCTGCCTTTCATAGCAGATGTGTGGTATACACAGGGATAGGACAGGACAGGAGTGACACACACTGCACATAAACTGGACCGTGAAATAGGCGGGGTGCCTGCAGATTGGCTAGGAACAGTAGAGCTGGTTTATCATGTGTGAGGGCGAGATGGGAGGAACTGATTTTCATTTAATGACCAGCTGTGTGATGTGGACTTATACAGACCCATCTAAAAACATTGGCTTGCACACACTGCAAGGGGGAAAAAAGGTCCAGGACCAGTATGCCCACCTTTGGCTGGAAAGGGTAATAAGATCTGGCTCCTGCTGACATGAATGGTAAGATTTGGCACTGAGGATTGGTGGGAGCTGCCTTTGAGGTGAAGGAGTGACCTCACACCACCGATAGAGGTTTGAACGTTTTTGTATATTGCATAAATAAAATCCTGTAAAGCCATGGTTCACTGATAAGATATAAATATGCTTGAGTACAAAGAGTCCCTGAAATATTGCTTCACATAACAATCGACAATACAAGTCGGCAAACAGCCTCAGAGCAAGAGTGCAAAACGTTCCCCGATGGGTCTGTAGTGAAATGAATAATGAACAAAACACATGAAATTTGTAAACAAGCTCACACATCCCATGAACTTATTATGCACAACTGACAGTCACGGGTCAATATCTGAGAACATTTCTAGACATATTCATGGTCCACTGATAATATATAACAACTAATTGGGGTATTTCAACTCTGTTTTTACAGGAAATTGTCACCATGCAGTGAGGAATTAAGACAATAACAATCGACCTTAAGAAACAAGTTTGAATAACTTGTTTGGCATTAACATGTTATAAAGCGGAATAATGGCACAGAATAAAACTGATATAGTAAAAAAAAAAAAAAAGTGGTATATTAGCATTCAAAGCCTGTATACAGATCAAAGCAGAGCAGACATATATGTAAACATCAAAGCTTGATGATGCATCTCTGTGTAATATTTTCTTCTTGCAAAAATCACAGCAGTAAAGTACCAGTGAACCCTCCAAAACAGATGAGACTGTAACCTTGATTTGCCATCAATCTAACTGAAAGAGCAGAATCATCCCTTAACAAAATTACTTAAGCTTGATCTAATGGATTTGACTCTTGAGACAAAGTGATCTGGCTGCATCTGTTCCTTTGTTTATACAGTTGTATGCAAAACTTTGGACATATAAATAATATATAACAATATAAATAACAAACATTAATACATAGTTACCTTTTATGTCATAAATTGAACACAATAAAAAAAAAAACATCATTGTGGCATTTGCAAAAGTTTGGGCACCCTAAGAGTTCCGAAGTCTAAGATACCTTTTAAAAGGTCTCAGACCTTAATCAGCTTGTTAGGCCTGGGGCATGTCAACAATTGTCATTAGGGAATGTCAGTTGGTGCTGATTTCAAAGCTTTACAAATACTTTGACTCTTCAAACCTTGTGAACACTCAGCAACCATAGGTTCCTCTAAGCATCTGTGTAAGACTCTGAAAATGAAAGTTATTGATGCCGACAATGCAGGTGAAGGCTACAAGAAGGTAGCAAAGTGTTGTCAGCTTGCAGTTTCAAAGTGTGAAATGTAATAAAGAGATGGCAGTTTAGGAGAACTGTGGAGGTTAAGATGAGATCTGGAAGACCAAGAAAATTCTCTGAGAGAAGTGCTTGTATGCTGGTCAGGAGGGCAAAGCCCCCATTTGACTGCAAAAAACGTGCAGGATGATTTAGCTGACTAAGGAGTGGTGGTGCATCGTTCCACTGTACAATGATGCTTACACAAACAACACCTTCATGGAAGAGTCAGTAGAAGAAAACCTTACCTGTGTCCTCATCATAAAATCCAATTTCAGAAGTATGCAATTGAGCATCTACAGAAGCCTGATGCATTTTGGAAACAAGTGCTGTGGACTGATGAAGTTAAAATAGAACTATTTGGCCACAATTAGCAATGTGTGGAGAAAAAAGGAGCAGCATTTCATGAAAAGACCACCTTGCCAACTGTTAAGCATGGGGATGTATCTATCCACTCCAAGGCATATGCTTTGGGGTTGTGCTGCAGCCAATGGCACAGGAAACATTATATGGGTGAAGGGAAGAATGGATTCCACTAAATACCAGCAAATTCTGAAAGCAAACATCACACTGTCTCTAAAAAAGCTGAGGCTGAAAAGAGGATGGCCTCTACAACAGGATAATGATCTTAAACTTAAACATACCTCAAAATCCACCATGGACTACCTCAAGAGACGCAAGCTGAAGGTTTTGGAATGGCCCTCACAGTCCCCTGACTTAAACATAATTGAAAATCTGTGGGTAGATAGAATGAGTAAAAGAGCTGTGCATGCAAGACGGCCCAAGAATATTGCAGAACTAGACGCCTTTTGCAAGAGAGAATGGGAGAAAATCCAAAACAAAACTGAAAGACTTAGCTGGCTACAAAAAGTGTTTGCATGCTGTGATATCTGCCAGAGGGGATGTTACTAAGAACTGACTATGTAGGGTGCCCAAACTTTTGCACATGCCACAATGATGTTTTTATTTTATTTTTGTTCAGTTTATGACATAAACTATAAATATGCATTACACCTGCAGTGCAGAACTTTTACATATAAATGAACATCTGTTACATTCAAGCTCTTGTCAAATGAGTTCACATAATGCTGATTAAGCCTATCTCCACCAGGTAAATCTCTTTGTATTTCACAATATACAAAGCTTTAAATGGGGTGTATGTGGTGTCATTCCTGCGCTGGCCAGATGAATGCATACTGAGCATGAGAGACTTCCACCGGCCGCTAACTTGAATGAGAATAAAATAATTAAATTGTGCAGCCCTTCTAGACTTTCCAAATGTTATCAGATCGAATTGATCAAATTCTGATAGTGAAACGAGTCATTTCGTAGGGGTTGTGTGATGCTCAAAACAATTAATCCGTCATTTTACAGCCTCAACGGTAGTGACTTAGTAGGCTGCTGACATAAGCATATGTTGACATTGTTTTTGTAATTATTTTCACTGCCAGAAGGGGGAGACCAAAGTCCTGCACCCCAGCTTTAATGTTTGCTGAAAATGTGTTTTTTCTATATCCTAGAGAGACAGTGTTTGCATCTTTTCAATTAAAAAAATCACCAAAATATGTCATTTGTCAAGGGGTGCCCAAATATTTGCATACAACTATAGAAAACATAAACACCTTGTCACCACCCACAAACCGACATCCAAACTGATGCATTATTGCAAAAATCAATTGCAGACCTTTACTCTCACTGTATTTCCTCAATTTGTCATACCAGAAGAAGAACTGCTCTCCCTTTTTCTCTCTGTCTGTCTCTTTTTCTCTCATTTACTCCTCTATCTCTCCTCCCTCTCTCTCAGGCATGCCAACAGTCTGTGTGACAATCCCATAGGTGCATAGTGCAGATTGCTTCAACTTCGGGTTTAGAGGCAATTCCATTTGGCAGTCATTTAATGGAGACCCCTCCCCTCTTCTTCTTGTGTCTGCTCTGTTCAGCAGGTTAGATTGCAGACTCAGGTGGAGGCACTGACTGTCATCGCAGAACGACAGTGTCCTGACCAGCTAGATTCCTTTGAAGCCGATGCCTCCGGGTCTGCCCCGGGGTTGTTGAAGCATGCTGGAGTCTGCCATAGGTGGAGGAGTCGTGCAGTACCTCAGCTCATTTTGATTAATGGACCTCTCTCTGCCCCTGAGTGAGCAATTATCAGAGGGTAGGCAAAGTCGTTCATCACTGTAACTGAACAGCAGGTCTCTTCCACTGTCGAAAGTCATACCTGCAGGGCTAAGGGTGTACGTCCACATCCTCTGCAGGGCTAAGGGTGAACGTTCACCTCCTCCTCCCCCATCAACCAGTCTGCTGCTGCGTGTTTGACCAGGAGGGTCTCTCTACAGAAGGTCAGAAAGGTGGCTTCAGATGGTATGGAGTACAAACCATGCTGCTCACAAGTAGTTCAAATTTCCCCATGGTAATTGTTAAGCCTCTGCCTGGGTTCGCTTGCCTTGATTAAATTCAAGCCTGCACGTTATTGTGAGATCAAGTTCCTAATCCGTCCTATGGCACCAAGCCTGGAATTCACTTAGTCTGAACAACATGACTGGCACATGTTGTGAACAACCATTGGCCCTAGCTGTTGGTAGATGTGTTCAGCATACCAACTTTCTCTCACAGACTGAAAGAAAGCTACAGTATCTCTACTAAATCAACATAATTTCAACAAGTTGCTACAGTGTCTAAATAACTTTGATCCCCAATAAAAC
Source organism: Thunnus albacares (assembly GCF_914725855.1). NCBI lineage: Eukaryota > Metazoa > Chordata > Actinopteri > Scombriformes > Scombridae > Thunnus > Thunnus albacares. The sequence continues at coordinate 17,329,344 of NC_058122.1, forward strand.
CAATAACAAAAAGAGCACATTATACTTATGTGAAAGAGATACTGTGTACCATACAAACTCTTCATTCATTAACATGTTTGTTCAGATGTGCAATGGCAGTTATTTTGATTTCCTATTCTTGTTCATCCTTGAGAATGCTTCAGCAGAAAAGGTGCTTTAACAACTTCACCCACAGAGAAGATTTGTTTAAAATACATATTACTAAACCATGCGCCTGCATCAACAGATTAATAGACTTGATCAACAAATAATTAGCAAGAAGCATCTTGACCACATCGTGGTCAAACATGTTTATGAATTCACACTTAACAGGCTGACACGACCACAAAAAAGTCTCTTCTCACACACACATAAAAACATATCTACAAAAGCATTGACTTTACTACTGTTAGGGTCCATTAGTGTGACTGACAGTTGGCTCATGAGGGTTTTGTTAGTGTCCAGTGGACTTCAATTTATGTCTTGCTGAACAATCCCTGACCCTTCATTCATGCAGAACCTATAACCACCAGTTCTCTATCTTACAAATCAATTACAAACTCTCTGTAGTTTTATTCACAACATCTTTCCATGCTCTCAGTATACACTATAAAGATTCTGCATTACTCTGGTGTTTGCATTAGTGCTGGGAAGACGTGTTTACAGAGCTGGAAGCAATAGGCTTGTCTGATTGCCGGGCCAATTGCGGCACTGCCGTTGCTATTACACACCTGTAATCCAAAATCCCCTCGCCTACTGTTAAAAATGCAATGAACAAAATTGTTGTTCCTCCCAGGAACTAACAATTTGCCTGCAATTTACCTGAATCTATTGGTCAATTAACAGTTTGTCTTCAGGCTGACCCCACCGGCTAATGGCTTTGGAGGAAGGCCAGAATCTGATTTCCTTTTAATGCTGTCTAATGGGCTGTCCACCTATACATTATGAATGCAAACCAACTGAACACAACCCGTCCCACCGTGCTATTAGGGCCTTTTTCTATTCATTGATTTCTCTCTTTACTTTTAGCTAATGATTTTCCCCTCTTTTTATGCATGCTGGTAAATCTGTTAAATACATTCCATTGTAGACTCTAAAAAAAGAAGACCTGGAATGCATTTGAAGTAGAGAGATTTTGTTTGACTGCCCTGTTATCAAATCACAGCGTGTAATGCATCCAAAATGAGCAATGCTTCTGTCACTATTTATATTATTTGTATGAGTCTCTGTCTGTCTACCTGAGAGGAGAGCAGGGATGGCTGGCTTTGTTTCATTTCACCAATGATTTGAATACTAAGCAGCCAAAGGAATGTTAGATGCATGATTTTTCAAGCTATATTTCTATTTAACTGATTATATTTTTTTCTTATTGTTGTCTGTTCTTGTAAACTGCTGGTTTCCAGTGTATTTGTTTTCAGTAGTTTATATTTTGATACAAGGAGGAAACAGTTGATAGTAAATAATTTACTGGAGTGTGATAGCTACATAGTTTGCTTCTCCACACGAGTAAAAGCTATCACAAGAAATCTGGTCAAGATATTTGCTGCTGTGCACTGGAAATGCTGAAATCTGTGTGCTGCCACCTTGTCCGCCCTCCAACTCACTCTCTTCCCCATATCTTGCTGTCAGCATCTTTTGCCATTCCCTTGCCCTCCTTTTACCATCTCTGACTGTCTTCTCCATCTCTAGCTCACATCTCTGTATCACTCCAATTTTCGCACGGTGAAATGGAAATTGAGTGGGAGGACTGGGTTGTAGGATAAGATGGAGGTCTCAGAGTGGACAAAAATAAAATCCAATTTCAAAAAAAAAAAGAAAAACTTCATTGCCCTCCACCTCCCCAAACTGCAGCTCTTCTCGCTGTCCCTGCCCATCTTCAACAGGACTCACCTGCACATCTCCAGAATCTCAAAAACTGTCACGCAGCAGGAGGGAAAAAAAGAGAGAGACCACACACCAACCCACCTTCCCTCTCTCACAACTTAGATTGGACACACACCATTGCCCTTTTTTTTTTACTTTTAAAGCCACTACTTGCTTCATATCATAATAGAGTATACCAGGTGAAGCTGTGATACAAAGAATTTCTAATGCTCAGAGTTGCAAGTTCAGACTTTTAAAAGATCTCAACAATTTTAGGAGTGAAAAAGAGGAAGGCACTTTGAGGGGCTTCATGCTGTTTTTTTAGACAAAGCTTTGTGATGACAAGGTTTGTTTTGACTCTGTTGGATAGATGAGGAGCAATAAGGTCTTCCTAGATCGCTTTCCATGCAGTAAACATTGTGTGTCCACCGTGCTAATGATGGAGTAAAGCTTCTCATAGCCGTAATAGTCGTCTCTTAGCCATGGGAGGGCTCCTGCTGTTTCTCTTCAGGGGAAAAGACTGTACACCTCACATGGCCACATCTAGCTAAGCTGACAGCTCAGTGGGAGCCTTGACAGGTGAACAGAGAACCAACACATAAAATGAAAAAGGGACTCAAGTTTTGAATAACACGTGTCTCTTTGATTATCTTCTGCTTTTTAGATCAGACGATCTTTGCATCTACAGGGTTAGAAAGTGTACAAAGATTCATTGATGGCAGCTTTGTTGCATCAAATTCAGATTTAGTCTAACATTCGTTTCTCATATTGAGTTTTTTGTACCGCAACCTCTCAAAATGGGAAAAGAAAGATATCTTCAGTTATATCTGGCCGGCAAAGTTAGGAGTCATCTACTTATTTTTGGAGGGTGAGCAATAAGGATCCTCTGGAGCTGTAATCTACTTGACTGACAGCAGCACACAATGCCTTTCTCCACACCTAACCAGAAGACATTCAGTAAAAGCAATGCAATTCATGAAAAGAGAACACAGACAGGGAGCGAGGTGAGAGAAATGCACTCAGCCACAAAGAGATAAGAAAGAGGGAAGAAGATGAAAGACAGAAAAGGTGGGGGAAAAAATCCTCACAAGATCTTAAATTTTGTTCTTGCAGCTGCACATTTTTGAGGTAGATCCTCAGTCATTTGGGGCCTCATCCTGACTTTCTATTACTGTTACCATGGTGTGTACCCACATTCTGCTAGTTTTAAATGAACACATCTTTCAAGACAAGTCCCCCTGAGACAAGATATTTGAAGATATGGTGGTGCTGATTTGTCAGAGTCCACACCATACAAGAAAAATTATATTCCAGTGTTAACAAAATAGGACAAATACAGTGTAAAATACATTTATAAAAGACTCTGAGCCAGAATGTACTGCTTTACTGCTTTTACCCAATCTTTATTGATCTCGGTGCATCATTTTTAACAATATTTCAATTTACACCAGAGCTCCTATTGGACCTTTGATATCAGATTAAGACTTCACAACTCCATTCCTCTACTCCCTAGATATTTCAAGCAAATACACAGAAAAAAATATATACGATGAAACAACACACAAGAGAAAATCTCAGTTAAGGTGAGTGAAGTATGAACAATTTTTTTTGGATTCACATGATTTACTGCAGATATAACTATGATAAATACAGACACAAACTGCAAGAAAGATAAGGTCAGCTTGATGAGTAAAGTAGGCCATATAGTCTCTACTGAGCTCTGCTAAGTTTGAGAAGGATACAAATTTGAGTTGGACTGAATGCACAGAGTCCAGAGGGACTGGAAGGAGGAGAAAACAGGAGCGTGATGGGTACAGTCGGGGACACAATACAGCTGGGCGTACTCTCTGTGTTAGATTTCCCTTGTAAGACCTTGTTCTAGGCTTCTTTTGATGCTGGGACATGGCTCTCTCAATCATTAAAATTTCCATAAAGTTGCAATTTCGTGGAAGATAATAAAAGGTCTAATTCAGTGGAAGCAAATAGCACCTTGTGTCCTCAGGCGCCCTTATCTGGCAAAGAAATATTAGATTGTACACTGTGCAGTCAAATTATATTTTTGTTTGCCTCAAAGTGCAAAACAATCTTTCAGACATTTAACAAGTGTTCTGAAGAACTGCTTGTATACAAGGATGAGGCCATTTCTACACATCAATTTAATCTTCCAGATGTGAGAAATGCAGCACTTTGGCTGGGTTGATGTTAGGGAATCCTATTTGTCTCTTTAAAAATATTGTATTGAAAAAGAATGATGAAGAATAGATGTCTTTTTTTGTAATCCAAATATCCAGATGCATAGAAATAAATCCATCCACATGAAATGAGGCTGGTAAGGCGGTGACACAAGTCTTAAGTGGGGTTGATCTCTGCCATCGCATGGGGGTGACCCAGGAGAAGGAAAGTCTGTTTTGTTCAGAGAGCTTTTGTTCAGCTTTGATGGCAGTGATAAGATTGAGCTGATTGTAAAGCCCATTGTTCTGAAAATAGAAAAAGTACAAATACTACTCATAATATATCTGGCAGTCAATCAGAATATCCTGTTTGTGCATTATTTATAACTTAATTAAAAGTCCATATAGTCTATTCTACAATAAGTGATTATAAATTATTTGTCTTCAAACACAAAAGATCTTATGAACTTTGAACAAATTCACATGCGTATGCACACTCACACATGGCCACTCTGGTCTGCAGACAGCTCTCCTTTCACCAGCTGTCAAAGTCTCTGTGCTTCTCATCTCCGTCCTCATCAGACAGCAGACCGTGGCCTGGCTCCACAGTGACTGTGATGGAAGCAGTTAGACTCTCTTCAATATATACTTGTCAATCAATCTGATGTAAAGCAGAAATATCAACATTTCACTGACCATGCTGTTGTCTGTAGGTTATTGTTGTGGGTCAAACTAAGTCTCTGGAATTTCATGCTGCCAGACATTCATTGTAAGTTGATGATTGGCTGTATTCATGATTTTTTGCCAATAGAAAATATCCATTATTATAAACAGCATGTGAATATTAAGAAATACAGAATCAAGAATGCATACTGAACCTTCTGCAAAAATGGAACATAATAAAATTCATGTGTATATACTGAGTTACCAATTGTTTAGGTACATTGTATACTCTAATGCAACCCAATACCACAGTCCTGCAAATTTTATCTTTTGTGAATGACTTTCAAACAATCCATGGTCATTTTAAAGGCAATAGTTAGCGCTGATGTGGGATTTCTGTAGATTGTACAACTGCTCCAAGCAAATTGGTAAGTCAGTAAAAACATGGACAGTCTGCACTACAATCCTAGGCCTCTAGGGGGCACATTGGGTTGAGCATACAGGTGGAGCCAATGGAATTTTGTGTTCAGCAATCTAAAACCCAACATGCTCAAATAAATAACATATAGACCTTTGTTTTTATCAAATAAATTACCTTTTATATTAAAATTATAGATTTTTTTTACTTGACATATGGGAGGCTGAGGTTTGATTTCTTTCCAATACATCAGCCTTTTCGATCTCAATCATATTGACCTACACCACCTTTCATTCTTCTAATCTCTGCTTGTTAAATTGCCTCCAATCCATACATTCTGAACTTAATTAATCTGCCATCATTTTAAACTATACTCATCATTTCTCACTGACCTGTCTATGTGCAGTCCAGTCTGTCTGTATATTAGACTTTTGTTTCTGCTTTTGTAATTGCGTGTGCTGTCTGCTGTGGTCTTTTTTACACTAGTTCAGTTTGATTTATGTGTTGTTTCACATATATGACTTGCTGCGTTACATGCTTCAATATTCCATGTTTTAATTTATGGTTGCTAATGCTGCTTAATGTTATCCTGTCTAGAATGTATTACCTGTATAGCATTGTTTTACATTAGTTTGTATCCCATTTATACCATTTAAGTTTTTTTTACACTGTAACAAATTGCTGTAAAAATACAGCCAAATTCCAACAGTAAGGTACTGTTCTTTCTATATATGGTAAAATACTGCAAATTCTGATGCTCTTTGGAGCCAAAACCAAGAATGGACATTAACAGTAGGCTACTGTAAGATTTGACGGAAAAATATGGTATTTTCATTTTCACCGCTGCAATAATGGAGGGACAGAAGCCAACATCATATAATCACCATTCATCCTCCTTTGTGGAATTAAACCAAAAGGTCAGTGACATCATACTCAGAAAATAGAATTACATTTGTGCATCTGGTTACCCAATTAGTGACTACGTTTAATGTTTTCTAACATTAAACTGACAGGCACAAGAGGGCATTTTCAGGTAGCGTTCTTCAGTTGAAAGTTTGATTTACTGGTATTCAAACAATATTTTCCACTGCTGTTTGCAAGTCTAGTTTAAAGATTATTTTAGGATGGCTATTTTCACAACACATCAGTAAATGTTAACACTAGTCTGGCCTGGTCTATACCTACACCTTTTTTTATCCCACTTGCATTCCATAATTAATAATAGCCTACTATCTAAAGCACATAGCAATTGAAATTTATTTAAATATGTAGCCAAGTTGATTAAGATATGTTTGCTGCTGAGCCCCAAAAGATGTAGTGGTTATATTGGTTATATTGGTTATCTTAGGTCAACCCAAGTGTGTTTCTAAGCTGTACCTATGTTGCTGCAAATATACCTGTGACATAATAGATGATTTGTTACATGTTGTTTTAAGGTACTTCATTGTGATTAACCCTGAGAGGGAAACAGAGGCCAGTCAGGGAAAGTAATGCCTAAGAAGATAAACAAGCTCACAGTGAGTCCTTCAAACATACTTGAATGTACTTGGGATATTTGAAAGCTTTTGAATAAATGTTCAGTTCCATAAAGCTGTCACTTGTCTCATCCTCTTTTGTAATAGATTTTAAGGGTTACACATTTTAAATGTGCTGAGCTGATCTCATTACTGGACCATTAAGACTGAAGACACATTGCTATTTTCAGTGTCTGCAATTTATAGTTGTTTTATTAATATGAATAAGAAGAAAACTTTTTAGTTGTTTGCTGTAACATTTACAGTAAGAAACTGTTCATATACATTACAATAGCAACACTATAAAAATACAATATATTACTGCAGGCCTAGCTACAGTATCAAACTGTAAACCTCACATTCTATAGCAGAGTACTATGATAAATTTTACAGCACTTAACTGTTAAAGTAAATTATGGTAGTGACACTGTAAAAAAAAAAAAAAAGGGTAAAATGCTGGCAATTACAGCTGCCAGTAGTTTACTGTAAATTATGGGGTAATTTGTTACAGTGTATATTGACATTGATGTCTATCATCATGCATTTACTAGCCTTTTACTACAAGTTGGCCTCAACATTCATGCAGACTTGAAAAACCGGCAGCTTTTGAGATTTACACTTTTTCATTTAACATCACACATAAAGCCTACTTTCTTTTTCTTAGTTTTTGAAGATATTTTTTTATTTTGTGAAGCTTTTTTAGTCTTTAACAGAAAATGTTTCATTAGTTATAAAGTCAAGCGCCAGGCAAGAAGCTCTGAGTTTAAAAAAAATAATAACTTTAACAAAAAAAAAACAAAGTAAGCAATCAAAAAAACAAAGAAAAACTCCAACGGCCTCACTGTGCAATTTGATTATCTTTTGGACCTTAATGCATCTCTCTCTGCTTGACTGCTAAACTACATTAACACAATGCTAGATTGCACGTTCCTTCAGGTTTTCAGTATTTTCTCCTAAAGCTTGTGTCTTCAGCTTGGGATGTTGCCTCCATCTACCCACATTCTGTGTAACACATAAAACATTTTCAGTCCCTACCGACCTCTTTGTCCCCATCTTCAGATAACAACGCCATTCCTTTTCACTTGGAAAATTGTTCTCAATTAAGGCGAACACTTCCCAGACCATCACTCTCAGAAATCTTACAGACATCCATTCTGCTTCTCTAATAATTCTGGTCAAGACCTTTACCACCACTGAACCCAAGTTCTCCACACTCTACACTGGCAGCTCAATTTCACAACTGCCTCCCCTTCTCCCTTAAACACACTTACAGCACTTAGAACACAGGCAGCTTTCTTCTGTCATGATGCTCTTTGGATAGCTAAACTCTCTCCCTCTTTATATTTGGGGGCTCAAAACCGTTTTCCCCTAACCTGCCCACTGCCCTGGCTGAATGCTAAGCCTTCTCTTGCTTCCTAGTACCTTCACACAGCTACTCAAATATTCCCTTGCTGTATGCATGGCCTTCTGTCTCTTACAGTATCTCTATCTAGTCCTGTAGCACAACAGCAATCACAATAGCTCTGTGTTCAAAGGGAAGGTGTTCACATGCATGTGATAAACTTGCACCACAGCCCATGAAAAATACTGTGGGTTATATATCAGGCTCAAGGTCATACATGCTCAGTCTGATTTTGAGAAAACACATCTAGGAAACAGAATTATTATTTTATTTTTTTTATCTTGCACTGTGGTACCATGATATTGTATTTATCTTCCTTCAACTCCAATAATACCTCCTCCTGTTATTCAAAGTGAAACATCAGTCTTTTCTCCATATTTTCCTTATTTCATGATCTAGAAAAAAATATGTACATCTTAGGCCCCACAGGGCTTTTTTTCTGCCACTGGTTCATGTTGTATGCTGCACAGGTTTAACTACATAGTACCACAATGTCATCTTAAACCAAACATTGTGTTCACTCAATAATACCAATCACAGGACATGCATATAAAGGGCTAATATATAGCTTGCTGAAACTTATAGATTTACCACTAACAGGTCAACACAAGATAACTTAACAGGCCTGCTTTGACCCTGGCTAGAGGGTGATTATTGTTTCCAGTTAAATACATTGGGTGACTTGTGCTATTGTCAACATGTCTTGGGATCAAAGAGCTCTTTAGCACTGAAATGCACTTATGCTATCACTGAAATGCACTTGGAAGTGAACAATACAAATGGCTGGATGTATTCCATAGTTTGCTTGGCAAGAATTTTAGAGGTCAGTGTGGATTAAATAGCTCAAATGAAAAATCTTCTCATTTAGTTACAGTGCAGCTGAAATAGGCATCCATCTTGTCTTTGATGAAACAAAGGACCCAGTTCCCACAGCATGTCAAGAGTCTGGAGAAAACACAACAAATGCTGTGTAGCTAAATTTAATTTACCTTTTGTGAGTTCTAAAAACAATTCATCTTTTGTCAGTCAAATGCTCAGTATGCGTGCTGTTCTGAATCCATTATAGTATCTAAAACACATGAAAACAAAAAAATCTAGTTTGACATAACTGAAGTAAATGCACAGGTCATCTGTGTACTAATTGCATTATGAATAATAGACTCACATTGTGCCTCTGATGTTTCACTTGGCTGGGTGGTAAAAAGTGAGACACAGTTCTGTGCCAGGCTGAGACAGAGAGTACAGAAGGTGTAGCTGCAGTCTCCTGAACACAAGCCAGAGCACACGTCCACACACATCTGGCAGCAGATGTCACAGCAGCGGTCAGAACAATATCTCCAGTCGTCACACAAACAGGAGCTGCAGCCACCAGCCGGACTGCATTCCTCTTTACTTTGTAGGCAGGAGTTGCAAGGCTTGCAAGACTGTAACCCCATGGGTCTGCCTGTTAAGAACACACAGACACTGGGAGATGAGATATTGAAGGAAATCACTGTCTGTAAAAATGATCTCCTTCGCAAGTCCAGAATTGGAATTGAGGATGTATATACAAAAGGAATTCTGTAGAGAAAAAAAATACTGATAATTGGCTGTCAGGCTGTCTTGAAAATTGAGCAAGTTTTCTCCTATCTCAAGTCAAGTCCATAGTTCTTGCCACATGCAGTACTTGCTGATGTTCTCTGTTTGACCAACTTTTAGATAAAATGCTTGATGTCATCCTTTGCCCCCGGAGGCCTTACTCCGGTCTGCTCCATCGTCTCCCACATTCTTGAGACAAGAAATGTAGTCAGCCTGAGCAACTATTCAGAGAAGAGCTCTGCCCTTCAAAAAAGCATGACAACATCCAACGTCACTATTAACAGTTATTCTCTGTAAATACAAACCCAAAATGTTCTCCACACCAAGGAAACTTTTTTTTCTGTTCTGAGCATGAAATTAAACAGAGAAGCTCTTTCTTAGGCCTACTTGTCACGGGGCCTTCAGGATAGAGATGGTGTTAAGCAAAGATAATAAGCAATGCAGCATGAATGAGAAGACAGGGATTTAATTGCACCGCTAACTATTACAGTTTTTGAAAAAAAGATACAAATAGTATACCAGATGTTTGAATCAATTTCCAGAAAAAAGAAGTTTAAAGTAGAAAACAATGTGCAGATTTATTGTAATGAGCTACATTTTGCACATTAAATGAATGCTTAAAAACAAAGGGGGAATAAGACCTGCTTAAAAAAAAAGAGATTGCACTTACTTCACAGACTGACGGTTTGTGACAAATCAGAGCTTTGCCAGAGCATGCAAAGCAGATACCTGTATGTCTCATTGATAACACCTGATCATCATTATAGCAATCAGCCAATCACATTAATGTCAAAACACACAACCAACCAAATAATTTGTGTTGATGATGTATACAGGCCAGCGTGCCACACAAACAGAAACCACAATTAGAAAGGAATATATACAGTTATCAGGGAAAATAAGTGGTTAGACAAGTATATGTCAGACTGAAATGGATATGCAGGATCAGTGTGTTCAGTAATTATACTCAGTCTAATACAACAGCTCTGCAATGGTATGATCAAATTGATGGTTATTTTGGAGGCTGTAGTTTACGGTGCTGTTGAACTGCTGAGAGGTGTTTCTAAAATTTTGTCCACCCCATTTATAAAAAATCAGATTGAAATTATTTTAGGGTAGATGAGCAGATGTGTGCATCTGTTATCAAAATCTGTTTGCAATTGCATGAAGTTTTTAGGAGTTGGAACAGTTTGTGTCAAACAGATGATAGCATACAGTATGGAACACCTATAAATCAAATGTGTCCTTACAGTGTTTATTTATTATCTTCATCATGTACAACATCTTAAAACATTTGGAACAAATGTACTAAATAATGCCCCTCTCTTTTAAAGAAACACTAATTTCTTGAGATACTAATCCATATAATCTTCGAGTCACTGATGCCACATATGTGTCACTGTGTAATATTTGATCAGTGGTGTTTTTTGTATTTCAGTTTTATCCTCAGCTTGACTGAACTTTTTTTCCCCTTTATTGAACAGCGAGCTACGCTATCTATTAGTTAGTTTTGCTAAGTTTTATGACACATTTCCCTACTTATACATGTGCATATTGCATATTTGCACTTGAGCATGTATGAAATATCATTGTCTAGCTTTCTTAAAATTATGGCATATGTACATTAAACACTCTTTATATCTTTTTTCTAATTATTAATCAGCATGGCACATCATATTTCACTACTCATATTGCTTATGTACTGTATATGACAAATACACCTTTGAAATGAAACACAAAGAAAACATGAAGAACACATCCACACTACATATTGGATATTACATACTGTAGTTAAATGCAGAGTGTATAAGGGGAATTATAATGAAGTTGACTGATAAAAGTTGCAACACAATGATCCTGTGATTTAAAATTCCCCCCAGGAAACATATTGCCTTTATATTTTTACTTACATATTGTATTCTCAGTGGGGCTATACTCATCACGGTTAATCAAGGACAGAGAACAGACTACATCTGCTCTCCTGACGTTTTATTATTTCCCCTTCCTTCTCCTCTCTGTCATTCTGTCTCTTTGTCTCTTTCACCTTCTGCCTCTTTTTTAGACGCACACACATTCCTTCTTGCTCCCTATAACACAAATGTCAGCAGGCTGAGTGTGACAGGTGAACGACAGAGAAGCAGATTTGACCTTGACGGCTCTGAGAGTGAAGTGACAGTAATAAAAGGCTGTAGTGAGCTATTGTTGGCCCTGGGGCATCCATTAATGAATGACATGAAACAGCCGTGAGATTCGGGGACAGGCAGGGGAAGAGGAATGATGGAGGACAGGTGACAGCAGCCCGCACACGGCCCTCACCGGTGATGAGCTAAGCCAGCACCTCGCTCAGGGCACACACTTAAGCATACATTCGATGGCACGTATACAGCTGCAACCAGATGCTGATGAGCACAAGTAAACAAGCGGTGTTTTGAGGTGTTAAAACACACAACCACCTACAAACATTCGCCATCTGAAGAAATTCTGTCAAAAGGGTGTGTTTACTGTAGAATAAATCACCAGCGATTTCATTACATTATTCATGTGCTAAGTAGACCCCTCTGCACCCGAGGGTGACTTACATTTTTTCACCTCCCACTCACTCTTACTCTCATACCCGAATCATGCACTGATACAAACCCCAATGACAATTCAGCTTAATCCCCTGCTTCCTCTGCTGCAGTGCATCCTGTTAGTGAATTGTTGGGAGTGTGCAAAATGAGGCTATTTCAGGGATTCAAGCATCTTACGGTATTTTCAAGGCACTGAAAGTACGGCACACTTCGGGATTCTTGCAATCTAGTAGAATTTGTTGGTCTTTTCAACTGATATCAAGATAATTATGGATAATGAATTGATAGGGGTGATAAGTGTCAGACTGCTAATGGAATGCAGTACTTAACCTCCATAATCCCTCTGTGCCCTTCACTTAGTGTCAAGATAATTAGATTACTACTGCTGATACCTTCTTTACCCACAGATACCAACATACACATACTGCCAACATACACACACACAAGCTCACACTGTGCCTATAGAGTAGACTGACAGATGCAGTATACTTGTAAATACACATGGATGCAAGCAGATACGCTGTATTTACATAATTGCAAATAAAAACCAAAACGGTTTCCCTAGTAAACCTGTCAAAATCAATTCATGGTTCGCATATTTTGAGGTGTGGAGATCAATATATTACCATGTGTGTTTTGCATTTAATTCAACTAAATGTCACTTGCCTTGTCTTAATTAGCATTTGTTATCTTACGTGGGGTTATGTTTAGCTGGGGACATGTCTGTTCCAGGACCCCCAGTATGCTTTGACGCTTATTTTAAGCTCTTCAGTTTCAAGACAAAACATCTTATTTCAAGATTCAGTCTTTTGACTTGCATTAGGGTATATTCTTAACTTTGTACTGTGCCAAAATATATAATTTCAAGATTTAGGCTTTGTTTGCATGTGTTCATTTTTTTTTTTAACCTGTCTTATTACACTGATAACAATAGTGCATGTTAGTGTGCTTAACCCACTAACATTAGTTAATAAGCATTTAAGGCAAAGTATAGCAAACGCTGATGGCAATGTCGTTATTTTTGCAGGTATTTGGTCATAAACCAAAGTAGGAGGTTTGTTGAGTATGAGGAGAATGAAATTTTGAACTGATGATGGTGCTAGGTGAAAAGTCAGATAATCACTAAAGTAATTTAGATTCACCCTCTAGGAATCATGAATGTTAGTACCAAATGTTGTCCCAATCCATTCAGTATATGTTGAGATATTTCGCAAGATAAGTAAAAACTTTGAACAGTTGGTGACCAGCTAGGGGTAAAGTCAAGGGATCACTAAAGTCATTGGGATTCATCTTCTGAGGGCCATACATGTCTGTACCAAATTAAATATTGTTCCAATCCAATACAGTAGACGTTAAGATACTTCATTGGATAAGTGAAACTTTGACCCGCTGGTGACGCTAGAGGAAAAGTCAGAGAGCCATCAAAGTAATTGAAATTCATCCTCTGAGGAGCTAAGACAAATATGTGCAGCCTTAACAACCTGACAGCAACAAGATGATTGGTTAACAGGGGTCAAAAACTAAATGGTCAAATTAGTCAAAATCAGATGCTCCATCATCCAAATCTGTATATTCAGAAGTATAAGAAGTATGCCTGAAATCACATGTTGGACTTGTGATTAAAATTCCATCACTTCAGTACAAGAGCCTTACAGCGCCTGGCATGACGTCTACAATGTTCTTCCACAACCTGCCTTGGGAGGATGACTCAAGATAACCAATGAGTAACAGTTTAAAATGTAAAAACAGTGAGAGATTTACTGAACCTGTCTGAGACGATATGGCCGTGCTGGGTGATATATGGCAGCAGGGAGGGCACACTGTTTAACAGGTGACTCGAGCATTTCATCGGGTTTGTCAAGAGACTCATATTTTACCCCAGCCACCTCCCTAAGGGCTATGCTCCAGCACCCCACATCTCTACATCACTCCTATTGACTGGGTGGGAAGCAATATCCAATTGGCAGGTGTCACATTCAGGGATGACAGAGAAAAGAAAAAGAGAGAAAGAGGGGAAAAAGATATCAGCAGGGAGGGGCCTTAGTTGGTTTTAGTGAAAGAACTTGTGTAAAATTTTCAAGGTGGAACACTGTAATGGAGTAAATGTTATGATAAATTCAACCCAGAAAACGTTGGCATTGAACATCCCTGCAAACCACAGAAACGTTGAATATATACATTTCAATACGTGATTTACGTATCATATCAACATTTCTACAAACGTATCATATTAACATTTCTACCCGTTGAATAATGATGTTTTATGGGGTGACAACGCTGTGGTTAAGGTCTGGTTAGGTTTAGGCACAAAGACCACTTGGTTAGGGTTAGGGAAAGATCATGGTTTGGGTTAAAATAGCCATGCTAAAGGTGTAGCTCCAGTGCTGGTCTAGTAGCATGACTGCAGACTCCAGGTAAAATGGCATCTTGTAGAAGTGGTTGTTGGGGAAGGGTAGAGTGTTCTCATTCACTTTCCCATCCAGACCTCCACCTCTCTAGAGATTTGAAGCCTTTTTCAGAGGCTTGCTTCTTTAACTTTTTGCTACTGCCACTCAAGGACAGACAGGCCATGTGGAATTGTGGGAGACCTGTGACCCAGTGGTGACTCAAGCAGCACTGATATGAAAAACTTAAAAATAAATGGCCTATTCTGTTGGCTATCCTGATTTTCTACTGACAGACCGGGTCCACAGAGATGTGTGTGTGCAGAAGCCATCAGTTTATACCATCTCAGGAGTCATATCTTTCATCTTTACTTGTTGTTCCCCTAAAACACACTTAAATCATATCATCAACAAACTATGTTGGTGATATGATTTAAAGTGAAATATCACATTGCATGTAAATTACATTTTTTAAAAAATATCTAAGACTTTGTGCCACAGGTGTCAAATTGCTAGACATTTCTGCAACATACATGAAGGCTTTAGGTCTTTTTCAAAACTCATCTCCTGTTGCAGCTGTTGATGAGATAAGTTAGTGACTGTTTTCAGTTCAAATGTTTAAGACAGTGATGTATCTTTAAACATACACATGTTAATGTGTCATTTATCAGTTCAGCACAGACAACAACTGCTCTTCCCTTTTGCCAGCTGGAGACTGACTCCAGCATTTCCATCATCACCTGCAAAGTATCAGGTGGAGTTGATACTGAGAACCGCAATGGAGAGGTGCCATGACAGGCTTTTCATAATGACTGATGTCATCTGTCGTACTTTCATATACTGTTCAAAGTGATGGACAAATGCCCAGAGTGTGCCATGGGACCGTGTCATCAAGATGTCTTTTTGAAGGAGTGTTTCTGGCACTTGACAAGCTGGCGGGGTGTTTCTGTCTCTTTCTTGCCCATGGTGAGGCAGAGAGATCAATTATGATTGGTTTCTCTGCAAGTAGTCAAGCTGCAAGATTGACTTAGTAATGTGTGTTGACATGGAGATCAACTGAGCCTACTCAAGCAGCTGGTATTAATGAAGCACAAAATAACAACTGTTTGTTAGCTAGTGGCTGCTCAAATCCTCATTCCCTCTCATTAAGCATAACACCCACTCATGGCTACGCATATGTGGCAACAAACTAGTTTTTGGTACCAAACTAGACCCTGACTCATGTGTTGTTATGGCAATTACCAGATCCAGTGTCATGCTTAGTTAAGCTTCCATCTTTACTCATATAGTCTACTCATGACATTGAACACTACCCTCAAAATATCATCATGGAATCTAATATTCAAAACATGACCTTCTTTTCTTTTTTAAGTGAAATTACTTGAAACTTTTGGCTTTTTCTTATTATCTAATATGTTAATCAAGTTAATTTGGATTTTTTTCCCCCCCAGCATTTATTAAAACAGGTGATAGGGGCTGCAATTCTTCCTGAATCGGCCTTCATAAAATGAAAACAAATCCCAAACCTTATTATTACTACCAAAAAGAAAACAAATAAAGCTTTTCCACTGCATTCCAGTGTCAGCAGGGTGAATACTGTTTCCTACATGAGAGGTATTAAGAAACACCAAACAAATGGGAAGACAGATATGCTGTTGCTTGCCTTAACACTGTTGAATCTTCACCGTCTGTGTTTGTGTGTGGACGTTGCGCTCTACTGGAGCTTGGTTGGCATCCAGTCTTTTCTCTAGCCCATTCATCAAAAGGACCAGTGCTCTTGTGAGTGAGAAGATTTATATACCATGGAAGAGAGGTGGAGAATTAGCCCAGATTTATGAGCACAGACTGCAATGGCAAGGCACTGGTACTTGACATTTGAACAGAGAATGTGAAAGAAAATTGGAGACAGGGGAAACAGGAAATTGGAACAACAAAGAGATGGAGAAGGACCGAGGAATGAATGAGACATGAGCTGGTCTGGAATAAAAAAAAAAGGGTTGTGTTTGGGGAAGCTAATTTCTGGATAATAAGGCTAAACAGGAAAAAAATCCAAAAAATAAATTCATATCAATAAACTACCTCATGAACATGATTCCCATGTTTTTTTTATTTTTGAATGTTAACTAGACAATTTTGTTTGTGATCTGCTTAGAGTTACTACATGTGAATGGAAAATGTACGTCAGGTAATATTTTTGACATAAAAACTTGATCTGTCTGAATACGTAGGTGGGCTAAAATGCTGGTTTTAAAACCCCATTTTGGCTCCCTTACCACTTTCCATTCTCTATTGTTACATAGTGGTTGATAACACAGTCCCATTCCTTTAGTTGACGCCCAAGGACTGCTGGCACACGACACATCAGTGTTCAGTTCTCACAGCTGCAGCAGCAGCAGAGGTAGTCATGATACGACATGCAGAAAACATCAGGTCAGACTTTGGATGCACAACAGGGCAAAGAGACAATGCAGCATTGGTTGGTTTTCTAATTCACAATAAGTTACCAAAATTTTAACCAAGCTAATCATGCTTATAACTTCTACCAACGTCCTCCTAATATGTGTATATATTTCTTTGCTTGGAGCTACATAGGGTTGATTGTTGTCATTAGAATACTTGTGTTTTGTGTTATTTCACATCCCTGCAGAGGAGTGTATGAATATACAAACAACATAGACGAGAAGGCTGCTATCTCATCTTACCCTGCAGGTAACAGAAGAACCAGTGGCTAATATCTACTTTTTCTCCAGACTTTACATGATAAGAGAAAATGGCTGACCAAAAAATATAATCTTAGAGTAGATTTTATTCACTCTTTTGCACCAGAATTAGGAAAAAGAATGCTGAGACACCAAGGCTGCTCATTGAGTCAACTCATCTTTGTTCATATAACTTCTAAAAAAGACAGTCATTTTGCCTTGTAGGAAGTAACGGTGGATAGAACATGAATGCCCTGGATGGTCTGCACCACAATGGGAGAATACCCTGCTCCCCTGGGTTTAAAAGGCATGCTGGAATGGCTGGAAGATCAGACAGAGGTGACGTAAAGCGTAGAGAAGGCTGTTTGGCCATGGCGTGTATGCAGTCACATTCACTCGGGGTGAATTGTCGTGAGGTGACACTGTGAACCACAGAGGACAGTGGGTGATTGGCCTCGAGGTACATATCCACATCCAAATTGAGTCCAAATCTGACTCACAACATCGGTGTTCAGCTTTCATTAGTCCTCCGGTGGCCTGCATTCTACCTACTGACTTCATCATGATTCCCCCACATCCTGTTAGCCATCTGTGAGCACCAACACGAAGGAGGTTACTCTCAGCCTTTCTTCCGTCCAGAAGGAGCTCCAGGAGCATGTTAGCTGGCAATAGTCCACTGTTCTTCACCACCTGAGAGTCTCTGCATCCAGGACGGGTTGTTGGGCATGATGCGGCCAGAGCTGAAGCACGCTGAAAGCCATTTGCAAGCCTTCATCTTTGTAGATCAGCTCCTCCCATCAGATGCTCTCCTAAGCCAGACGAAGAGAAGAAAAGAAAAGAGCAGCCTCTTTGTCCATAGTGCAGTATGTGTGAAAATATGTCCAGGGTGAATTGTTGTGAAGTGACAGGAGAAACTACCATAGACAGAGTTTGGTCACAGGGCACACAAATTCACTTATGACCTACTAAATAGAGGCCAACTCTCGAGGACATTGAGGCCTTGTGACACTGAGGATACAGAACTGTATCTACCAAAAAATGTTTATCTGAGTTGACAAGAGGTTCTCTGGGTCTTCTCAACATTTTAATTTTCTTTATGTAGATTTACATTTATGAGATAATATTAAAATATTCTATCCTAAAGATGAAGGACTGAAAATAAATGTTTAAGGGTTTGGGAGCTCAGTCACACATCAGTCAGAAATCTCATGAGGCAGCCAGCGTTGAATCAGGAACAACAGAGTTAAGTCAATAAAGACCTGAGGGCAGTATGGCAGGTCAGGTTCAGAATTTATCCAGCAAAAATTCATCAGAATGTATAAATTTTACAGATCACTCTATACACTCTATACCATACACTCTTTACCTTTTGTGTTGATATTGCATAAAACCCCCAAATAATTGCATAATTACTTGTGGATAGTCAGCTGAGGTCTCACTTGAATCTACTTCATTTTACTGCTGCATAGGTTGTTGTGTACTCACATCAGTATCATTGGAAATAATGAAGATAAAAGTGTTTGTGTGTTTCAGTGTGAGAGGAGCTGTTTCTGATGTGTTTGACTATGATGTCTTGACAGTGGTAAACCCCAAGCTGAAACATAAAGGCTTTTCGTTTGGGAATAGATAAGGGCTCAATTGTAGACTATTGAGGCTGCTGAAGCCCCCGGGCATTCTTCCTGGAGGTTTGGAGCCTGACTGTATAGAGTGACTGAGACTGTTGCATCAACAGGAGATAATATCTGACTCCCCTCTCTTCCTGCCTTAGGGGGAAAATATATGTGAACCAGGAATGTGCTCAGTCTATTCAATACAAGACCGTCGTCAAAAAGACAACCATAGGCCTGATCGGTGGTTAATGTTTAATGGACTTAAAGAACATGATTTTCCATTGGCATTGTATCAAATTTATGGAGCAGCCATATCCAGTGCCAGGATAAAAGGTTTGGCTCCATACTTCTAATGACAAAAATGACCTCTATCATAAGTGTATGTCTGCTTAAGTTACTGCAGCTGTCCAATTTCAAACACAATGTCTTGACGTCATGAGGACACTAATTATGTTTTTGACATAATCACTTCACAAGAGCTCTCTATGATCAGCTCAAGTGGTTTCGCTAATGAAAATTATGTCTTGCTTTGTTAACCTTGTGTGGCTTAAACACTCAGGTGTTAAATAGTGGAGGACATGGGCTGCATACTGAAAATAAGAAATTACATCAAGAATATAAACCTGTAGCTTGAACAGCTCCATCAAACCTCATCAGTTTTGATGCTCTTATAACTGGGTTATGGTTGGATGTACTTTACAGCCGACTTTATTGTTGCTTTATGAAAATCAATATGTCATTTTATGGCAGATCTTACAAATACTGTCAATAAACTGTTAATGGGTCATCCAATCCCCTGTGGCCAATTACATTAGAAAGGAGGAAAGGAGCAGTTTTTCAAGCCTCATTTAAAGGACAGGATTGTGTTGCTAATGTTTTAATCTCACTCTACTGGGGATAATTTCCTAATAACAGTCAGCAAATGCTCTTGCAAGACATCTGCGAAAATCATCTATGCCATTACTCAGTCTAACCACTGGTTGGTATGTCAAAGCTTTATGCTATATTATCTCTTTGTTGATGTCTAAATAGTGATTTATGTCAGTCACTATTAGTGTACATTTCTCTAACAGACACTTAATGACATATGTTCTAATTTGCTTGCTGTCTGAAAAGGATGAGTCACTCCTTATTTTATAGTTAGCTCATTTAGGCTGTAATTCTGTTGACAATAAGAGGGAGAGGTTGCAGAGCATTTGGACTGAATCCTGATTTCTGTGCTTTCTACACAGCCCAAACAATGCCCGACCCACATGGGAGCACTCCAGCTCTATCACATTCATTTACATTACATCTACAGCCCAAACTACATAAATCACTCTGTCACTGCTAAGCTACTTGGGCAATTCAATTGGCTTAAGTTTAGCCAGCTAATATGATATAATGGCATCCGTACAGTGCAATAATTCAAACCCATTGATCTGATTACAAGCATTCTGCCCCATAATTCACTATGCTGGAAATACAGCTTAAGCATGCAGACAATAGTTCCATATCTGCTGTGGGATCAAAATGGCTGGTTCAAACATGGTGTTTATGTGTTTAGAATTCTGCCCATGCATGCTGCGAATATACCAGTGTTGATTTTGGAAATCATTAGCTTTCAGAATCTTCACACTTTGTTAAACTCAAGGGGCCGTTGTCATCCTGCCTCCTGTATTGCTTACGGACAAACTGCAGCAGCGCAAGGCTGTAATGAACACCTGACAACAGGCGCCAAGTCCACAGAGACCCTTAACATAATGTTATTAAACCCAAGATATGGATTTTTCTAAGGTTTTGGGTTGAACACGTACGCTGCAACAGCATCTTACACACTGGAGACTTACGGCAGGGTGACAACTACAGGGGAGAATTTCACGTGCTAAAACCAGCGTGAAATCGTAAGAAACCTCTGGCTTCTATATCTCTATTCATCCCACCTAATCTTTAGTGTGCCCAGGGTATTTTATAATGCCATGATATACCATGGCGGGGTTTATGGGCTCAAGGATTTAGCAGTGTGATGTGATCAGCCAAAAGGCAGACTGAAGAAGTAGTAGGGGGAATTATTTTGCACTGCATGTAAATAGCTGCTTTAATTACCTTCCAACAGCTGAATATGAAGATGACAAAGATGACCTTTATCAGCCGGTGATCTAAAATCATCAGTGATATGCTCTCCAATGCCTCTCTCTTTCACATTTTTAGCTCATTTTTGTTTACAGTCATCCAAAGTGTCTTATGAACTCTTTCTCATATGCAAGGAAAAGTAGGCATTCGTAATTATTGATTAGTTAATTCAAATTATTTAGTAAGAAAACTCATAACTCTGTAGCACTCTGGTAAACATTGATTATTTCAGATCAATGTAGCACTGCGACTCAATTTTCTCACTCTCTCTGCATCTCAAAATGACCATATGTAATGAAAGTAATGTTCTTTATATGCTGTAGACTGCCACTACTCTCACACTATCAGCTGCTCAGATGGAGCCTACAAAGTGGGAAGGAGAGCAGAGCAGAAAACAATTTCTACCAGCAGTGCTTTCTCTTGCAAGCTATTCATTCTAAAAAAAAAGACTTTGGCGAGGAGGTAGAAACAATAAATTGCCAAATCAGTGTGGTGAAGGTCACATGGAGTGACACAGGAAGGAGGAATAGTTATGAACATAAAATAGGACACAACAATCACCAAACAAATGTCAAATTGTCAAGTAGCACAGTGGATTTATGAATAGAATTGTTTTGAAAGCAAACTGTCTGATAAAGAATTGGCCGTTGAGTGGTGGTTTACAGCATAATGTGTAATCATAATGGTTTGACTCGGTATTGTCCATCAAATTTAATGTGTGTGCACGGGTATGTATATCACTTCATGTATGCATTTCTATGAGTCTATGGTGGACAGAAATTGCCTCTGGTGAAGTACAGAATTAATGCCAATAATGTTGCATCTTTCAGGTAGTGAAGTTTCTCTGACAACTTGAATGAAATGCATGCCTCACATCTCTGGTTTAAGACATTCAATTTCCAGCTGCTTCTTGGGGCAGAATTCTGAAATTGTTTGGGAATTTGCTAATGTTATTTACATCAAAGTGAGACTGGAGGAGACCAATTATGTCAGTGATTCAAGGCAATATTCCTAAGTGAGTTGTCCCTTGGGAAATAACAGCATCATATTTTAAAGTTATATTAATATTCTGAGACATACCCAGTATTGCTTTTTTTTTTTAAATCAACACAGAAACTCAAACAACTTATACAGGTATTTGATATGCTATAGATATTATTTCAAACAAATGATTTTGAATCTTAAATTGTGGTGAAATCCTTAAACCATTTCAGTTCCTAAGTCCAGAGAGGATTCACATCTAAGGGAGTGACATAGAACATGATGCCATCCACTGATGTCTCTGCTGAGAAGCAGTTATGCATCTTCTAGCAGCAGTTTGGTTGTATTTTTCATGTTTCAATTTGCAGTTGGATTTTACAACTGTCTCAAGGAAAGCACTGTGAGATGATCTGTTACTGGGGAGAAATCAGATTTTCTCTGTGAGACACTGTTGATGAGGTGTCAAGACTGATGCAGCTACACAGTGCAGTGTATGTACTGGTTGTGTGTGCGCTGTTACTTATGAAGGAACATATATTCTTTCTGAGGAAAGCTCATCCACATTGGAAAATCAACAATAGCAACGTGTGTCAAAGCAGCAGAGCGTGGCAGCAGCATCTACAGAAGAACACAGAGAATGAATAACAAAGCTAAAGTGAATGGCTAGGCTGTTTTTCTGTTAAAAACAGATAGAACAGCGTAACTTTACTGTTTGTACCCACAGATGTGACAGGAAGAGACTGTTATTTCATGGCTATGTTGTTTCCCTTTTGCAATATCATCCCCGCATACATAAGTGAGGCAGCACAGGACCAATCTCAAATGAAGCTCATTTCAATCAAGCCATTTCAAATCATGCGAGCTGATGCAAAGAGAATAGCTTTCAAAGGGCTATGGTGCTTTCCCCAATTGTGGCAGAAAAAAGAAGAAGAGCAGCATAGCCTTTTACCTGCAGACCAAGACCAGACCAACATGAGTATTTATTCGGTCATGACGCTACATGACAGTGCATTCTCACCACAGTCCCTCTCATGATGAACTACAGTAACCTGCCAAGAGACTGTCAGTGACCCTGAGAAACATCAGCTAGTTTGAACATGTTGTAACATCCAAAGATCCTGATGTAAAAAGAATAAAAAAGAATCTGAGGATACAAATAATTCTGTGAGAGCATCTGTCTTCACGAGTCATTTTAATGTTAGATTCAGCTGGCTTTATGAAAATATAATAAAACGACTTGTTCAGAGGAAGACCTTTACACTGTAAAACGCTGTAAACCACAGTCCAAGGTTGAGTAAATTCTCAAAATGAAATCGAGGAATTCTATTTAAAAAAAAAATCACCTTTCTGAAAGTTTGTCTGTCAATGTCACTAAAGTAAAGAAAAAGTGGTCGGTGGAATGTCTAATCATTCAGACTCCTGCGATGTTACCTTTTCAAAAATGCAGTAACTTGATTCGTTGTCTTTGCCAATATGTGATATGATTTTATGCTCTAAACACTTTCAGTTGTCATTTACTTTACTCGACATGTAGCCCAAGCGCTTTGATTAATGCACATTATAAAACATTTCCTCTGGAAAAATTTCTGTCTTTACTATGAACTACTGGAGCAGGTGTGATGTCCATAGATAAGAAAATGACTTTGCTTTCTATGTTTTGTGTAACACCGTAATGCACTGGGTTGCACTTGAGAGGTAAAAGCAGGCATTCACAGTAAGTGTATGTATAAATGTCATCTATTCACTACCTTACTGTTTGACACCAGCCTGTGGTATCCCCCTCCCCTCCACCCCCCGACCCAGTGTGGCTTGTAGCATCAGGCAACCTCTGTTTCCTCTGCTGCAGAACAGTTATAGAGACAGAGACAGAGCACCAGCCCTCGTGCCTGAGCACCATTCCCAGCAGCTTGCTAATGTCAACCTGCCTGATATGCACAGTGGGGTGGGGGCTCCAAGACAGCAGCAATTTTCCACTGCATGCGAATGAGACTGGAGTGCAATCTGCTGGCCTAAGAGCCTCATAATCAGCACATCATTATCAGAAGGGGGTTGGTGCAGGGGGTGGCAGCGGAGTGAGGAGAGAGGAAATAAACGGAGGGAGCAACGGATGACACCAAATGAGACCCTGGTAGCAATGAGACGATGTAAGACACAGGGAAAAAAGTAAAGGACAGGGAACAGATTCATAGTCGGACTGTACAAAGCACAGCATAAAGGGACTGAGGTGAGGCAACATCCCTGAGGCAGAGAGTACCACCCCTGTTTATATTTCAACCAGGCTCTTTGAAAAGCAGCGTCAGGCTTTACCCAGTTCACAGCAGCTTGGATGTTCCCCTTTTACTCAATATTACTGCTGGTCTTCAAAACTCACAAAATCTAATGGCACAAATACAGATATGTTTTTAAGGCAGAAATATTGTGACAGCTCTTTGAAGCGTACCTTGCCCTGCATGTATTTTTCAGTTAGTTCAAAAGGAGTGAGGACAACAAAGCTGATATCACAGCCCATATGTACCCTACTCTGTTTTCAGAAGTGCCCACCATTTCTGTGCACTCGTACTTGCATTTTCTCCTTTGTGTGGTGAGAGAGGAAGTATTATGATGGAGCGAATGTTCACAGATGGTAACAGTCTGCTGTCCTACTTGATCTCAGACTCATTTATTTTTTTTATGAATCACATTAAATTGTTAAGGTGCAGGCTTTTTTCCTGTTTTTTGTTGTTTTTCTTTTTTTTAAAAAAATAAAATAAATCTGTGTTATAGTGTGGCTGTTTTAAACAGGGTTTACTGGGACCATTGCAGAATAAATGTTTACAGAACACAGCTCATACCAAATGCTTTTAGTCTTTGACCTAGTTATTGCTTTATCCTTGGAAGCAAAAAAACATTCAAAAACAGCTATTTGGAAAGATTTAGTTGTCATCAGGTAGTTTTGAAATCCCTTCTTGGGGGTTTAATCTGTCAACAATCAATCATAGTTGTCCAAATTTATTACCGCTTTCTGCCGCGTGGTGGCAATAGCGTACAGAGCACTTGGCCTGGGCTGGCATTGCTTGGCTCAGGTTGTGCGTACTGCTAGAGTATGTGGTCAATTCATAAAAAAAACTATTTGAATGTACAGTCAGCGGCCACCCATATTCAGAGCACAACAGAGGTGTTTTTAAGCATCAGGAAGGCTTTTTAACCTCCACAGGAAGGTGAACTGAACCTATTTACACTTTCATACACTACACACACCTGGGAGCTCAGTGCAACCTTACCGCTGGCTACTGGGTAATGAAATGAAGCAGCTGGCCTTGCTAAACAGCCTTGCTCAAGTAGAGTTTTTCGGGGAAGGTATTTGAGAAGGAAAAAAAAAGATCGTTTGACTTTAATCAGTGGACAGATACATGACACGAACATTTCGTTTTGAGCAAAAACTGCCATCTAGTCTTCATCTGAACTTGGAGACTGTACAGTCACCATCTCGTCATCTCTTGTTTTTTATTTTTTTTTTATTTCACTCGACTCTCTGATACATTCCGTGGCAACTCGGAGCAGTAAGTAGATGATGTCAATATTCTGTCTCGCACACTTGACAGCCGAGCAAATTCAATTGGACTGACTCCGCCTTGCTCATGCGGGACTTGTCCACAGGCTTTTCATACTACCGCGTGCCTGTCTGCATGCCTGGTGCTCTCTGACGGAGTGAGCTCTCCTCACACTCCCCAGTCACTCACCCTCATCACCAGTGAGGAGCAGTCTGACGCACAGGACCAGCAGCAGCCAGGACTCTTCCCGGGAGTGTGTGGCCGCTGAGCAACATGTTCCCAGCGTGGAGACGGGGAAGACGCACCGGGGGCTCGACGGTGCCGCCGGGGACCATGGTTACAGCTGGACAGACTGCACAGGTCGGACAGGTGTGGGTCTCCTGTTGGATTCTGCTGTCGGCGACGTGTATCCTCAGCGCTCAGGCTCAAGGTAAGATGCGCAACTCAGATTTTTTGTTCACATAGTCTTGCTACTAATGTTGTTGGATGCGACCAGAGGAGCGCGCAAGAAAGTCTGTGGTAGAGATGTAGTTTTAAATGAAATATATGGCAAAAATATAAGGAAAAACTGTCGTGAATGTATGCTTTAAAAGATGTGGTCATGCATCCAAACTTAGATCAGTTATGGTAAAATGCCTGTCACACACTGAATGAAATTGTTAAATTATTTCCCTCAAATAACACCGTGTGAAAACTGTGGATCTGACGTCCCCCATGTCCCCCTGCTGTAATCACAAGGCCACTTGCATTCTCCAAACGCTTTAGGAGCACAGCCCTTTGTAAAACTGAGCGCTATAATATAATATATGTGTATAATATAATAACACAACTTGGTGCCAAATGCGGGTTGTGATAAATGCGCCCACTTTGTCATTGTGAGCAATTTGGAATGCATTAAAAAGTCGGCAATACAGCATGTTGCTTTAAAGAGTTATGTGTCTCAAAATGGGACTTTAAAGAAATCATATTTTCATATTTATACTACTTAATTAATACATTTACAGAATGTAGCATTTTTAAAAGGGGATTAACAGATATTGTTACAAGGTCCTCATGAATTATAAAATAAGTGAAATCTGTAGAAAGACCAGTGACCCTGACTGAGATACCCCACAACAAATTGTGTCTCTGCTTGCCTATAGGCAACCCTTAATAGCCTAGCAGAAGTCATTAACTTGTATGAATATGACTATGGGAAAATCAAGCAGGGTTATTATTTGAAGGCTGTATTACATTTCCTAATGTCCACTTTTACACTCACTTGTAGGCTGTGTGAAAGCAATGTGCATGGTGCAGAATGAATAAATCACATGTGGTTTCACTCACGTCTAGCACAATCTGATATGTAGATATAGGCATGAACATGAACTACACTAATCACACAATTACTGTGAAATTGGTATGACTTGTCACTCGCCATCTGTCAGTGGATGACCTGTGCCTCTTGACCAATGAGAAGGTATCATGAGATATACAGTAGATGCTTGATAAAGACAGAAAGCAAGAGAAAATCCTTCCTGCATCCATATTTTATCATTGGAAAAACATAACTGCCAGTTGTCACAAGAAGTGAAGGTAAGTTCATAATGGACAGAGTACATCGTTTGGGCTTACTGGGTTATGAATTCCATCAGCAGCCTTGATGAATATTCACATTAAATGGAATTTAAGTTTATGCTTAATAATTCAACCACAGGGTTGTGGTTTTTATTACAGAGGGGCATGCAGAACTGTAACAGAAAATGCCCATTTGACATGAGGCATTTAATTCAATAGGTCCCGAAGGAGAAAAAAGAAAATCTCACATTAGAAGTTGATTCATATGGGAAGTGGCTTTTCTATGCACTCCACATCTTATAATCACAATACTCAGTGCATCAAAGTGCTAAAAGCAGCATAATCCCTTTGCTTGTTTGTCTTTGAACAGGTCGCATTGCTCTAAAGTGCTCCCAACCTTATCTGAAAAGAGTCTCAGGCGTCTCTTATTATGCAGGGCACAGTTCCTGTAGCTGTTATTACCATCCTTTTCTCGGGGTAACATGCTTGTCTGTGAGGATCTCTTGAGCGCTTCTAGGTTACTTCACAGGGCTTTACCTTTCCTCCCCAAACAGACCTCTTTCTCATCAATGCAGTTGGTATTCAGGCCCCCTTGAATATTCCCGGCTGCACATTAGCATTGGTGAGAGATTCACTTCTCTGTCTGCCTGCTCTTTCAATTGAGAAGGACCTCCTCTATGGCGCACAATTGCTGCTTTAGGTTCTTTACTGAAGACGCAGTTGCAGTCTTTGCAGGCGGTCCTCTCGGCAGCCAGAGAGGTCTTGTTCTCCTAAAGTAGGAAGCAGATCTCATCCTCATGGGGCATCCGTGTTTGCAAATGACTGGCGGAGCGGCTGTGCCTGTGCATAAAGTAGGAGAAGCTGTAGTCATTCCCTGAGAGCAGAGGACCTCTGAGGATGTCATAAATTAGGCGACACACAGGCACATGAGGCCCCCAGGGAACCGGAGGTGGTATGTACTTGTTTTTCAGCAGGTTCCTACTGAAGCTCCTGCTGTGTTTAATACTGCTGGCTGCTCCAGTGCTCAAGAGGATACCTGATAGAGTCCACAGGGGAACCTTTCTCCTGCCAGAGGCTGCTCTCAGCAGGCCATTTTAAGACTCATTTAGACCCCCTCATCAAAATACCAAGTAAATAGATGTGAGGTTTTGTATTTCTTCACCTCGTAGCGGTTTCTGTATCTCCTCACCCCTCCTCAGAGTCTGTGCTGCTGAAATCTACCCCTGTGGTTCATGTGAGAGACTGTGTTTCTATGCGCATCTTGTTATGTGCATCTTTGAAAGTGCGTGTGTGCTTGGTGGCGGTTATGTTCCTGTCTATTGAGCTTTAATCTAGATAGCAGCATTGACATTCTGCCAACCGGCAGCTGCTATAATTTTCTGGACGTACGTTATTATGCAGCTTGACAGCTGTCAGCCATTTCCAAATCTTTAAATCTTATGATAATCCACCATGCTTACAAAAAAGCATTTGTTTAAAACACTCTGAATCCGTGTGTGATTAAAACTCCCTGCTCTAATGCGGGCACCAGATCATAATTCATCTACATCAGTGACACACTAACACACATGCTCATGCAAACACACCCATGGAAAATAGAAAAATCAATGTGTACAAGATTACACAACTCCATCACGAGAAATATAATACAGTTTTAATAGAATCAAAGACATCTCCTAGTTCCAAAGAAGACACACCCACACATACAACACTCCATCACAAATGATAGAAAGCTTATCTGTTTTGCATCTAGCTCCACAAAAGTAGAGCTACATACCCACATTGATGCCAGATGTGCCTCAGGCATCTGATTTTAGACATGATAATAAATCCTGAGCCCTATAGGTGATGAAATTGTTGCATTTTCCCAAACTTAAAGCACTTTGATTGCGTCACAAGTCCCATATGGGGCACAGTGACATGAGAGTGGGAGTGCTGTAACTTCTCAGCTACCATGCCATAATTACACATAGTACATATTTATGACATATGTATCTCCCTGTTTGGTGAAATGTAGTTAATTAAACATGTTTACTGCTCCAGAGAGCTAACAGATGTCTGCTGAAATTTGGACTAAATGCTTGTTTTTCTTCGCAACATGGCTTGTGCCCAGAAAGACCAGCTAGTCGCTTGCACAGCCTCAGGTGAAATGCAGTGGCAGCCTGACTTCCAAATCAGACTCCTCGTGTGTCTTCAGCGCCTGCCTCCCATGTCTGGCTGGTTGGCTGCTTTTTGTCTGCCAAATGCTGTCTACACATGTTTATTCATGTTGCCACAGGATGCTTTATTCACCAAGATGGAACATAGCACAGCTGAATTATATATATATATATATATATATATATATATATATATAAAAAATCCATGCTCACTGGCAGCAACATTTGAAATAAATGAATGAAAAAGCCTGATACGATTTATTTTTTTTCTTAATGGTAATGTATCAGAAAAGAAAAAATAGTGCTTCAAAACCTGTTTAAGGGTGAAAAATGATTACAATCTACTCTGTTGTTTAAGAACAATAGGGCTGCCATGCTGTCAACGTTTCTTAGCTTCAGGAGGCCTTTAATTGGCTCAGTCGAGCAGCAAAACTGTGTTTATAGTTCATAATGGAAATGTAATCAAATTAACTTGTACCGCAGGGTTTTGGCATTCGCCCCTTGCCCAGTAATTGCCATTTGCCCAAAGGGCTATGGTAATGGCTATTTGCATGGGGCAAAAAGTCCTATCTCCCACCATGACTCTGTCATGCTGCCATATTAGGGTAACTGGCTGAAATGATGACTTACTATGCTGGAGTTTGGTTGCGCTGTGCTGTGTTAAGCACTTATTACTACGATGTTAGTTTGTGTTGAGAATCTTATTGGGCCAAGCAGGCACACAGTAACCCAAACCTGGATTGTTTTTTTTGATGATAGGTTTGAGAAACGAAGGTATGATGCAACCAATGAGGTAAGGAAAAACCTTCAAACCAATCTTTAGCCACAGATAGCACTTCTTTGTCTTACTGGGTGAAAAATACAGTTTGGGAAAGGTAAAGGCTACTCAAATGAGATTTTTTATATAATAGCAGCATTGACTGAGGAAGCAAGTCCTTCTTTTGAGGCCAGTTTTAATCACATAGCTGAGAGTGGTTTTGTTCCCACATCTCCTTGTTTACTGATGAGACTGAGGGGAGAAGCACTGCAGGGGGAAACAGACAAATTCTTCACGTATTAATTCTCCCGGCTAAAAGTCTAATCAATCTGACACAGGACTGGCAGGCACCTCTTTTACTATCAAGAGCAAAAAAAAGAAACGTCTCAAAGAACAGGCTCTGAGCTGGTGAGCTGGGACAGAAATTGAAAGAGGGAATGACCTTGGAAAGGGAGGAGGATGCAAAGTGGAACTATATGTTTGATTTGTCTGATATAATTTTGACAAGGGAGCGAAGATGTTGTGCATGCTCCTTCATCAAAGCATCATTCTAAGGAGACGTTTGAGAGCCCTCAAAATGGTGTCATTACTTTCATCCAGGGAAAAAAGGGATTGTACTAAGGCAGTATTCTTGGACCATACATCTGTCTTCAAGCCCCCAAGCTGTTCCATGTAAACATTTAAACAACACAAAGGCAACTCAAGGAAAACTGTGGTGAGAAACAATGCTTTTTACAGAATAATGTGAGCACTGAATCTCTGCTCTCATTCAGCTTGCCCCTCCTGGGGACTGGTGAGTGTATTCTTGTGTTGTGAATAAAATGGCAAAAGAGGCAGAGAAATGGAGGAAAAACTGTGGTGGGGGTGGCGGGCCCGTGTTTTCTCTCTTTCCTAGTAAAAACAACTGGTCGTAACGATCCATTTTCTTTGTACATTCACATGAATGAATTCACATCTTGCCATTCTGCTCCATTCCTCTGCTGACCTCAGACCAAGCCAGTCACAACCCCTTGGTTATGTTACCTTACCACCACCATCAAGTTTCCCTGCAGTAAGTGATAATGTGGATACATGCCAATATTACTGTGTCACTCAATACAGATACATGGGAAAGGAAATATAACAGAGTCAGCTGAACAACAAGCCCCACCACATATGGAACTGAGGAGGACAGAACGAGAATGTGCTTGTGTTTGCTTCCAGGGTGCTACTTCGCTGCCTGCTTGTTTGACTATCAAAGCTGCATCTTTCAGCTGATACTGACAACTTTTAATTTGGCTGTTTGAAGAGATTTTTTTTTTTGTATAAGCACCATACATGGAAGTGAGGTCAGGGTTCAGTGGGTTGCCAGGGCTGGGTGAAGGGAGGAAGTATTCCAGTCCGTGGCATACTTCCTGTCCACGAGCAGGGTCTTGCCTGGAAAGAAGGAGCCTCCACGCTCTCCGTCTGCAGGGCTGAGTTTGCTGCTCTGCTCAGGCTGTGCTTGGCAGCAGGCCTGCCAGTCCCGCTAGGGGGCCTGGCAAAATGCCTCTAGCTGCATCCCAATGCCTTGTGCTCAGTATTGATTAGGACCAGCGCTGACTCTCATTCCCTATGGTCCTTTTCTTGGCCACATGGGATCCCATATCATGTTTGACATCACTTTTGTTTCCCAACACCTGCCTTCTCCCTCTTCCCCAGATAGACAGAGCTCAACATCAGACCATCCCCACTGTCACATTTTGACAGTACTCCACCTTCAGTGTAAACAAATGGAAATGAAAGAAATTCCTATCTACAATCTCGTCCAGCAGGGCTTTGGTGTTTGCTGATAAAGAATTCCTGCCCAGTGCACAACGCAGAGTAGAGGTGGTTGTCACCGTAGTATGGCAGGACTTTAATGTACACATATCTTTGATCACTGTCCTTGCCTCTAACATCAGCAGAGTGTCAGTTAAGAAGTGTGATGCTGATGGGAACTGACAGTAGCACTGCAGGCCTCTGCTCTATGCTTCATGTCACATCTGGATTCCCTCTCTATGGCCCCCCAGCTCAAGCCATGAAAGCGCTTCAGGTGTGAGACTGAAAGCATATGGAGGGATTCAGCCTCAGTGTTTGTCCAACACTGTATGAAAGGCAGCATTTCTCTCTCAAGGCAAACTGTGTGTAAAGAGATAGACTTAAAACAAAGACAAACTGCCACCTGATGATTTTTCGTGAAAAAGATTTATTTTTCTCATTTTATTGCCCTGTCATAGTTATGGAGCTATTTATACAACTTATACATCTCTTGAGAGCATATTGGGTGACGACATATTTGACCATAATAAAGAATTGACTGGTAATATTTAACTTAAGTACTTAATCGAAACATACAGAATGAAAAAAGGCTCCAGAAAAATAAGGGTGGTCGGAGAGCTTGATTTCTTGAATGATACAAATTATGTAAGTGTACAGTACACATGAAAATCAATACAGCCTTCTATATGCTTACAGGATTAATAGGTGCAGGGCCACCGAGAGCCAGTGTTTGACAATGAAGCATGAATCCGCCAATACGCAAATCGAGTCTGCCATGTGTTTCTGCCTGGAATGATTTAGGATCAGTTTGGGAGAGCTCCTCAGAGGTTAAGCGGGAAGTCTGTGGTGCATTGCACCTCTGAAAGCAACCAATACTGACAAGGATAAAAGAGATCCTGTGCAGATAAATTTTCCTATTTATTTTAATTTCAAAGGCAGCTTGAAAGAGGAATCCAATAAAAGTGCCTTTATTGCTTTAATGCATGTTAGCAGATGCACAAACATGCACACAGTAAAAATGTGCTGGGTATAATATGCAGACACATTTTCTTCCTCTAACACATGCATCTACACACGCACGCAGATTGTTTCATTATCGCTAAATGGAGCTTTCTCAAAAGACCAAACCAGTATTTGAAAGCTGTTTTCGGCACAACTAATGAAAGTGGGGCACAGCCACGGTGTCTCATGTGAATAGACAAAATCAGAATCAGCTTTTTCAGTGTGAAGCGTCATGTTCTGATGGTCCTCTGTGCAAAATACTTTCCAATTGAACCTGTCTCCCTGCCATATCACAGTTACTGCCAACTGCAGTGAGGTGGCGGAGAAAAGGGGGAACAGAAAGAGAAATGAATATTGCCACGGACGTTGTGAGAAGGCATATGTGGAGGGGGCAGGGGGCGGGTAGGGTGGGGGGAGAGGGGGTGCTGGGTGGGGTATTGATGGAGGAAAGAAAGGAGAGCGCTGCATCAGTGGGGTAGAGATTGCTGTGGTGTACAGTAGCACAAATCCTAAATTCTGTGCAGATCCGACGGTAGCTAGGAAACAGCTGACAGTAAAATGGGGGGATCAAAGGGATTAGTGTGCCCAGTTTGAGCCCAAACAGTAACCCTTCCACTTCACCCACTGCCAGCCTTTTTATACATTCACCCCTGTATTTCAGTGGCGTGCTCGGCCATCTGTGGTTATCCTCCTCTGAGTCTAATTGTTTAATTTGGAATCACCCTTTTACACACTATTTAGTTCTTACATCCTCTCACAGACAGGCAATATGTAGAAAAAGGTCACCGTTTCAATTTTAGAAGAAAAGGAGGCTGAGTGGAGTAAGGCAACCCCGCTCCAACACACACACACACACACACACACACATAGGCTACACAAAAATACATACGCCTACACACAAGTAATCCAGACAAAACAAAGACATGGCATCTGAGGGAAGAGAATGCACATGTCAGACACAATCAGTGCTGCCTTTTGTGATCTGAGTGAGATTTCCTGTCACTGGGGCTTGAGAAGCAGCCTGTTTAATTCTGCAGGGGACTGCCATGTCCCAAATGCCTCGGTCACTGTCTCCTCTTGTCTCGGAGCCAGAGAGACGTACTTAAACAAACAAGCCCATGCTTCCCCTGTTGGGGAAATGTACCAGGAGGACTTTTGACAATGTTGGCCTCCCGTCTCCAAACCGGAGAAGCAGCGGACACATGAACACACTCTAGGCTGACACAGAGCTTTACCTAAGAGACTAAAGCCAAATCGGATCTACATCACATGTGACATACATATGATGGTTCAAAACTGATTTGTGATGCCTGACTTAGGCGGAAGCATTACAGCAGCAACAAAGGCAGGGATGGCTCTTGCTCTTGTCTCTTTGTGAGCAGATTCTACATGTGGACACATGATGGCTGCAGCTGCTCTGACTTGTGTTGCTGTTGCAGAGGCCTGAGGATGAATTTCAGTGTCATAGTCCTCACAGCGTGCACAAATCGCTGGTCAAGCTATTTTAATTTGGTAGCGGGAAGCTTACAAAGAATAATTTCCATGTTCTGTGAAAGGGAATGTTTGAGCACGTATCTTATTGTAGCAATGCTGGACATTCTTTGCCTGTGGGTACAGCAGAAACGGGGGAGTCAGTGGGATTATATCAGTTTAATGAAGTTACTCTGGCCGATGTTTAATTTCATGAAATTCAATTAAAAAGCTTTATTTCCATTTCTGTAATCACTCAAGGGGTCGCAGTCATTAGATTATAGAGAAGGAATTGTGAGGAGAAATGGAAAAAATCAAAAATGTGTTCTTTGAGTGCTTGTTATGCAGATCCACTTGTGTCTTTCAAATGCTTCCAATGCACAGTGAAAACTGTGGTAGGGAGAAAAAAAGGGAGAAAAAAAAGCTGTAACTGAAAATTGAATTGTAGGTAGGTAAAGAAACACAGTGGAATAAGTGTATTGTAAGGATGCAACTGGGTTTGTGCAGTATACAAAGAAGTATACATGTTAGATCCGGACAATAGATGCCATCACTTCAGCAACTACCTTCCTCTTTTTATTATCCTCTGTTGGCCCTGCTCTTGATGCTCTGATTTTATTGTCGAAGCTCCTGTTTTTGCTATATATGTTAAATTGGACAAAGCACTTCTCTTGTCCTCACTGCATTAGTGAGGAATAGCGAGGAAGAGAAAAAGAGATATTGTAAATGACAGGGAACATGTAACCCACCAGCCTTCTTACAAACACAGACTGCTGAGCTGACATATGCGAACTCAAAGGGTGGCGGTGTTTAAAAGCTTTAATCACACCGCTGCTCAGAGCCTCAATGTGGCGTTGCACTCTGCATCATTGAAAGCTTGTTTTATTAATGTTGTCCAGAGTGAAGTACGGTGGGATAGTGGGGTTGGGGGCGGAGGCGGAGAATGCATTGTGCTGTTGATTTAAAGTGGGGTGGAGCAGAAACAATGGCCATGAAAAAAACATGGCAAGGCTGTGAGAAGCAGCCAACATCCATTACTTTGGAAGGCACAGTGCCTAAAATAGTGCATAAGAGAGTGGATTTATAGTAGAGAGGAAAACATTTGTACATGATGGGTCTTAATGATACTAGAGAAAACTATATTTATATGTAAAAATTTACAGTCTTGCCATCCTTAGTATAAGTGTTGATTTTTCCCGGATGTCAGTCATAAAGAAAGACTTGACTCTGGTGCTCTGGTGCTCTGGTTGGCTCTGTAGAATTAGTTCATCATGTGCTTTATGTGACACATACAAGCCAATCAAGGCAGAGTGCGCTGTCTTTCAGTGAGTGGATGAAGTTAAATCTCGCGTGAGTGCCTAATTGCTCTCATTAGCACCCGACGTTCACACCAGTTATTCTGCACAATTAACTGGCTGCCACCAAGATGTTATGAGGCAGAATATTGCGGTGGGTCAATGGAAAAAAAAAGGTTGTAATTAATTCTCACTTAAATTAATGATTTCATATTTCAAAGGCTGGTACAATGGCAATTTTGCTGAGATTCCCCAAGGGGAGACCACTGATGAGTGTTTTTGTGTCTGTGTATGTGTGCGTGCGTGTGTGTGTGTGTGTGATTTGGAAATGAGGAAGTGCGCACGGTTGATGGAAATCAGGAGGCATTGTTGTTTGACAGTAGGCACCTTTGCGGTGATTGCCTGTGTTATTAATTTGTGAGATGAGGCTGGCTCCTCCAGCCTCTGATGGTTACGCACGGCATTAAAGAACTGCTGCTATGAATGACACTAAGGACTAATGAATATGAATACATTTATAAAAATAGGCACGGGCTCCCCTCTCAGTGCAGATTGGGAGTGACAGTCACATTGGCTGGGCATGGTTGATGAGAGAGGGAACCGCTGCCCCTGGAGATGGAGAATGTTGCAGGGATCAGACAAACAATCTGCACACACATAGACAAACACACACACACTCAAACACAGACGACTGCCCCGGTGTGACATTCAGAAAGGCTACAGCATTTAAGAATGACAATCTTGTCACCTCGCGATAGTATTTACTCACTGGACACAAACAATATATGAAAGCCTTTGTCTATACTTCATTGTTATGTCCCTGAAATAATAATTATCCCAGTATCCATCCTCATGGCCAGATCAGTCTGAGCACATGCCCAGGGCCTCATTGCCACTAGGGGGCCCTGACAGAGGAGTAAAGAAGATCAACTGCCTACATTAAATAATGTTTAACATATAATTTAAAATATTTTAGAAATATAAAATTCAAATCTGAAACTTTATTTCAATGTTTATATATTATTTTATTCATTTTCATTTCCAGTTTAGTAGAGATCATGCTTGTATGGTAGCAGCAGCGACATGTAGGCTGGCAGCTTTTCGGTATACTTTTGGGTGCAGCAATGTGCAAAAAAAAAAAAAAAAGAAACATGAAGAGGAAGGAAGATGACAGAGAGGGGCTTTACACAAGTTTCTCTCAGGCCCTGCAATTTCAAAGCCCACAAGCTAGCCTCAGTTCCCCAATGCAAGACCTTCCACACCTGAACATTCGGCGGCAGAGGTGGATGACTTTAGCCCCAACGTTACATTAGCAGTAGAGCAGCAGTGGGTTGCAACTTTGACAGATACCGAAGATGATTCCTCTACAGCAACACAAAAACACCACAAGGATGGACAACAGATGAAGACAATGCAACATCAGCATCAACAGGCTGAGAATGGATTAACAACCTCCCTGGATTTTGATGACATCACCGAGGACTTCACCTGATTGAAAGTCAGGAGAAAGCATCTATAAATGTAAGTTTCCATTTAAATATTTAAATCTGAATAAGCAAAGACACATATTAAAATCATATGTAAAATGCATATAAATTAAATGTATTTATATCATACATTTCATGTATACTTTCCACTATTAATAAATGACAAACAAATTGCGTTTAAATACACACACACACACACACACACGCATATATATATATATGTATATTACCTAACTAAATTAATGAGCGTAATAATCGTGTGGCAGTTAAAAGTCATTTTGTTTGTTTACCAAATATCAAAATGTGCATGTAGGGACCCATTTAATCCGGCTCTGTCCATCATAGCTAATTGCTCCATTTATGCATGATGTCACAGTAAATAGATCATTTATTATTATGTGCAAAATATTGAGCAGGTGTGTGACTTGAAAGACGATTTCTGTTACCTTTGAAAATCCACAGGTGTCATATTGTTAGCAAGTGATTTATGCCACACAAACAGCACATTTACATTCCCTGTCAACCAATTTATAGACTGTTTCCTGAGGAAACAAAGTGGAGTAATTTATTGTCATTAAGGCACAATTAATTACTTTCCAACTGACTTTGGGGACATGAAGATATGTCAATTTATGCCTCTGTGGTTGTAGTTTGGCATTTAAGCACAGTCATTACCTTATAAGGCCATTAATAATGAACACCAATGTTAACTGAAAGGCAGTTGTTGATATTGCATCCAATATACAAGAAGGAAAGCTTTTATCGCTGCACTTTTCATTTTTTTTGCTGCTGCTGCTGTTTGAAACTAGTAGCAGAAATGTGCACTATGGAACTTTTTTTTCCATCTTCTTCTCTAGGAACCATTTTCAGTAAGTCATCTATCACATGTGCCGACCATCTCACACAGGCTTGTTTCTCTAAAGATGTATTTCATTTTTCTATTTATCAACATCAAAAGCTGTGACCTCAAAAAAAAAAAACCCACAGTCATTCCACCACACAGCCATCAGAGAAACTTAGCATCACTGAGTGCGTTCTTCCTTTAACACAGATGAGAGATATGGCAAACAAGAATATGCAAATGTGTTCATCTGTTTCCCTCGGCAGGCGACAATTTTAATTGATTAATTGAAGATGTTTATTTGACTGGTTGCAGCTTAATAATCCAAGATGTTATTCGTCAAGCTGTTCAGTTTAGGTGCGATAGCGTGACTGTTTTACCCCGCTTCCATATTTTCCCTGCAAGTTAATGTCCTTATTTTTCTCAAGTTTGAAGCACAGGCAAGACCAA
The DNA here is from genome assembly GCF_914725855.1 of Thunnus albacares. Lineage (NCBI taxonomy): Eukaryota > Metazoa > Chordata > Actinopteri > Scombriformes > Scombridae > Thunnus > Thunnus albacares. Next base: position 17,367,615 of record NC_058122.1, read on the forward strand.
TCCCTCAAAGATTTGTGAAGGACTTTGATTGAGATAAGTGGGATACTCATTGGCTCTGACAGACGTAACCTTGGAGAGTGTTTGCTGGCAGCCACTTGAGGAGCATGGCAGACTGTGAGAGCTGGACATTGGGCATGACTGACACCATGGCGCTAACCTTGAGCCAGGTTCCTGTAGAGCAACGGCTCAGTATTTAAAGCCCAGAGAAAACTCATTGAGCATCTGACTTAACTGGGTTAGACTACACCCATGGTTGCAAGCCATCAAACTGAACTAATTAACAGCTGAAACAACCTTGAAAGCTGCAGACAATGGTGTGTTAACAGTGTTTGCCCCACCACCATTCTCATCCCCCCACCATTCCTAGTTTGCTTCGTGCTATGCTACTCAATTCATTTGTTTTGCACTTGAACAACAGTTACTTTATAATCTTTTCTCACCAGCTGAAATTAGGTTAGAAGTACCTTCCCATCAAACCGTTCTGTTGAAAATTGGAGAGGCATAAAAGACAGATAAAAGCGCTGCATGTTGCCCCTGAAAAAAAAACACGTTGGTTTGCGGGGTCTGAGACAGAGACAGAGAGAGAGAGAGACAGAGCAGATGCAAGAGCAATCTCAGAAAAATGCTCATCACTTTCTAGGATGCTTAATGGAATGAATCATTAAATTTACTTGTTATTTGTATGTTGGCATGTCTGTTTGTGATGTTGCCCTAGAAAGTGAAAGTGCCTGTGAACATAATACAGGTTCGGGAGGCATGCTTTTGACTTATTCTTGCATGAATCGAAAGCAGCAGAAGGATTTACTCAAAGGGGAAACTCATCAAATTCTGTCAGATTTGAACTCTCATACCACTGAGCCCCAGGGACTCTGTTTGATTTCCTTCTGATTCAGCAAGGCTGCCATTTTCTTCTGAGGGTAGTTTGGCGTGAGCTGCTGCTGGAGGTCAGGGGCCAATTCAACGTTATTGAATAATAAATAAATAGAAATATGTTCCAGCTGTAGCTGATCCCTGTTGTTTCTTCTCCTCTCACTTCCCAGGGCAAGTAGACAGCAGCTGGGGCCTTGTATTCGCTGTAATGGCCTGTATATATGCACGGTTTCATATTTCAATCACCGCCACGGCAGCAGAAATTGGTGGTTTAAGATGAAGTTGAAATTGGAAAGTGGCTATCGTGTCTGCATGAGGAAACACATTTGAATCCCAGTGGAGAAGGTGCTCGGCAGCTGCGTATGGAACGCAGGCTGACAAGTCCTTAGGAGTGGAGTTAAAGTTAGAGTCACAAGTGCTCCAGCGCCTTTCAAGCCATAGCCAAATGATTTTCTAGCGGAGGTCGCATCAGGGACATGAGATTTGAGGAAGTATTTCATAATAGCCCCATAATCAATGATTCATCACTGGAAATATTAATGAACCATAAATGATGTATTGGACTCTGATGAGGTAGATCTACAATCATATCGTTAAATGTCACTGGGCTGTTCATTCATGGTAATAAGGTATTTGTAATAATTAATGTTTCGTGTTATTTAGCAATAAATCCTGTGCAGAAAATGATATGCCAGTGCATATTCATTTGGTTTTTGTAGTTGTGCTGTAAGGCCGTTGAAAATGAGTTTAAGAGTTTCACCTTTCATTTTTTGCTGTCACTTCTTTCTGTTACTCACACAGTCTCTCCTCTCTGCTACATTAACTGAATATTCATTATGTGGCTAATAGTGGTGCCTTTGAAGAGGAATGATCATATTTAATTTTCTTGCCTGAGAAGGAACAAGTCAGTGAGGAGACTGTGTAGGAGAGGAGTGTATGGGAAAGATAAAGGGGAGGGAGCAAGAGAATTAGATCAATGATGAATGGAGTGGCGGAGGGGCATGGAGTTTATGGACAGGCAGGGGTGAAGGGATGGGGGGCGGATAGGTTGAGATGAGTCTCCAGATTACAATATGATTATATCAGTCTATCTGCCTGATAACATTGATTGACCTGCACCTGTGTCTCCACAACTCCTCCATCTCTCAAAGCCAGTACAGTGTATGAGAGTGCATTGTTCTCTCCCCCACATTGTGCCTCCCCTGCTTGGAGTCTTTTTTTTTTCCTTTACTCTTGGCAAGAGGGGATCAGATTATGAGAAAAAAAACTCAACCAGTGGCCACAGCGGTATTTCTTCGCTCCAGCAGCTGCAGTCCCTGGCTGCGTTTATCGCTTTATCGATTACCATCACAAGGCAGTAATTTGCCGGGACTTACAGGGACATGATTAAAGATCCGCAAGCGATGCATGGTGGTTCGAGTTGGTGCTGGGGTGTCATGTTGATGAACACGCACTGACATACATACACACATACACAGACACTAACACGCTGGTGAGCAGGGAGCGCTCAAGGGAGGGGGGCGACGGGTGCATTCCTGTCACAGACATCAATGGCTTTAAATCTCCTGAGCTAACCTTTTAATGCTCTCAGATCCTTATGGCTGGCTGGATAATTGATTGTGTTTGGTCTAATGGGATTAAGAGGCAGTAGTGGCCTTGGGCTGGACACAGTGGCGGGGATGGCAGCAGTGGTAGTGGATTGGAAGATGGAGAGGCAGATAGAAGCATAGAGTGGATGGTGTGTGGAGAGAGAAGAGTGTGTGTAAGAGTGAGAAAGACAGAAAGTGAGACAAAGTGACAGAGACAGAGAGGCAGGGCAGAGCCAGAGAAAAGAAGCAGATTTGAAAAAGACTGAGAGGAGAGAGCGGATAAAAAAAACAGGGTGGATAGATAGCTGCAGGTCTGCTTCTCAGTCCATCCCTAATTAGCTGTATGAGAAAACCAGGGAGGGGAGCTGATGGTATCCCCAAGTGAAAAGCTTGTTAGCGTAGGAGATGCTATCTGCCGGCTATTGGTTTTGGCCGTGTTTTGCTCGCTGGGTGAGTCACTGGGTCTACGGTGTGCAGTGAGATGAAAGCGGCGGGAAAATGAGAGCCAAGGTGGTGAGGCCCATCCCCCACTTATCACCCAGGATAAAGCCTGTCCCATCCTAACTTATCAACAGCCGCTGTGCTTTAGCTTCATCCCTTACACCAAAGCTTGTTTGAATGTGTCAGTCTGCTAGCCCCCCTTTCTTCTCTGAATTATTTTTAACTTCCCTCCACACTTGGGATGAGATAAAAGGAGAAGTTTGTGTGGGAGAGTAGTGAGGGATGAGGCTGCGGTTTGTAAATTTTTGCTGGAGTTTTCACTGACTGCTTGTTGCCGTGTATATTGCAGCCGTGTGACTGGAACCCCTAGTCTCTTTACGCAGCACATGGCTCTATCATGAGTGCACACACAGCACAGAGCTGTCAACATCAATGCCAGTTTCCTTTTTAGTTTCTAGCATCGGGCGAGTGCCTAGGGGGTACCAGCCAATTTGCCGTGCTGGAGGGCACCAACATAAAAAAAATGAAAAAACGTTAATAGTTGTCATGGTCAGAAATAGAAGATACAACATTTATAAAGCACTTGATTTAGCTGTTATTTATCATTATTCCTATTAAAAAGAATATGAATAATAAGAATAAGAAAACAGTTGAAAAGTAGCCGCTGCTGTGCGTCTTTCAGCACCATGGATGTATGGAGAGTGGTGAGGAGAGACACAGAGAGAGAGAGACAGAGAGAGAGAGAGACGCTGTTATTTCAGTAATAACAGTAGTACACTTTATTTACAAAAGCAAGAAGGAAAATCAAGTCCTTTATAAATGTTGTATCTGCCTTTTCTGAACAGGGAAACGAAAAAAAGCCTTTCATTTGTGGTTTTGAAATGAAAATCTAATCACCATCCCTCAAGAGAGGAGGAGGTCTATGACACCACTTATCCCCCACCCACAATGCTGTCCTTTCATCCCTTACCAGGAGATTTAACAACCATTCACATTTGGCCTCATGTGGCAGCTCCAACGACTGTCATTTACATTTGGCCTCAAGTGACTCCAACGACTCTTACGACTGTCGTTACAACAGCCAGGAGCACTAACGAGCCAAATGACCTTGATAACAACCCCACAGAGCTTTAATACCTGGGAGTCCCCAACAGTCAGTTAGAACAGAAGAAGCCCCTTGGATGAGAGGCGAAACATCAAGCATCTACAACTAAGTCCAGTTGCCCTCGCTTCAACCCTCCGTGGATAACCATGACCTGGATGACTGAGAATCTTCACAGATGAAAACCAAATCAATATTCTGTTTTCATTCCTTTAATTTCTGTTTCTGTAAACAACAGAACAACAAAACAACCATAATTTCTAATAGCCAACATATTGCAATGCATTGTCTGAATGTGCTGTTCACGTCACCTCTACTGTGCTCTATTATCATTAAGCTGTTGAAATGATTGCTTGCAATAGTTGTTATTGCCCTTTCCTTATTTGGTATATGTGTGTAATAATAATAAAGGTTTTGCATATAGTCCTCATACAAGCCATTTATGATCAAAATAATGATATTTAGCATGATGTGTTGCACTGGGATGTGAGTTCATGTAAATCTATGGTCTTTATACCTATAGTAAATTTCACTTTTTTTACATGTAAAGTGGGAGGAGGGGGGCACTTCAAGTGTGGTCACCCTAGGGCACCACACTGTGTTAATCCGGGCATGCCTGCCTCTCCATCTATGTTGTATACAGCCAGACAGAGCCTCATAGTATAGGGTTAACAGGGTCTGTCATTGCCGGATTGTTGGCTCTATTCACACGTCCAGTCAGCCAGATCATGCCACAGATCCAGGTTTTGTCTCTAGTGAATAGAGAGGCTGCTGCAGCCCACTGGCCTTTTATGATGGGCCACGTTTTCACTTGGGCTCAGAATATGCCAGGTCAGGATAACTGTTGCCATTTTGGTGGGCGGCGGAAGGCATTTTGCCAACCTCCTGTGGTGAGAGTAGAGTAGTGAAGCTAAAATGTGTTATTGTGCGTATGTGTGTGCATCAGTGACAGTGCGAGTGTCGGTGAATGAGAGACAAGAAGAGAAGAGAGCAGCAGCAGGAACCAACGAGGGAGGGTATGCGAAAAGGCGGATGATAAATCCAATGTGTATAGAGTAGGGAATGTGTGTCTGCATATGCTCTGGTGGGAATATGAGAGAGTATGGGGGACTGCGGCGCACATGAAAAATCATCCTCTGTGTTTGCGAGTTAGAGAAAATGTGTCACTCTGACCTGGCTGTCTGCCTATTCTTGTCGAGGAGACGACAGGTGAGGGGTTGCTATGGTTACCTGGAGTAGGGGTAGGGTTGGAATGAGTGTTTTTGTATGGTGGCCTCACAATTTTGCAGTTAGAACTTTTTTTACGCCTCACATGTTCCAGTTTTGTTTAGGTAATGGCTGATATTGTAGCGCCATATGGGTGCAGCAGGTGTTACTAGTAGCTGAGTGCCAGTCTGTGCACATAGTGGGTGTTAGAAAGAGCTATCAGTCAGCCCCTTTCTCACTCCATAGAGACTTCCCAGAGAGCTGTGTTGTCCCAACAAGGGCCAGATGCTGCCTTGGTTTGCTCTGCTGCCCTCTTTCCTCTCTTCCCTCATTCCCAAGCCCACATCAAACACGCGCAGCCCATTTCCCCCCACAGCTCTAAATCTCTTTAATTCCATCATCTGTTGCCCATTGAGGGCAGCAATTTAGTCTTTACGCAGCATTTTAGTGTGCCATTAAAAATTCTGTGAGGTTGGTGGCCAGGCCCTGTAGCGGAGAGGTGGCCAGTCTTCAAACTGTGTCTCTGTGTCTAACCTCTACATTACCATCCCCCGGGACACATCCAACCATAAAGATAGTGTTTGAACAGCTCGGCCTGGACACATAGAGAATATATTACAAATCCCCTACACGCCAAGCTCAGCCACTCCATCATGATGGTTGTCTCTACAACATTCACATATTGTGATAACAGCTTAGGCCACACTATGGTAAGGAATGGGGCTGTTTGAGTAGTTATCATGTAATTATTTTTTCTTTTTTTTTTTCTATAGAAGTTAGTCACTGTTCAATATCTGGCAACCATATGAGATCTGACCTTAACCAACATCTGGAAAGGAAAGTTATACGTGCTGCTGGATGGATTTTATAGACACTAGTTTTATGTACTTTCCAGCAATTTTACCATTACTTTTACAGTGATTGGAAACTGGCTGTGCTCACTTAATGACTTCCCTATCACCCAGATGGAGAGCAACACCCACACTCAAAACAATGACAGAACAATGACTTGCAAAATAATTCTGCCACACAGAATTATACCAGTATGAATTGTTTACATCATTACAGCAAAAGCACTCAACACTAACCTGAAGCTGCTCAAGCGTAATAAGCAGGCATTTTTGCCCTGTATTGAGTCCCGGGTCCCCTGAGGTTGGGTTTCACTGGTTCACTCCTTCTAATGGTGGGCTGGATGAACCGATGTTGGCCCTTTGCTGCTCTTGCCAGCCACTCTCCTCCTCTAAGGTTAGAGAGAGGCTGTGTCCTTAGCAGACCTGACATTGACACTAAGAGTTATTGGCCTGTCTTAATCAGAGGAGTGCCTTGAGGCAGCAGGGAGTCCCTATGCTCGGTACAGACCTGACCTGTCCTACTGCCCTGCTGCCCAGCTCTCCTTCTGACTTTTACTGAGTTAGAGTGAAGGGTGTTTTCGATTTTTTTCTTACCAAGGTCTTCTAGATAAACTTTCATTAAATAAATAAATAGAAATGTGTGTTTCTTTAAGACTTTTCTACAGCTAGAGTATTTTATCCCCCCCAGTAGTATTCTCTTCTACTGATATCAGTTTAGAAACTGTAAAATCCCTGTGGAGATCTGAAAAATAAAACCATAGTATCCAGTAGAGGTGTGCCCGAATACAAATACATTATTTGGCAAAGAAAAAATAGTGGGTCTTTTACGAATATTTCTTTCATACAAATATTTTTAAAATTATTTGTTTTTAGGAAGAAAAAAAAAACATCTCAAATACCAGCACACAGGGTGGTTATACCGCTATCACAGTCTCTCTCCTCTGCTCCGCTGTTACATCTATCAGTAGGTTTCAACAAGGGGAGTCACATCCAACAGCCATATTACGCACATTTACTAATTTGGACATCACTCCTGGAGTTGGGGGTGTTCCCCAGAGATAAAGCTGAGCTACTGACATGAAGTGCTCCCAAGGGACTTTACATAACCTGTTGTTCCCCTTCTCATCTCCACAAAGTTAGGTTGTAAAAAATACGCAATAAATGAAAAGTGCAAAACAAGTATCACCTTTGAAGTTCTTCCCTACACGTTTAAATGCTGTGCTGTCTCTGTGTTATGGGTGTATAAAGGTAGAGGTCTGCCTGTACTAAGGCAATGAGCCAAGTTTTAGCTCAGTAGTCAGCGCTGTCGTGTATGATCTGGGAGACTCCAGTTCGAAACCCAGTATGGGGACCTCCTTCATAAGATAGTTTATTTACCAACACTTATTATAACACTTTAATTGTCTAAAATTAAAAGCGTAATAAAAACAAAAACAGTATTTTTAAGCCTATTTCCGCTTTTTAGAATACAAATACAAATAATTTTGTTACCTTAACAAATATAGATACAAATACAGATACTGGACTGCACATCCCTAGTATCCAGACTTGGACATGCTTCTTAGTTGGGTCAAAATGACTAGATAAGAGATCAGTATCAAGTGTCCCTGGAAGGAACAACACAACCCAGGAACACTCAGTAAATGAGTCATAGCACATAGAGGGGCACCATGATCGAATTTAAAATAAATCATTGTTTTATCTGTAACACTATGAGAATCATTCTCCCCTGGTCTACTGTATGTGTATGTTTAAGCAACTATTTTCCATGCATGCTTATCACTCAGTATTTAACAGGATGGATGCAAAATGTGTTATATCCCATATTATTCCTACCAGTCTAACACAACAGAGAAGATGTTTATTGTTGGGAAAAGAGAACCTCCATTCATCTGTTTGATGAGATTATTATCAGTAAATATTTCCTGTCTCCCTATTTACTCTGGTATCTCATTGGCAGTGGCGTGTTCCCATCTGGGAGTGTTTTTCACCCGGTATCTCACGGACAAAGATAAACACTGGTGTTGTTTGCTGGTGAGCCGATGTCAACACCAGTGATGTCACTGATACCCATTGTAACAAACAAAACCACGAAACAATGATATGGGATTAGCTGCCCGCCGATCAGGGACAGCCCAAGGGTAGCGGAGAGATATGGGCCTGTATAGCCCTTTGGTTTAGCACATCTTGCTGACAGCTGTCTGTCCACATGTCAGCCAGTGAAACCAACCTAATCCAAGGCTGCATGGCACCTCAAACATACAGAAACAGTGACAGTAAGGAGTAACATGTGCCCCCTCCCTCTGGCTTTGCAAATGCTAGGTGCTGGATTATTTGTGGTGTGGCAGATCATCCGCAGCCCTCTCACCCACCCAGTCAGCCGCAGAGGTGGATTAGAGAGGCCTGGTAATCTGACTGTGTGTGGTGACACATGTCAACCATGGGATGTCTAGAGAGAGGAGTTTGGGTGAATTAGAAATGGCTGGGTAATCCAGGCTATCCAGCCCCAGAGTCTTTCAATTCATTCTCACACCAACCCCCAGTCACCCCAGAAACACACACATATGGACACACACACACATATGTAGGCACATATTGCACACATACGCAGACATTCATGTACATGGGCCCGTGGGGTTCCTTGACATTACCTCCCTGACATTACCTCCACAGCACAAGCCCAGCCTGGGATTCCTGTCACATCCTTCCATGGGCAAGACTCACATTTTCATTATGGTGGAGCCAGTGGCGCTGCACAACCTTTTTCTCCTCTCTTCCTCTCCTTGTTTCATCTTCATCACCATGTCAATCATCACAATGCTGTCACTCTGGATCTGTCTCTGAACTAAGCTGTCTCTGAGCTAAGATCCAGACACACTTGAGAGACCGAGGCAGACTACTCACCCAGACTCTTCTTACTTTAAGTTGTACTAGTGTTTCACTCCTTTCTGCCTCTCGACACTTCCCTGCATTTTTTTTCCCTTTTTCCAGATTTTCTTTTCTTTTTTCTTTTTTTTACTGATCTAATTTAGAATATTTCCACATATTAGATGAAGCCTGTACATGCGGAACAGAGTACACATGGCCAGGGAATTGAGAAGTGCAAATAATTCCCTCATGTGGAAAGGCTGCAATTAACTGGGGATGTCAGCCTTTGTAAAATATAATTGAGTTCAGGACGAAATGAACGTCTCTAATCCGGCCGACAGAGCACTGTCAATCAGCGTTCCTCGCATCCCCAAAACCAACTGTCATGCTTGTTTATGTCTGTCTCTCTACTGAAATTTTGGACACTAATGCTCTAGCAGCTGCCTCTCTCTAATGCGTGGGTGACTGTGTGAGTTTGTGCATGTCCAATGGGAGCGGGATGCTGCACTATGGAAGACACTGGACATCTGTTTTCTCTGGTCAGGCTGGAGATAACGTTGTGCACTCAGGCATGGTGTCAAACACCTGTGTGACTGCAGAAACATTTTCTCCATTACTGAGCATAAATCGCCTCTTGTGACGTACAAAATGATATCAACAGGGAATGTAGCTATTAGCATAGCATGGCTTCACCTCAATTCTGAGGGTCAAATAACAGTCAGCCATTCAACTGTCTTTCTAGTCAATAGGCCACTTCCTCTCCCATAGATACTGTATATGAATTACATTTCTCATGATTGCACTGCTGTGCAAGGTATCTTCAAGACATTCTCATGGAAATGTCAACCATTTTCAATTCTCAAATAATGCCTGTCATAGCAAAAGGATGAGTGTTGACCTTAAAGTGTCTGGATAAATGAGTCCACTCAGAGAACAATCATTTTTTTGTCCTCTTTAATTCCTCCTCACCTGTCTCTCCTGCAGCAGCGGCTGCTTCAGGCTCTGATCTATGGCCTTTTTCTAATCAACCCTCTTACTGAGAGGTTGAAAGGGTTTAGGATTACATCAGATACCTCAGTGTCACTCAAAACAGGCCTCTGTGACTTTGTCTGTGTCACACAGTTCAGCTTTTGTGTGTGCAATGGTTCCCTTTCAAGGGCCTCTTCAATGATCCCCACAGACTCCCAACAGGCTCCAATGGAAATGGATTAATTACAGGGCGCCTGACAAATACCTGCCCGCAGTTGTGGCAGCTTTGTAAATTCTCTTGACTAATCAGCTGAAGACAGAGCCTGGTCACTCAGCATAATCTCATCACCAGCCTGACACTGTAGCTGGGGCTGAAGGGCCTCTAGTCAGAGATTAAATGTGTTGAACTCTCATTGTTGTTCACCAGTAACTTACGCTGTCATCTCAGCGCTGTCAACAAAAAGCAGTGGTTCTTCACCTCAGACACCTGTGGACCAGTTGTGATTGAGAAAAATCTCTCTGGTCCTCTTCAAACCCTTTATCTCTTAAGAGCTTTGATCTCTTACTGGAATAGATTTAGGATTGATTGTCTGCTCCCTGTGTTTGTTTCACTATGAATTTCTGTTTGCTATGTGCGCTGTGTTGTGCTTTCTCTTTTCTCTGGGATTGCTAAGCAGTTGAACACAGGGTTTGTTGTGTTTTCAGAGTCATCAACATGAAAATAAAGTAGATGTTGTTCTTAATGCAGCCTTGCACCAAATGCACAATTTGTTTCCCTGTGCAATAGATACTGAAATGTGAGTTATTACAAACAACTGATGTGTAAATATCCAACGTGATTTCACTAAAATCCCTAATAACCATAATTCTTTGTGCACATTCCTGAAACTCACTCTGAAGTACTTTGCAGTCTGTAACCTGTTTTCTCAGGCTCTTACCTACCATATGTTGGTTTTGAAACTAATTTCTTGTGGTGCTTCAAAATTAGATACTCAAGTCTGAATATTCATTTAATATATTCAGTTGGCGTTTTCTGAAGTACAGAGGAATGCCTGCAGCATTGTTTATGAATTTGAATAACCCTAAAATTATAGAATACAGCAGGAATACAGAGCAATGCTCTGACGTACCTCTAAGAACACCTTTGAAATTATGCGTGTGTGTGTGTATGTAGTACCCTGCTGCATTTTGTTTACACATTACATTTCCTTTACATATTGTTTCTTTGATATGTATTTCAGTTAGCAATTATACAGCGTATCTCGAAGCCAAGAGAGACACTAAGACACAGACAATAGATGAAACAACTGAGAGACGAGACAGTGTTACAGAAAGCTCAGACGAGACAACATGACCTTAGAGACTAAAAAGGGTCCCAACCAGACTAACCTATGATTTGCTAGAGAGCCCGACATCAGTAGCAGTTAGTACACATAGTACTACCCTAGTTAAGGTCAATGACAAGAAAGATTGTTTATCCCTACCTCCTATTAAGAGATACAAAAGCACTTTTTACAAGTGGATAGATTAAATGTACCTACTATGACAGAATGGTCCTGCAAGAGAGAGTCTCAGGAAAGAATTCCAAGGGCTTAAGAATGATGTTGCATGCCCGCTCTCTGCCTCTGTAGCTGCATCAGAAAGTATGCCATAGCATGTATCCCAGAACCACAACCAGAAAGCTACTTGAAACTCACATACACATGGAAAGAGAGTGCTCCTAAACCCCAGTATTGTGCTGATGTCTTTTGCTATAGGTGTGGTGAAGATGGTCATTTGCAGTGAGAGTGTCAAAACCCAGAAAATCTCAGAAAAGTGAATAAGCGTCTTCTGAAAACAAAACAGTCAACAGGAAACTTCCCAGAGGCTCAGAAGAGGAACGGCTTGACACTCCAGAGAAGATATATTCCACAAAGTGTGACATGGTAAAAGAAAGGAAGGCTAATCTGCCAGAGGGTTTAGTTGGACCTAGCTCTATTGTCTCTATACAAATTGAGGGCATTTATGCCAAAGCTTTACTGGATAGCAGGTTTCAAGTAACCCTATTGCTCCTTTTATGACAGGTATTTGAGGCACCTGCTCTTGACTCCTATTGAGTGCCTGGAGATTTGGGGCCTCAGTGTGGAGTAGTATCCATATGATGGCTATATGTGCTTGAAACTTGAGTTTAATAGAGATGTAGTTGAGACCATAGAAACACCTGTGCTTGTGTCCAGATCTGACCATGAAAGGTGAGATTTCCATTGTGGTTGACACAAACACCTCTATAACTGGGAGACTATTCCATTCCTTCAAAACACATGAGGCAGACAATTTCCTAAATACCCTCTATATTCACCCAGTAATAAAAGAAGTTTGTGATCTGTTTCAGGAAACTCCTGATGATTCGGCTTAGACAAAAAGAGGAACAGTCTGATTCACATGGTACAAGCCTTTCACTCTGCCGCCTGGTGGAGTTTCAACAGTTGTTGGCATTCCAAGTTTCCTGGAAGTCTCCCTAGTGAAGCTGTTCTTACAGACTCGCCTGAGGAGTGATACCTGTTGTTTAAAATTCAACCACTGTCCACTGTCGTCGCATCACAGTCACTCTGAGAAATGTGTGACATTGAAATGTAGAATACCAGTTGCTTACCTGTTTCTGGTAGATGTGATAAATACAGTCCCTGAAAAGGAGGGGCTTTATTTCAATTGTCCCCTTCCTCCTTCAACTTTGATTCTCCTGTGCCTTCTGAGTAGAAGGAAAGACTGTGTCAAAATAAAGAGAAAAAAGAGGTTTTCTCCTGCAGTGAGTTTGATGTTGGTTGTGCAAATGCACACAACACAGCATTCGTGTGACAGATGAAAATCCATTCAGAGAACGTTCCAGACACTTACCTCCAGGTGATTTAGAAGATGTGAGAAAACTGAATGAATCTGAATGATCTCAAAGAGGCTGGGATCATTTCAGAATCCAGAAGCACCTATGCTTCTCCAATAGTTGTGGTTTGCAAGAAAAATGGAACCATACACGTGTGTGGACTACAGGACATTAAACAAGAGAATGATTCATGACCAATACATACTCCCTCGTGCGGGAGATGCTCTGTCCTGCCTGAGTGATGGTTCAGCGTGCTTGATCTCAGAAATGGCTGTTTTTAGATCCCTTCAAGTGCTGCTGATAGCACAAGTTGTGGAGAGGATTGGTGATATGGACCTATTGGAAGTTCTGGTGTACCTCGATGATGTAAGCATTTTTGGAAGAACATTGGAGGAGCATGAGTAAAACCTTCTTAGGTCCTGTTCACACCTGGCATTAACATGCCTCTCCACATGCATCTTGAGTGACCAGTCATGATCGGATCGAGTAGGCGGCCTTTCAGTGTGGCCCAGGACACATTGCATTCACACCGCAAAAAGAATGTGGTCACATGTGGCCCAGACCACCTCTGAATGTGGTCTAAGAAATTGGATCTCAATGCGTCCTCAATGCGTCTCGGGTGCGTTCACACCTATAATTAAAGCTGCGCACTTGTGATCAGATCACCCAAAACACATGTTAATGCCAGGTGTTAACAGGGCCTTAAAGTGCTGGACAGATTAAAGGAGGGAGTACTAAAGTTATCCTTGGATAAATGCCAGTTCTGCTGCCCCTCTGTAACCTACCTTGGTCATGCTGTGTCTAGCAATGACATTGCTACCGACCCTTCAAAGATTTAAGCTGTGAAATCGTGGCCACACACTGAGAACATCACTGCTCTTCGCTCTTTCCTTGGCTTTTGTGGATATTACAGACAGTTTGTGAAAGATTTCTCCAGAGTCTGTCATCCATGCAGCCAATTATTGCAGGGCTGCATTGTGTTTGGAAGGCTAGGAAAAAGGCAAAGATTAAAAATGATATCAAAGAGGAAAGGAAACCAAAAACAGACTTGCAAACAAAAGAGTGGTACCATCCCCCAGAGCCATTTGGGCCTAGGTGGGATGAAGAATGTGAGAAAGCTTTTGAGACTTTAAAGAGAATTCTTACAGATGCACCTGTCCTGGCCAACCCAAAACTACCTTATGTTCTGCATGTTGATGCAAACAGAGAAGATTTGGGAGGTGTCCTCTATCAGGACCAAGGAGAGGGTTTGTGCCTAGTTGTTTTTGTCAGCAGAAGCCTATTTCCAGCAGAAAAGAATTATCCCACACCTAAGTTGGAATTTTTAGCTTTGAAATGGGCTGTTACCAACAAACTGCATGATAACCTCTATGGAGTCAAGTTTGAGGTCCACACGGACAACATATCTCCCAGCCACAGCTAAGTTGGATGCAGCAGGGCATCAGTGGTTGGCAGAACTGTCAATATATGATTTCAGCCTGAACTATTGCCCTTGAAACAGAATATTGATGTGGATGCATTGTCACAGTGTCTTCATGCAAACAACAATACTTCTCATGAGGAGGAGAAAACCTGCCACCACAGTCCAAGTTGTCTGTCATATGTCGTCGATCAGACCACCTCATTACCACCACTGCAGAGCCGTTGACCTCATGGGCTCATCCAAAAATGCTGTATCCAGAGCCTATTGCAGCTTGTCTTTTTGAGCACTCAGCAGTTGCCCAGAATGATTTCGGCAGACATCTCAAATTCTCAGCAGAAAAACCCATGCATTGGAGAAGTGTGGCAGGCTGTTATTCAGAACAGTGCCGACTGTGCCAACAAAGGGAAACATCCTGATGTGTCATTGTTGCAAAAAGAGTGGGGAAAACTAAAGGTCAAAGACTCTGTATTGTACAGAATAAGTAAGCCACCAAAAAAAACGTTCAGCCAGCAACTGTTGTTCCCACCAGAGTTCAGAGAGACTGTGCTCCAATCCTTACATAACCAATTGGGCCACCTCAGGTTTGACAAGACCTACGGCCTGATACAAGAGAGGTTGAAAAAACTGTCCTATGTGTATTCAGAAGAGGACACAGCCTAAGAGAGCTGCTGAGTTTTCACACCTTAACAGTGATGGAACGATGGATCTCATCTGTATGGATTTCCTGACGACTGAATCTGACCCCAGAAACATCAATGTGCTTGTAGTTACAGATCACTACACGCAATATGCTCAAGCTTTTGCAACTAAGGATCAAAAGGCATCAACTGTCACTATGGTTCTGTGGGAACAGTATTTTGTCCACTATGGTCTACCAAAGGGAGTGCACTTAGATCAAGGCAAGGATTTTGAGAGTTGCCTCATCCATGAACTTTTGAGCATGCTTGGCATAAAGAAAACCAGAACTACACCCTACCACCCTCAGGGTGATCCACAGCCTGAGTGAATCAGCAGAACTCTACTTTACATGCTCAGAACCCATGAAACAGAAGACAAAAATAAATGGAGTAAACATCAGCCATCTTGTGTGTGCTGAATGAGTCAATTGGCCATTCTCCATGTTTTCTAATGTTTAGACGAGAAGCCAGGCTGCCAGTAGACATGACATTCGGGGTCTCAAGTGGTGGTACCTCCACCAAATCCTATTTGAGGTATGTTAAAAAGATGAAATGTGAGCTGAGAGGAAACAAGCAACGCTATGATCAGAGAGTTAATTTCTGTCCATTTGTCTCTGGTGATGGACTATTGATCCGAAACCTTGGACTACAAGGGAAAAACAAGCTTGCTGACAGTTTGAAAGCTACTCCTTACAGTGTGGAAAGTCAACTGCCTAGTTTGCCCATGTTTAAATAGAAGCCAGAAAATGGACATGGTTCTGAAAAAGTACTGCACTGCAATCACATTCTGCCTATTGGACAGGAGGTGCAGCTGCGGCCTGAGAAGAACAATGAGATACCTAAACCTAAAAGGACAGCCAGCAAAGGACTCAAAGCAAAGATAACTGAGAACTGTGATCTCTCTTGTTTACGGGCCCCTGAACGGGATGACAAGATGGAGTCTGCATCCGACTCAGAAGATGATGAAATGAGTGTACAGCACGACTATCATCCACCACAAGAATTACAGGAACCAGAACCTCAGAACAATGAACACTCCAAACCTTTCAGTTCGGATTTGGATCTAGCTGTCGTCACAAGTAACTCAGGAATGGAAGAGGCCACAGGTGAAGAACCTGTAGCGGGGGATGAGGATGAACCCCTAATATAAAATAGGACTGCTGAGAGGTATCCTGAAGCCAAGAGAGACACTGAGACACAGATGATAGATGAAACAACTGAGAGATGAGACTGTTACAGGAAGCTCAGACGAGAGAACCTGACCTCAGAGACTAAAACGGATGCCAACCAGACTAACCTACAACTTACTAGAGAGCCCGACATTAGTAGAGGTTAGTGCACATAGCGCTACCCTAGTTAAGGTCGATGACGAGAAAGATTGTTTATTCCTGTCTCCTAGAGATACAAAAGCACATTTTAAAGCACTTTTTAAAGGGAATGTTTACAACCTATTTATAACAACCTATTAAATGAAGATAATGTGATTTATGTCGTTATCCATGTCATGAGGACATGACCATTTTGGTGGGGGGAGAGTATCGTACCCTGCTACATTTTTTTAACATATTACATTTTGTTTACATATTGTTTCTTTGATATGTATTTCAGTCAGAAATTATACAGTATATCTCAAAATATGTGCTGGTTAAATTAATCGCTGGAGTATAATAACTTTTGCATTAATTTATAGTTAGGTACGATGTTGAAATGTTCTCTGTTTTAAGTAGTCTTTGAACCTCTCAGGTCCTTTTTCTTCTGGTGTTTATTTGGGGTGGGAATCTTTGGGAATCTCACCATTCAATTCAAATCCGATTCTTTTGTGTGTGATTCGATTCAGAGTCAATTCTGGATTGAATGAATAGAAAAGGGGGGCAGGCCTATTTTCAGTCTCTTGCTCCAGTATACTGTGTGCCGAACCATTCGCTGGTGTCCTTAGTCCACTGAAATACAATATGAAACATAACTGCCAGATAAGATAAATGGTCCGCAGCCTTTTTATTTTAAAAAGTTAACTGCATTATTGAATTAAATAATTAATGTGAAAGCATCTTACAGTCTGCTGCCTGTATGAGAATAATAAAATGAGGGAGAGGTGGATTGCTCTGCTGTGTTGTTATTAACGTCATGTCTCCAGCAGTGGAGAGCAGCCTCTCTGCTGCACTGTTAGCTCTGGGGACTGACATTGTTGTCCAACATGCTGAGCGGGTGCAGGGTTTTTGAGGTGAAACAGACTGAGCACCAAGTTATTTTCTTCAACTCAGAGAGTGTTTAAGTTGTTTGTGCTGCAGTGTGTGTTTGTCAGCTGTTCTCATTTGTTACTGCTGGAGTTCACTGCTCCACTCTCCTAATGTTAGTCTCCGAGTGATGGCGCAGAAAGTTCACAATATACTTAACGTTCGTCTCGCAAAGGTAACTATTTAGACATTAAATCAAAACATGGTTGCAACCACTGCCTTTTGTGAAGATGAACTCTAGCGTATGTGTGCCGTAGACTGTCTAGGTGCTGCACTGCCCTTACATTTGAGTTTTGCCTTTTCATTCTGTCAGCATCACATTATTAACTAACATTTAGAAAACAGATTTTTGAGATTTGTGATTTGATTCAGAATCGTTCATCGGGATGCATCTGAGAATAGATTTTGGGTAGCCAGGTGTAAATCTGTTATTAGCCAACCAGGGCCAATCAGGAGATGAGTATCGTAACCTACCAGGCTCTTAGAGGGATGGGACTAGAAAGAGCAAGAAACTGTTAAATTACTCACCAAAGTTGTTAGCCAGGGGTTTTATCTCAGTGTGTAACCCTGTTAAAATGGGAGCGTGAGCTGTGTTTTGGAGTTGTTTTCAGTCAGTAATTCTACTAAACTGGTGTAACTGCCATAACCACGTGTGGACTGTTGCTAGTTAGCTATTGCCCTTGGTAGCTGGGAAGAGACTTTTGCATGGTAATGATATGATGATATGGACATTTTTAGTTAGAACATAGGAAATATACTAGTGTTTGTGAATTTCTGGATAGTGTGCTTTGGATGCTGCCACACATGTTGCTGCAGTTAGAGGTGCTCAGGACTTGCTGCTGCATACCAGAGAAACCTGCCTTTTGCACACAGACAGAGCCTCTGGATGGCTTTCTCCATCGCCCAGCTCACCACTGAACATGATTTGAGGATTTGAAAAGACAGTTATCAACAGCTTTCTGAGTTTCCAAGGATCAGTGAGTACAGACAATATTTTCTGTGAGGATTTCAAATGAGCTCCAACAAGCGCGCCAACAACATGGTACCATAAATTGAAGGACAAAACCCTGGGTGTTTTGTTTTATTTTGTTTGGGATCAGTAATATTTTTTTTCTGTTATTGCATTCAGGTCTTTATGGTTTAGTATTTGTTAATGTTTGATAGAAATGCAATTCATATGGTAAAAATAGGGGCTATATGCATGGGAGTTTTAAGCTCACAATAACAGTATAGCTATAAAATAATAAATGTCCAAATTTGTCAATTATTATAGACACATCTTAATTGTGTATTCTCACCAATTCCCCTCCCTTGCACAGATGTTATCAGGTATTAAAAGGTATGCCATAACATGCTGTAAAATGAGAATTGAGTGGGTGGGCTACACTTGTGCTTGTGTGTGTGTGTGGGGGGGGGTTGAGTGTAGAGGGAAGAGGATGGTGGATGAGAGAGAGGGTTGGTGGGGTGTTGGGCATGCGTGATCCCTTTGACTGGGATCCAGATCCACAGGCGGAGAGCACTGAGCCCTCAGTCAGCATATCACATAAAAGCACCAGGCTTTGCAGGATTGCAAACTGGGAGTTTATTTTTTCCTCATTTGTTTTCCTTCCTCTTGGTGAGGACAGGTTTTCTACTATTGTGAGGAGTACACAAAAGAGTCTACCATTATCACAGCCGTAATCGACCATTACAGTTTCTCTCCCACTAGAGTGCTCGTTAACTGCAGGACAAAAAGCCTCCAAAACAGACAACGTGTTCTGGTGCAAACAACAGGGTGGTTCACCGTGCCAGCTTAAACCAACAGCTTGTAAATTGAATCCTGTGGCATACAGTCAAGTTTACAGTGTTCAGTGGAGCTTTGCCACTATCAACCAGCCAGCAGAGCCCCAAACTGACCCTAGGGCTCAACAACACCTGGCTCTTCCCTAGTTAATCACAGGCAAAGATCCAATCTAAACAAAAGTGTCAGACGTGAACCATGCTTATACATCACAGTATTTTTATACTTCAAAAACAATGCTTTTGCTTAATGCCAACAGTTTGATAGTCTATGTCAGCTGTGGCTAGTCTAATTCACTGTGTATCTCACTGTGTCTGCATCCATTTACAGGTTTTTGTTCCCTTTGTCAAAGCATATTATTAACACTAATGGGCTTAGAATCATACATGATTGGAACTGTCAGCATTTGGATAAAAATAAAGGCTAGTTGAAGATGGAGTAAGTGTTTTTAAGTGTGTGTGTGTGTGTGTATTTGGGGCCAAACTGTTACCTGTGTGTGTACGTTGGCATACAACTTTACCTACGCTTTGAGTGGCTCATTCAGGGGGCACACTCGCGACAAATATCCAGTTGCATCAGAGAAATTATGTGCGACAGCAATCACTTTACATTCCCAGAACCGAGCAGATGGAGCGTGCTATACGGTGAAATAAACACACTGGTAAAAATCAAGCCAGCTCTGGGGGGAAGGGGACAAAAAGTCACAGAGAAAACAACATTTGGCAGGGCTTTGTTCAGGATTGCCCACTGCGTTGATGGACTTAAGGTACAGAATTAATCTGTTGATTGAAGTAACATTTGTCCCTAACACCATGTCATCCGTTTATTTTAAACACATCTCTCCATCTCTCAATCAGCTCTCTGCTCTTCAGATGTCTTCTGCTTTAAGTGTTTTGGTCAAATAGGATTATGAGGGACTGGTCCACATATGGCCTGTACTGGTCCCTAGTCCTGCTGGGAGATGTAATCCCACCCTCCGTCCCCTCTTGCTCTGCTGCATTATCAGATGGCCAGCATGTGTAGTAGTATTATGCCACATACCACCACTGTCAGCACCCTTCCTTCACAAAGTACCATGGACTTTGTAACATGTATTATCAGTGAATCTCCTTTATAAGCCGTTGTCTCCCCCAAATTGTGGCTGACCAGGGTGTTTGATATACTATATTTGGTGGGATGGGGGGGGGGGGGGGGGGGAGCAGAATGGACCTGCAAGGAGATTACAGTGAGGGAAGTAGAACAACAACAATGTACGGATTACAGGCAGGATTTGTGTGAGAAATACATGATATCCTCTCTCATCCCTTTATCAGATTGGCGGTGATGGAGAGGCAGTGGTGGCTGGGACCAGAGAGAAGTAGGTTTGGATTCATTAGGACAGAGCCAGATCAGGACAGAGAGTGATGATAGCAGTTCATAATTCAATAGAAAGTCATCTCACAGTCAGATGAGGCAACTGCCTGTATAAGTCCAACTTAAAATGTAATATTAGAATCTGCCTTTTCCTAAAATGAGAGAATAAATTTGCCGATTGGATAATTTCAGCAATCTATGTTTCAACTTGACTTGATTCATGAATTTCCATAATTAAATTGCATTACTGTACTCTTAAGTGCAACAATTTAGCAAACAATGACGTTTGTTCCTCAACCAGAATAGTCTTCTGAAAACATGTTGCAAGAGGAAAAAAACAATATTTAAGGCCATTTTCAAATTTTTATCAATGTTGTTTCTTCCAGGCTGCCCTGTGTTTATTTTCAATATGTGTCAGTGTTGCAATTGTTGCATGGTAATGCACAGATTGTGCTGAAACCTCTTTTGGTTGTGCATTCAAGGAAACTCTTGTCTTTAAGATTTGTGAATTGGCTGCTGAAAAACCCATTTTAAAAGAGCAGTAATGTAAAGTACATTGTACTTGCTGTTAATAGACTAAAACACTCTAAACAACTAGTAGGCTAAAGTTCTTTAAGAGAACACAAGACGGGCATTTTTCTGAAGTGAAGTAGTCCACATAGTTAATGGGAGCTTCTTGAATCTCAGCAGTGAGGGAATTATAATTTAACCTATACAGACAGAAAATCAATTCTTTTCCTCCCATGAAGCTGTACGCAAACACAGAGAAATCAACAACATGTCCTTTACCTATAGTTATCTGTATTGACCGAGGGGGAAATGAACAAACAGCTCCCTGCCGTATTTATTGCCTGTGTTCAAGTGAACCCAACTCTGACAGCATCAACCAGACAAGGCTGGGTCCCTCACTAGTCAAGCTGACACACCTTCTCACAGTGCTGTCCTCCCACACCTTTCTCTCCCATCCCTCCACTTGTCTCCTCTAAATAGCCACAGTATAGGGTTCCTATGAATGCAATCACTGTAAAGACAAAACTCACCAAGCTTGACTTTCTGCAGTGTAGTTCCACCACAGTGCCAGACAGAGGGAGTTGGGGAAAGTGATAGACAAATGAAAGAGCAAAGAAGTGAAATAGCGACAGAGAAGATAGAAACTAAGAAAGGCTAGGAGCTGAGGGAATAATAGAGTGAGAGGACTAGGGAAGGAAACAGATCGAACAAGAGGATGCCATGACAATTATAGGCAACAGAGCCCCTAACGTCAAAGTGGAACCCTATTTCTGGGAGCTGTCTATTCTTCCGAATGTGAGACAGTAAATACCTTGTTTCTATCTTCCCCAGACGTCATTGTGACCACCGATTCCACAATGGAAACCCTGATGAGGAGCACATGCAATTGCTCTCTTTTAATAAAATCTCACAGTTCCCATTACACCCCGGCACAATGGGCCTCACGCCTGGCCGCTGATTGAGTTCCTACTCTTGGGGAACCATAATAGCAGCCAAGCCACTCCCCAAGCCTCTCCTCTCCTCTCCTCTCCTCTTTTCCTCTTTTTTTTCTTTCCGTCCTTGCTACATTTCCTCCCGCACGGAGGAAAGAGTGAGACCTGCTGTCTTTGACTGTTATTGATCTGATTGATAAGTGGCCACTTTTAAATTGTTACCTCATCTTATTGATGTGAGGCACACCTTTATCAGGGTGGCCTTAGTAGCCTTGGAGACAGAGTCTGTCAAAGAGCAGTGCTGATTATGAGGGATTTTGTGTAGGTTTGCTGAAAGAGTCACGGGGTGAGTTGGATTCCTTTGCCGGGGAAAGGGCGAGATGGTTCTCAGAAGTGGGTTAGGTTGTGGGAAAGGGGATTTATTTGGTGTAATTGTGCTTTCTTCTCCGGCAGTACTTTAGCCTTAAGCATAAATACACTTTGAAGGAGAATTCACCTCAAACTAGAAACACAACTAAAGAATGGATGTAGAAACAGTAACTATTCAGTGTTTGAATTACAGATCAGTTAATTTGCGTAAAAAACAATAAGACCTCAACAAAGTCTTCAAATTTTTAAAACCACTTTAATATCATTATCAATGCCTTACATGAATGAGATCCATAAATATTAAGTTGGCCATGCATAATGATAGAATAGCATTAAATCTGTCATAAAATCCATTTTTAATCTACCATCAAGGAATTTAGTCAGTGGTGGCCAGACCATGACCTCATCTGACCTTTGCAACTTTTTTGAGAAGTGGTTGCAGCATTGAAACGCAGCAGCGGTTGGAACAGTCGTGTGGCTACTACAAATTAAAGGATGAGCATGAGACTCAGATTTGATTCATTAAATTCTACTGACTCACACCCACTTTTAGGGCCTTCACTGCATAGTCTGCATCCACTTTGTAGTGGATCAAAGAGGTAATTTTCTTTTCCTTGTTGACTTGTAATAATATAATCAAAACATCATATGAGCATATGCACAGCAAGATTATGAGCATACGAACATACATTCTGATCTGGTACATAAAAAACACACACACAGCAGTAAACAGACAAACACACACACACAGGCTTCCTCACAGGTGGTAACCCATTAGAGACCTTTTGATTAGCTGTTTTCAAGATGTGAGTCAGGTAAACCGAGGCGCTCCCTGCTGCTGTGTGATGCTAGTAAAGGTCAGCAGCTGGTGGCTTTGCTCCTGTCTGCACTACACTTACTCCCTAAACAGAGCTCAGACACCCTGGGAGTAAGGAGAAAAAAAAAAAAAAAAAAGCTTGTATTCACCAGCTGTCTTCATGTGAAGGCCACACATGTATGCTCCAGAGAAGACATACAGAATTGTAAGCAGGCATTTTAAAACGAAAAAAAAGAGGAATGTGCAATTTTGCGCTTTACACCACTTTCTTAGATAAGAGTATAGCTTCCAGATATCACTTTTTTTTTTTTTTTTCTTGCAGGGATGATTTCAGATTTCTTAACTTGGCAGAGTATGTGAAAGCGAGGAGGAGAGATAGAAGAAAAGAGAGATGTTCGTTCTGTCACTGTCCAGTCTACTGTTTAACTTCAGTGTTTCATGTAGGTCAGAGCTCTTGATGCACGCTTTCTCTCTCTCTGATACTCCCCAGGCCTGCCATCAGTTGCTTATGTCATATTAATTTCATATGGACTAGTAGATGGGCAGCCTTTGATGTACTTTATATTGATTTTTAGTGTATTACTTATATTTGATCCAGTTGGTTGACTTGTCTATGTGTGAGGGGACTGATACCATGAAGATAAGGGTGTCAGATCAGTCGGGTGCCATGCTTTATTTCCCCCTCGACAAATCCGCCGAAGTTTTCACATCTCATCCCTGCACCGCGATGACAGCCCGACAGGAGCGGTCCGGCCCGACACACATTGCAACGATAGACAGCTCATGCTGAGAATAATGCCACCGTTGCTCATGCTGACAAGAGCACATCCCTTCTCATTTCACTGAGAAGGGATGCAGAGAGAGAGAGAGACGGGGGAAGGGAGAGTGTGGAGGTGGGAAAAAGAGCAAGGCTGACTGGCATCCAGTCAAGGAAAAAAGACCGATTTTTGAGCTCCACACAGTCTGCCACCATGATGGTAATCCTTCAGCAACACCCTTCTTCTGCTGTGTAGGTAGACTGTCAGACTGATAAACAGATGCACACACACAAACCTGGATTATATAAACCAGGCCTGTACATCTGTAAGCAACTTATATGCGTGGTAACACGCTGCTCAGTAATAATATTTTGACACAGAAATAATTGTTTAGCAATGAAAAAGCCGTGACCAATACAAATTAAGCACTGCTATTTGTTATCACATGTCTAAAATCAAGTATGATCAACTAGTATGGCAAAAAAAACTTTTCCTGAACATTCTCAGTGATAATAATATTAACATCAGCTGATACAGGTAGGAGTTTTTTTTGTTTAAATAATGACTCTGACCTTGTAGGATAGTACCAACAATTATTGTGTGTAAAATGAGCATACGCATCTCATTCGCACTTGTATAAATGCACGGTAATGATGACATAGTCAGCAACATAACCTCAGCTTTCTTCAAAAGTCTTAACATCGGTCAGTGTTGAGATTTTCAGGGCAGTTAGTTGTGTGCACCCACGTTATTAAATCACAAGACATATGCTTTCCTTTCTTCCCTGAACATTGTGTACAGAAAATATGTCTCCTGCCGGTGAAAATGTGCCAAAATCATGAGTGATTTCATACTACACTGAAAAACAACCAGTCATTTGTTATGTTAGAATGTGGGTGTGTGGCTCTTTGAGACTAATGTGATTAAGTACCACACAAATAACTTTGACTTGACTTTTCTTATTAGGGGTTGGACCTGTTAATCCTATTTTAAATGTAAGCTTACATCTGTGATTTTCACTTCAATAATTACACCCACTTTTAGCTTTAATGTTTGCCATTATTTTTCATATTAGAATGACAAACATCCTCTAAGATGATTTTGAAAATATTCTCTTTAATTTTGCTTAAATTGGACATCGGTACTGTAAATATAAAATCAATCCTGTCCAGCCTGCTTTATACTGCTGGGATTTAATAGCTAACATGTTATGAGAAGATGCACTCATTTATTCTGTAGGTGAAGCAGAGAGTAAGCAAGTACAAGATTGATATATATAATATATTGGAATAAAATGTCAAATACATAAAAGAGTAGTGAATAATGAGTATTATTTTTGTGAGGAGACCCAAGTTTTAAACACATAAGGCAGCACAGCACAGGACCAAGTACTCAATATATAAACATGACATTCTCTGGTTGATATGCATTGGATTAGATCAGAGTGGATTAGAGGAATGTGGAGGCAGGTTGGTGAGAACAGATCACCTAGATTGAAGAGGGATTTCTAACACTTCTAAATGAGATATGGGCACGCCTTCAGAGATAAGAAGCCACATATGAAAATGGGTCAATTGTTCTGCAGGTTTAGCTTGTGATTAAGAAGATTACGTTCCACCAGTGAACAACAATGGCAAAGTCAGACAGCAGCCCAGTTGTACTTAGCCACTCCGTCAGCCTGGCTGATCCCTATTCTGTCCTTTCACCAGCATTCAGACTTTCATGTTTTGAGCGATGGGTCTTAAGTACTGAGGCTGTGCTTGTCAGGCAGCTGATTTTCTGCTGGAACAGAACATAACAAAGCACAGTATCATTTGCCTCATTCCCCAACCAAAGGCTGTTTTGATGAAGGTTTGTGCGGGTGTGTTTCTGGTCCCACCACCTCAATCTCCATTTTTCAGAGGAGAGTGATTAGAGCAGGGGCACTTAGGCCAGAGCTAGTAGACTGCTATTGATTGATCAAACCTGGCCATTCAGTCCTGGAGAAGAGGGAGGGTTTCAACGCAGTCTTCTATCCTTCTCTAATGAAAGGGAGGCAAAGCTTGCTGCCTCCTTTGATCCAGATGGGATTAAAACAGTGTTGCTTATGGAAGTAGAAAGATCAGGGCTGACTGTTTCTCCGTCTGTCTGATGTACTGCTGGGAAATATATACAGTCCTCTGCTGTGGAGTTAGAGAGTGGGTCAGTTCATGGTGGGGACAGGAGTTCTGATTTACTATCAACTCTCAGACCACTTGCCATTACTGTGCTTTGATCACCAGCATCATCAGTTTCTCATCTTTATTTATTTTCACCCTCTGTTTTCTCTCTTCTGCGGATTTATGAGATACGGGCTGTGCCTCTATCTCTTGTTTCTCTGTTTGTTTCTCATTTCCTTCCAGAATCATATCTGTGTTTGCCGCTATTACATGTTTCCTGTGTTTCTACGAACAGTTGTCTTTGTAATGCATCACAAGCCTTCCACTGAAGGCAACAGATCTGAGGTTTTTGACAGTCTGTCTGTTTCCAACAAGGCAGGTTAGAATCAATAAGATCATTTATTTATGCACAACAGCGCCTTGGACTGCAATTTGAAGGAAGTCCTGAAAAAGACTAATAAACTTGAAGCCACGCTTTCAGTAATCAAAGCTGATTTTCTCTGAGAGAAAACATTTTCGCGGGAGCTGGTGAGGTGGAGGGCTTTGATACAGCCTAGAAGCCTTCATAAAATTTTTAGATGTAGAGAGAGTAATTGACATTTTTTTGCAAGTTGGCAGTCAGAACCACATATGCTTTGCCAAATGGGACCTCAAGTTTGTGCGGTCAGTCTCTTTCTTTCTCTCCCCCTCTCTGTCTCTCTCTCTCACAAACACACAAACAGACATGCACTCACACACACACACACACACACACATGCACACACACACACACACACACACACATTCTGTCAGGTGCATTTTCAGTTTGATCTGTTTTATGGATTTCTCTCACAGCTCAGTTGAAAATTCAATTAATTGAGCCAAGCTGTGAAATATCTATCAGATCAGGATACAGTCATTTTTCAGTGTGGACCATGCAGTATTCATATCTGCATGATGCATAGAGTGCAAAACATAAACCAAGCTGGACCGTTGATATATGCACATATCTGCCTGATTTATCTGTACTGCTACTCACACAAATATTGAGGCAGGCACTTTCGGTGATGAGGCGGTCGACCAGGTACTTAGGTTTTCAAGCCTTGGGGCAGTGGAATGCGCTATGATATGTGCTGTGACATGTGGCCCTACTGTTAACCGTACATTTGTTGTATGCCCTTGTCCAGCTTTTGTTTGTGTAGCCTTCAAGCTGTTTAAAATTACATTATGCTAAAACTGGCCACCAGAGGGGTTTTGTGTGGCTATTTAACACACACAAACAGATTCACCCACTTATATGTTACCACAGAGGGAAGGTGGAGTTGTTAAAGAGACACTGATAGCTGCTGGCAGAAGCTGTAGCTCCGTCTGATCGTGCTCTCTGGGAGCGTTGTGCATGAGAGAGCGAAAACACAGCAAGTGGCATCAGACAAAGTGAGAGAGAGCCTATTTGTCGCGTTCATCCTCTCTGTCCAACTACCTTCTCATTAGGCTGGAGACCGGCAAGCTGCGTGAGGCCTGGTGTGCCTGCCAGAGAAAAACCTGACATTATCACCTATTTATCAGAAGTTGCTGAACTCGTTGTTGCACTACCAGGCATCAATGCATCAATAAATCAGCGATCACTCTGGGCGGTTTTGACTTCTATAGCTTCCTGCCACCCTGACACACTTTTATATACTCCATTTTATTCACTTTTTATGTGCTGGGTTGATGTATTTTATTGAGCTAGTTACTACAGAACATAAACTAGGGATTACAACCTTGTGCATAAAAAAAATCTGCCCCCAGAGAGAAATGGAAGCAATCTGTTTTTAATATACTCTACTTCTCATTCTCTGCACTGTTTCCACGCTTCACTCTCCGTCACTCAGGCTTCCTTGCTTGTTGCCTGTGAATGTATGCAGAAACCGAGCAACATTGTTTTTATATCCTATTATCCAGAGAATTTTGCCCGACCCTCTCACCCCTCAATTTCCCTCCGTACTTTACCTTTCTACCTGTGAAGACTTTCCAAAGCAGATGCTGTTATCTCCCAGGCTTTCAACAGCCTGTCACATCCACTAGCTGCTCCCTTCTTCAAAAGCTGTCTCCCCCTACCTTGCTGGATGCACTCCCTGCAGTTCCTGATACCTGCTGGGAGGCGCTGCCAGTGATGTCAAACTTGGACAACTGTGAAAAAAAGGGGGAACCGACACAAGGGTCAGAATGATGGAAGGAAGGAGAGAGCATATGAGTGAGAGATTGAGGGGTGCCGCTGCAATAAGGTTGTTATTTATTTTTTTTCCTTCTGTTTCCAAAGCTGACTTTATTGATTTTTCTAACCTGAAACACAGCCACAGTAGAACCTTCCATCGTCCTATAGATTGGAATTGATTGCCTTGAGGCTCTCTTGTCCTGTAAATATTTGCAAGGCTTTATTGATTCCATTAGTGGCTGGCTGCTATTTGTGACAGTGGTATGGATGGTCGCTGTTGGTAAGACTAAACTAATGCTGGGAGGCCGGCGTTCTTTTTGTTTTTTGTTTTCTTTTCACATTACATTAAGGTCTTGTTTCACACGTGTATTGCTGTATATGACCTGTCCTTGCAACCATTATGAGGCAAATGGTCACCTGCTTGATTTGTGTGCCACTTTCTGAAAGCAAGCCATTCAGGTGGATGATATACTAGCTCACAGCCATTCGCATTAGTCCGTTTATTCATCCTCAATGAAGGCATCAATACTCTATTTACTGCCAGATATTTGTATATGAAGCCATACACACAGGGATGGAAAGAGTACAAGAATATTTTATTTAAGAAAAAGTACTTTACAAGTAAAAACAAAATTACTTTTGTAAAAATGTATTTTGTACTGTTGTAAAAATGTACTATAGTATAGCGTAACAAAATCCATGTCCAGACCAACAATACATATCTTTTCTTTAGACAGACACTTTGCAGTCTGTGCATTAAACTGATTATCACACACACAGCACTACGTTCTTATGTAATGCAGTCATTGTTGACATTCTCCTGAGTGGCTGAGTGGCATCATGTTAGCCTTCACAGTCTAATTTTATTTCATTGTTTTTTGTTTTTTTGTCCCACAAACTGTTCACAAACTGCTAGGGCCAACCCAAGTTTTACTACCCCCCTCATTCCCCCCAACACTTTACCAGTGAACATACAGTACGTTTAAAACATGTAACTTTTACAAGTAACCTTTTTTTGGCTACTGTCTTTTGTTCCATTCAGTTTATAAAGACTTTTTCATGTGACTTCTGTTCTTACTCTGTAATAGGTGCGATTTGTGGGGCAGCGGAGGCAAGTTGTGAACAAGCTGATAAGCTGATATGGCAAAATTGTTATCAGACAGTTGCTACTTTACACATACAGCAATTACAGAGCGACATTATCATTCATTTTGACTCGTGTTTCTGTCCACCTGATAAATGTAAGTTCAATATTCATTCTCTTTCAACTCCTTTGGTCTCTATCAACTTTAGAGCTTTTTCTCACAAAACAGCTGCCTGTTACAGCTGAAAACGAGAGTGGTGAGATTGGACCAAAATGGTAAAGTTGCAGGCCGGACAGCTAAACACTGAACCTAAACTCAATAAAGCTCCATAAAGCCGAGAGGAGCTGCAAAGTCAAGTGATGAATCTCTGTTGGTTCATCACTATGATTGACGCCTCTGACATTACTCATTGTCATTTGATACATTGCTATTATAAAAAAATATTGATTATAGCCACCTTTAGTAAAAGTAAAATACATAATATTTTAATGCTCAAAAAAATACATAGTACATAAGAAAATAGGACAAGAGAAAATGTAACTCATTGCTTCCACCCCACAAACGATGACAGAGATGTGTTTTGTAGCTAGGTGTGGAGGGCCTGACCTTGGATGTGATCCACACTAGTTCAACCTCGTACTGGTATGATAGAGAGCTCTAAAAGTGCTGTAGTCTCATACTCATAAAGCCTAAACACAATGCTCTTATAGGGGCCAGGGATGTACAACAGATATATAGGGTGGGTGTTTCAACTAATCTGAGGAAGCGAGGGGCTGCGAGATGCTGCTTAAGAGCACAGCGGAGAGCGAAGTGGCCCACGCACTGCTGCTCCGTTAACCCTCATCTCCTCAAACTTCCCCCCCGCCTGCATATTCTACTGTTGTCTGAGGAACACAAAGACTATTTTCAGGCAGCCAATCCACACAAGAGTGGGAAACTGCAGCCCTGCGTGCCCCTAAAAGCCTTCATGACTTTTTAATCGGTGGCTCAGGGCGGTGCGTCCGGCGGTTGGAGAGAGGACCCCACTGCCAGAGCTCCACTCCATGGAGGGATCAAATCCCCCCCGCTTAAATCTCGTGCCTGTCAAAGCAGTCAGGCATGGAGGCAGCGGATGGGTGGAATCTGAAGGTGAGAGAGGGAGGGAGTTGGCAGTGGAAAAGAGCAGTTTGCGGTTGAGAAGGGTGGATGGGTAGAGGAGAGCCAGGAGGGAATGTTTGTAAAGGGAGAAAGAATTTATGTAAAACTGCTGAGAGAAGGAATAGCCCTGCACCAAAATAGCAATTTCTGAGGTGAAAAAGAGTTTGTTCAGTGGACTTGTAAGAGAAAAGTGATGTGTGTGTGTGTGTATGTGTTTTCGCGTGCATGGTACGTTTGGTAGGGGCAACACAGCGTTTGGAAGTGATGGATTGTTACAGCATACCAAACAGAGTGGGAAAGGTGGGTGGTGGATTTTATTGGAGAGCTGGAAAGGTTTTGTGATGAATAATAGTCATGAGTGAATTGGTCATTGTCAGAACCCTCCAGAGCCTATTGAATCAGTAAGGCTAGGGTTTTGCAATGAGCTTCAGCCATGAAGATCAGCCTGTTGGGTCGTAATAGATGGAAAGTGAGTTGATGGAGGCAGGAGGTACAATAGATGAGGCTAGCTCTCACTGCTGGAGCGGCATTTGTCTGTGGGGAAATGGGCCACAGGAGAGACCTGTGTTCCTCCCACACACTGTGCAGAGATCAGAGAGCGATATGGATGGATTTGATGATCAGGCACATGCACACACACACACACACACATACATACACACATGCACGGGTGCATGCACACATACAATGAGACTCGGAGCAAAGTAAACATGCTACAAGGGTAACATGCAGGCTAATGATGCCCTGATGACCCTTCGCTAATGATTTCCCTCAACTCAGCCAGGAACATGATGGGCTTTGATCTGTCTGTCATTAAGGGACTGTTGAGTGCATGCACGTCTCTTTAATCTGATGAAGAATTCAAATATACATGCATCGACTCACTGGAGACGCACACACATGTACAAGCATGTATCCAAATATGAATTACATATGCACACTCACATTCAGAGACACAAATAAACTCTTACTGTACACATCTGCAATTACTGTAGCCTATATAAAGGTCAACAAGAACTGCAGTGATACTCATCGCGCACACACACACACACACACACACACGCGCAGGAAAGCACAAAAAGCTCTTGAATCCATGACAGAGATTAAACATGTCATTTACTCGTAATGGTAAAAGAGCAGTAATAAATAAAACAGATGATTTATTAATATCCAGAGTTGTAATCCACTGCATTATATGTGTATTAAAGCACATTACTTACCATGGCATGGTGAGCGTTAAAGTGCTTCTAATAAAATTCTTAAGTGCCTACAGGCATTTCAAATAAGCAGCAGATCTCTGAGCAGTATATCCTCAGTGTCTCACTAATGGGACTGATGTAAATATGTTCATTTGTGAATCTTCCCTCCAATTTAGCATTGCTCATATTGTAGATGAAGATTATCCAGGGATTATGAGGCTTGAAAAAAAAACGCTATTTGATGTGTATTTATGCACGGCTTATAGATGTAGTAATATGGAATTAGGTCCCATCATGGGTGGAAAATACAAACGTGAAAAAATAAAAATTGTCACTTCTTCCTCCCCCATCTGGCTCCCTGTCAGGTTGTCATTTAGTGATATTCATTTCCAAAAGTGGAAATTTAACAGACGTTTATGATGCAAATCACAGGCTATAACTCTATGTGGTGTGGAGGGCCGCATTAAGCCTTCAAATCACTCATGCCGTTGCTTGGGCGCCAGTAGCATTATGCCATATTCGCTTGATCGTTCGCATATATTTCAGTGCGTGATTGCAGCCAGCAACAGTCAATGCCTCCGCTTTGTAGGTCCTCAAAGGCGGAGAAAGTTCAGAGAATTACCAACATGATTTTTTTACACTTGTGTGTTAAGAGCAGTGGTGGGAACATTTCAATAACACAGCGTTAGAAAAAATGCTCTGAATACATTAACCTGATGGAAGATGGTGTTCCTATTTAAATTTATGTAATTTCTAACGATAACCTCCAGGATATACCTGACATTGTGTTAAGACTAAAATTGCTGTGGTTGTAATTCCTTTTTTTCACATAAAGAGCTCTTGCATATGTATAAGACTGTGTCAAAAAATAGAGCTAACCTTGGTTTTTACTTTCACATATTTAAAACTTCTTCACACCTCTCTCAGCTTATGTCTCACATTCTCTTGAAACGGACGTGTTGGGGGGCAGAGAGTTGAAGGCTTGAATACAGGATGGGACAGGGTAGATTTTCCCTTTAGCAAGGTTATTAATCTTTGCTCCCAACTCAAATGGAAGAAAACAACCCTGCCACCATCACTGCAGCAACACTGGGAGCAATCTTAGCTCGAGTGCAAGCTTAAGAATATAATTAGAAAAACATCATCAACTTCATATATTAGATAGCATTGTTGGCACGGCGCCCTGAGCTGTAGTCTGTGCCAGGGTTATGATAACTTTTGACCATGGAGCATGGTTTTCTTGTAAGCAGCTTGCAGTTTTTAGATCCAACTGACGAAAATCGTACAAGTAGAAATGGGCTGGTTACATTAATCATTTGATGAACAGATGACAGGAGGAGGAAGAGAGGGATGACGGATATAAAATCAAATTTAGAGACCAGATCTCCCACTTTTATGTGCACTAAACTTACATGTAATAAAGAGAAATATACCCATTATTAATGTTCTGGTGTGGTCTGCCAGAATTAGTGTTATCATTGTTAATTATTTTCACTCTCAAGCATGCATAATTTCATAGTATTCACATAGGATTCTATTATGCACACCCAATCTTAACAAGTTGTGTTTCTCACACTAAACCTTCCTAAAGGATTATGTGTAGAGAGCGCAACAATTAGTATCTCTGACTGAGAATTCTTCCTGTTTTGTTCGAGTTGCATGCGTCTCACTCAGCACCCATTACTGTATCTGATAATTGAGATGAGCAATGTGGTGTGAAGTCATGTAAGAACCAGCCAAACGCCTCCATTAGCATAATGTCAGGGCGTTCAGATCTTTGTCTGCCTGCTGGCATAGTGCTGGCTGCCTGTCTTCACACAATGCCACAGAGCTGTGTTCCTCCCCTGTCTTTCTTGCTACTGGGGCATGTGCACTTCAGAGACAGGAACAGGCAAAGAGTGTTCCTCTGTCTGTGTTGATGTCTCAGAGGTCGGAGACGTGGCCTTGCGGGATGTTGGGTAGGAGTCTGGCAGCTTTGAGGTTCCATCTGAGGGAAGTGATTTTGAGGGTGATGGGGTAGCTATCATACCATCACAGAGCAGGACTTGGTGCTCTAGTATGGATGATGGGAGAAAATAGTGGTCAGAGGGCCTTTCTGTAATGTGGTGGAGAAAGCAGTGATGTGACAAGCTCCATTCTGTCAGCTCTCACACTCCAGAGGTCTCAATTAGGAACAGGGACTCTCTGCTCCTGCAGGATGCCCTGATGACAAAGGGGATAATCCTGCTGCACATCACTCCAGACCTCCACCAAAATTAGAAAAGATGAGAAAAAGCATCCATTGCATCGTCCATATCCTCTTCAATTCTACTCATCTATCATCTTGAACTCTTGCCAGCAAAGACCTGTCGTTCGTTACATGTAATCAAATCTGTGACGTATTGTCAGTGTTACACAATCCCCGCCTGGATGAGTGATCGGCACCAACGAAGGTGTTTGTCTTCTGCGAAACAGGTAAATAAAGCCTTGCCATTACTGGTTGCTGTTCACACTTGGGCCTAGAGAAAGGAAGGGAGACAGACAGGCAGGCCGTGTAAATGTAATGAAGGGAGATAATAATTCTTTTCTCTGTCAGCTGCTCTCTGCCATTAGCATTTACTGCCAGCCCCTGCCACTCACTGCTTGGCGCCCATGCACTCTGCCACACTGATAAGAATCACAATCACCAGCCATTCCACACGCATATATTACAATGGCAGGCACCCTGATACTTCGCACCTAGCAAAACACTATTAGCATGCCAGTGGTATCGCACCAATTCAGAGATTCAAAGGGATCGGCTGGGGAGAAAAGCACGGATGGGACATGGCAGTTTGAGTCCATGCATTTTGCCTGATAATACTCTGGTGTCTGTATCTTAAAGACACACAGTCACAAACACACAAGGTTTGTGCACACGGGCACAAACCTCCACACACACACATACAGTATGAGGAATAAAGGAGAACAAGGGGCAGACAGTTTTTCATAATGTCAAGAGCAAAGATGACTCTCTCCTCCAAAAACAGTACAACTCTATCTATATGTTAATGGTGGGAAGAAAAGATCCAGATTCTGTCTGGTGCATCAAGCAATTAAATCAGTACTTGTCTGATAGCTACACCTTCGTGAAGCTACTCACAGAGGTCCCAGGATGGACAGGCAACACAGTATTGCAGGTGCATCTGATCATCTCCATCTCAATGCATGTGAAATAATGTTTCCCCCACCATACCATCCACTAATTAGGATCTAATTATCCAGGCTAGTGTAAACAATCGCGGCAGATGGCATAGCACGCAGTATTAACTCTAATGACCCGGGGCCCTGTGGAATTCACATTTCAGCGCGTTTGTTTATTTTCCTCCATTAGTCTTTGCCCTACTTTCTAAATTCACTTAGGCCTATTTCCAACCTTCTCATGCCTTGAGAAAAAAGCTGCCCGCCTCCTATTCCCGATGCCGCTCTTGTTATTTTTTTTATTTGCTATTTCTTCTGCTCACTGTAGTTTATCTGTTTTGTGTTGCTCTCTCTCTTGTAGTTTTTTTTTCTTTCAAACAATGTCAATTAGCTCTCACAAAGATCAAGTGAAAATTTGTACCTATTTTCTCCCCCACCCGCTATCATCCATCTCCCTGCTCCCTAGTGAAATAGAGAAAAGAGGAAAGTCGGAAAGAAGTGTGTGTGTGTGTGTGTGATTTGCCGCACAAAACCTTGCTTCTGCCTCCAAATTGTAGAAGCCGTCTGTCACACCGGGAAATAACACTGTGATGTCAGTCACACACGCACTACAACGGGTGGTAAAGCCTGGATCATTTCCCATTGTGTTCTGCCTATAAGAGCTCTCCAAACCTCACCTCCTGAAGACAAAACATTTCTTATATCCTGTCCTTAGAAAGTAAGAAATTAACCATAGCGCCTGGCTTACATTTCTAAGTTGATACATCTATTTGCTTCAAGAATATGCTCACAGCTGATGTAAGACATGAATCTTATTTGAGTGCCACAAAATCAGGCAAGAATATCTGCTTCATCTTTTACAAAGCTATGACTATCCCTTGGTGATTTAAGACAACTTTCTTACATCTTGCTACAGTTGTTCAGCTGTGGTTTCCCCACTGTATATCGGACGAGGCTGAGCTGACTGGAGACTTGATGCAGCGGAGGGTGTGTAATGGTGGCTGTGAGTGTGTGAGGTCTCATTAATTGACGCCGGGTCTTGTGCCTGTGCTCTTCTGCATGCCGTGTTCTCTGCCCGGAGTTGGACTTGCTAATTAGGCTCCTGGATATGACACAGACACATCCCTCGGTAGGCCATACAATATACTGGTAGTGACTCAGAAACAGAGTGCTAAAGGAGAGAGCAGGTTCGAGGAGATGGAGGAAGATAGTGAGTAAGGAGCGATGCAGAGATGCGGAAAAAGATGGAGAGATGTCTCGACAGCGATCTTGGGACACAGAGAGAAAGCTTGAGAGAGAGAGATGACAACTGATGAGAGGGCAGGGAGAGAGGGTATGAAAACAACTGTATTGGGAGAGATCAAGGCCGCCGAGAAAAAGAGACTGCCACAACACACAGAGAGGAAACTGTTGTTGTGGTGAAGAAAAGAGAAGAGAAACTTAAGATGGGAAGAGAAAAAAGAGGGGGGAATCAAAAGGAGAAAGATAGTTTGTTTGAGACAGGCAGAGCATAGCAGAGAGGTAGAAGAAGGCAGTCAGAGGAGCAGCGAGGCAAACAGGGAAGAATTCCAAACAGAAAGGGTGTGTGTGTGTTTGAGTATGTCTGGGACTCTGAATTTGTCTGCGCTGCCTGCTAGAGTGTGTGTCCAGATAATTCAATCTGCTGCCCATTGACTGGCTTCGCGCTCCATCTTCACTCCTAATTAAATCTCCATTTGTTGGCTGGATGATACTGCTTCTAATTGTGTTGCTGTAGCATCAGATAGGCACACCTAAACACACACATGCACACACACAGGCCCCGCAGCGAGCGGGATCCCTGACACGTCACCGCGGTACATTACACCTCAATTAATCACATCAATTACACATCAATTAACCCGTGGCAATGCACTAAACACAGCTGGGATGCAGGCAGTATTTCATCTGCTGTGACCTGAGGATTTTTTTTCTGCAACATCAAAGCAGACGCATCATTAAAAAGAAAAACATTTTAGACAACCTAACATGAAAATCCATATTTCTCATTCATCTCCTCCTCTGAACTTTATTAACATGACTGTACAAGCTTTTAAAAGCATGCCACTTCGGCCATGACGTCTATATTGCCACAAAATAGATACCAAGGGATTTTATACAGTACATAGTCCTACTGAATGGTAGGGGAACATGATTTAGGGGCTATAAAAACAGAAGGGGGTAGGGAGACATCGAGGTGTGATGGACTGGCACTCACATGTAGCATGCAGATGTTGATCCATGGGCAATTTCTCTAAATGAATGTAGGGGTAGATGGAGGCTCTCCATCTCCTCTTGCTATCTTTCAGGCCTGGCCTGCTTGTTTGGCTTCTGCTGTAATGGGTTGCTTCACCTTGCTGCCTCTAGTTGGAGGACACCCCCTCTCTCTTTTCATTTCTCTTTCTCCCCTTCTCAGTCCCTCACCTCATCCTGTCTCTACATCACTTCTTGATCTCTCTTTGTTTTTTTATCATTAAGCCCTGCTTTTCTCTTGCCATCTGTTTCACTGGTCGTCCTCTCTTCCTCCCCTCTGTCTTTTCTTGTTTGCTGTCTTTCCTAATCCCTCCCTTTGTGTCCGCCTGCTTTCAGACTCACCCAGGTGATGGTGTGTAAATCAGCAGGGGTGCCTGTTGTCACGGTGACAGCAGCAAGTGACAAAGTGACAGATCAGCCTGACCTTCAGGACTGACCGTGTTTTCATGGGGGGAGGCGTGAATATTTGTGTGTGCTTATGCGTGTGTTAGAGGAGCTTCACGTCCTGGCCCAAACATTCTCATCTCAACTTGTACAGCGACAAATGAATTGAAGCTAGCCAGTATGCATGTGTGTGGGACTGCGTGTTGTGCATGTGTGTATCCATGAGAGAGGTGTTTCATCAGCTTTTAAGATGCTTTTAACCCCCCTCCCCTAACCCCTCAACCCACACCCTTTCACCAACCCATTGCTGGGCCAAGGTCACTGCCATGACTGTTGTATAACCCCCATCAGAAAGGCTAACCATGACCCATCTCGCATGTTAAGATCCAATTGGAGCAGCTAAACGACAGCTCTAAATTTTCCTGGATGACGTGATGCACCATGAGGTGGACTGAAGGTGATCAATGGAGCAGGGACGTTATGTGCATATGTTTGTATGCGTGTCTAGGAAGAAAAGGAGAGGTGGAAGAAAATAGATAGCAAGGTAGAGTGAATGACAAACAGAGAAAGAGTGAGAGCAGATAACGAGAGTAGAGCTCCAAATGTTTCAACAGGCAGGGACTCCACTTTATCGCTGCATCTCAGCGATACAGTTGTGCTGAGTGCCAGCTAGGGTGGTTACATTGGCTCAAACACAGGTGCCTGAGGATTTAACAGAGGGTAGGAAGAGCTTCCCGCTGCTGGAGTGGAGCAGGGGTAAGGAGGTGAGGCACAAAATAAGCAAGAGAAAGAATACACGACAAAAGCTGAATGCGAACGCTGTCTGTGTGATTGCATGCCAGCATGGAGCAATGTTGAGTACAATGGGCTTTGGTTTATAAAGCTGCCCCGATGCCTGTGGTCTTTGTTTCACAGCCATTAAAATTCTGTGTATGCAGCAGGGGACCCGGCTGGAGCCATGCCACCATTCAACCTCAGCTGTCAGGTTAGAATAAGGTGTTTCTCTATACAGTATGTGGTGAATTGGCTTTGGTGGTGTAGCCTGGCTGTTGGGGGCAGCTGTTCTGCACAGCAGCCACATTAAAGCCCTCCTGGTCCTCCAAAGCCAGGTTCACTCTTCCCTAGATCTGCTGACCTGCTTCGGTTGGCTTTTATCTGAGCCCATAGTGCTGCTGGAATTCCAGGTCCACAAGGACTCTAGCTTTCCATCTGCATTGTAAGCCTACAGTGGGCACTGCCATGCACCTGCCAAACCCACCACTGTCCCTTCTTTCATCAGTGGAATTGAGGAAGCGACAGTTCTGGGATGGAGGAAGCGACAGTTTTTCTCAGCCCCTGCTCTTCCCTTTCTTTCCTCCTCCACACCTGTCTCTTCCAGAAAAAAAAATGCTTTAACCTGAAGCACATGTCAGATAGATACACATTCTCCAGTCATTAGATGAGCCTACAGTCTCCAATTAGTATACAGTATATACAGTACACATTGGTGTGTGTTTTTATCTACAGGCATGTGTGTCTGTAAACATTTTTGAGTGTTATATGCTGCAGGCTTATGTTCCATGAAATCACAGAGTCACTGCACTAAAAGTAGATGACACATGAGACAAATCAGCAGTGATGATAACACAGTGGAGACAAACACATCAACCTGACACATTAGTGACAGCAGAATTCTCATTTACAGTTTGTCATCTCCACTGTACAGAGCTTTGTACTACTGTATGTGCTAACGTGAAAGATCACATTTGCATAAGCAAAAATAGACAGATGTTCTCACATTCACATACGCATGTACAGACACGTTGCATACATCGACAGTATTTATCTGCAGTGGCTGACGTACAGAAAACACAATCCTGCCACCGCACATGCAGCTTCTACCACACACAACAAACATGTATCAGCAGTGTTTAACTATGGTTCACTGAGAAGATCAAAAAGCACAGTGATGAAGAGGAGAATGAGGGTCAGACAAGAGGTTCGTTGTTGGAAACTCATTAGATCCCTGAGCCCAGTGTGCAGAGGAATTGACCCTATCTGCCTGCAGCAGCGAGAACTGTTTGCGTTCGGCGGCCATTTAAGTTCTTACCGAGTATAGAAGAGCCACTTTAGTTGTGTATCACATGGAGAGCAATCTTTTCTTGGGTTTAGCAGCATGGGACTGGATGTCGATTCTGCGCTCTCTCTGATCTTTAACAAAGACTTTTCTCTC
The DNA here is from genome assembly GCF_914725855.1 of Thunnus albacares. Classification (NCBI taxonomy): domain Eukaryota; kingdom Metazoa; phylum Chordata; class Actinopteri; order Scombriformes; family Scombridae; genus Thunnus; species Thunnus albacares. The sequence continues at coordinate 17,406,982 of NC_058122.1, forward strand.
TCCCCAGCTGGCTTTGTTCATGAAAATATGCACTTTGCTCTAAATATGAAATTCTCAGTGTTCAGGTATTCATAATTAACTGAACGGACTGTTTGGATCAGGCACAAACATGAACACATGAATGGCACTAAAACAAGTAACCACAGTGGTGATTATAGTGCGCTCAATTTCCTGTTCCACACTTTCACATCAGTAAAGTATTATGCATATTCCTTGCCTCAGACAATCAATGTGCCAGTCTGGGTTTTGCATGTGGAGGTCTCTAATGGTGGCTTGTTGATGGAGCCGCATTGCTAAGTGCACATAGCCACCAAGCCCCTGAACCAGCTGGAAGTGGTTAGATGTTGCCTGTGTGTGTCTGGCATAAGTGAATGTTTTGGGGTTGTGTATGTACTCTGTTTATGTGTATGTGTGTGCATTTGTGTGTCAAGTGCAAATGCATTTACTAGTGGATGGAATTACGGCAAAGCCAGCGGCTAGTGCAAGGGGAAAATAGTGATGGTTCCTCCATTTGGGTTGAGGCAGGGATCATTTTCAAGGGCTTGTTGGGTTTGACAGTGTTTGTTTTGGAGGAGTTCATGCAAGGGTGGCAAAGTGAACAGATTAGCCAGGTGCTGGAGTATTGTTGTTACCAAACAGGAAAAATGTAAGGACTGCTTTTAGAAACAGAAAGTGATGAGATGGCTGTTGTTTGTTTGCCTCTTTTTTTGCGTTGTGTGTTTGTGGGTGATAGGGGAGTAAGCTGCAGCTTTCGGAGGACTGTTGTGTGTGTGCTTGTGTGTACGTATATGTGTGTCCTATATCTGTGTTTGCGTGTACGTACACTGCACGCGCATGGCTGCTTGTGTGAAACACAGAGGTGCACAGTCATTCTTTTATTTACAGTTTCAATCAGGTTCAATTTTCTGTATCCCCGTTCCTGCTCAGCGAGGCTGCCCTCACATTCACCCAGTTCCACCACACCATCCTCTGCATTTACTGCCATAAATCTCGGGTGTGAACTTGCGTATGGGTGTGGGGCGAGCGAGAGAAAGAGGGAGAGAGAGAGAGAGAGAGAGAGAGAGGCTCCAGTAATCAGCCATGAGAGTGAGTCAGCTAGTGTGGTAGAGCTAGAACCAGGCGTGCTCCAGGCCTTGGCGGCTTACTGCAACTATTAATACAGACTTTAATTAGCCCGCCACAAACACTGGCACAATCGGCTCAGTGTCGCCCGTGGCTGGCGAGGCAGACAGATCAATAGGTCTGATCATGCCTTTTTCATCAGCTCCAATGAAAGCACTTTGTCTCCAAGCTCAGCCCTGGACCTTGCGTATCACCTTAAAGGCTTTCTGTGGCTGCACTGGCTGTGTGCAGTGTTGCGGATGGGGCCTGTATAATCTGGCTGCATTAGGGAACTATAAAGATAAATGAAGGGAGGCACAGAGCATAACTCATCCTGTCAGAGAAAGGGGTTTAAGGCTGGGAAACTTTGTGTTTTCTAAAGCAGCCCCTACCACCCCTACCCACATGGCTTCCCATTTCTCACTCTCTCTTCTTCCTACTTGTCTGTGTTCTTTTTTTGTATTCAATCTCTGCTTTTTCTCCATCTGCTTTCTGTCTATTCCCCCCACCTATCCCCCCCATCCTGCTCTCACCATCTCCTTCTCCCTCTGTGTCTCTCTTCCCATCCTCTTTTACTGATCTAGAGGTATGGGAGTGTTCATTTACACTTCTTCTGCTGCACAAATTGCTCTTCTACCTCTTTGCCAGCACATTTCAATTTGAAATAAAAGAGTAAGCTGCTTTTGCAGTAACAACTTATTCCATGTGCTTTTTTGGCAGGCTTTTCTGTTGACCTTCAAGTTCCCAATCAGTGCAGAAGAAAAATGGAAATAGCTTGTTCTGAGTCCTCATTTCCTGTGAATTGCTGGGATTGTGTTGTGTGTCTGTTCACAGGGGTTACTGAATAACTGAGTCACTGCCTTCTTACCTACTACCCCCTCTTACGGCTTCACTTTCTTTCTTACTTTTTTCTTTCTTTTTTTTTTTCCTTGTATTTTCTTGTGGTTTTACATCTCTCTCTCTTTTCCCTTCTTTTTTTCTCTTTCCAGTAGATGATGTCCCACCTTATTTTAAGATGGAGCCTCCGCAGACCCAGGTTCATCTGGAGGGAAACCGCCTGGTGCTTACCTGCATGGCTGAAGGCAGCTGGCCCTTGGAATTCAAATGGATCTACAATGGTACCGAACTCACACGTTTCTCCTTGGAATACAGGTGAGGAATGCAACCTTGCCTGCCAGAGCTGATTCTATTATTGCTTTTTTAATTTTAATTCATCAACTATAATTAGCTTACTACACAAGGATATTTTAGCAGCATTTAATTGTATCTAATAGCTCAATTGCTCATTTTTATTCATATTCCAGACTCATTTCTATGGATTTATTCAGAGCTGATTTGGCTGCATGTCTCCCTTGAGACATAACATCTTGTGTTCAGGGGATTGTCAAATTTATTCAGATTTGTATCTCCCGCTGTATTCAACATGCAGAGATGGTGTGAGCAGATCACTCTTCTTTTCTCTTCGGCTGTTTGTTGAGACTATCATTGCTGCAATAAAATCATACAATGCATATTTTTTCATCAGATTGTACAGTGTGGGTGGGCTTCTTTGCTCTGTCAGCAGTAAGATGTTTCACTGACTATCGAGTTCTTCTGGATATTTCTTATTACATACTTCAGCCTCTAAGCACAATGCTGAAGAATTTTGTCAACAGCACAGAGTGGCAAAAGAAAGCCTCAGCCCGTGCTAACAAGGCCTCTGTGTGTATCTGAGTGTATGCATCAGTGTGCTTATTTGTACATGCACTATATGCTTGTGTGCCAGCGTGCCTGCCTGTGTGTGTGTTCGCAGGTCACAGTTGCAGTCCACAGTGAAAGTCAGTTTCCATCTAAATCTAGCCGTGTTTTCTGTGTTCTCTACTCACGGTCTGACTAGTCCCCTAGACATGGACAGACATTCTCAGGTGGCAACGTCTGATTGCTATCACTGACTACCTCCCCACATACACCTTCCCTTCCCTGTCTGTCTTTCTCCCCCTCCCAACCCCCCCACCCCCCACCCTTCCCCATCTACCTCGTTTTCTTCTTCTTTCCCTGTCTTTCCTCAGCATTTGGCTGTGCTCTCACGTGGCTTAGTCTCTGGGTTTGCCTCGCAGGCCAGCCCTCTGCTTGTTATTCTTCACCAGCCCTGATCAAAGAGGAGAACTGGAATCCATTTAATCAGACCCCCCACCACCCCCACCACCACCTCCACCCCGAATTGCAGTGCAGGGGGAACATGGCAGGGGCGGACTCCACACTCCTAAGTGGCTATAGCAAACTAATTAAAGGGGACACAACTCTGGGGTTATCTACCTAGCATTTCACACACACCATTTAACATGAATGCACATCTGGGGAGAGACGTATGCCATGGCTGCCTAACATGTGAGAGATGCTTGTATGAATTGATTCCACTGACTGAACATACAGGATAACAGTGGGGTTTTGTGAGTCCTGCTAGTCAGAAACTCAGCTGCTCTTCGCTCCACAGCCGGCCTCAAAATCGCATTCTTCCTTCTTTAGTTTACATCCGCGCTACATCAGCACCAAATCACACTTCAAGGCTGCTCTGTTATATCCCTGCTTCACAACATTTATGTCTCATAGCTAAGTGGAATGCCATTTAAGATGTGTTTCAGGTGCCCAATGAAACATCTTGATTAATTTAGAATACCGAGTGTGGGGGATAAAAGCTCCAAGATGACAAATGTCGCTGTCTGTCATGCTGATGATGACTAATGGTACTTTGTGTTGTGTGTGCCCATTAGGTACCTGATCCCTTCGCTGGACCAATCGCATGCTGGCCACTACCGCTGCATTGTGAGAAACCGAGTGGGTGCTATAATGCAGTGCAGTACTGAAGTGCAGGTTGCCTGTAAGTGCGGGTCTCTTTCCATATATTGCCAGTTCTGACAGAGTAAGGGGAGGACACTGTATTTGTGAGAGGCTTGTCATGCACAGTATGTGAATGAGTCACTCTGAGTAAATGAGCTTAGCTTTTGAAAAAGGTAGATAACGGGGTAATAATGGCAATTCTTCTTTTTCATCTTCTTTGTTGCTGGCATGGATTTCCAACATTTTCTCTTTTAGTAGTTTTTTTCTTTTTCTTTTTTTACTCAGTTCCTTTATCTCTTCTATTTATACTCTTTTTCTTTATTTCTCCTAGATATGGGAGGTTTTGTGGAAGGTGAGAGGTCTCAAACTGTATCCCAGGGTGAGGGTGCTCTCATCCAGGCACCACGGATACACAGCTTCCCAAGGCCACAGATCACCTGGTTCAGAGATGGGCGTAAAATTCCCTCCAGCAGCCGTATGTAAGTCTAGCTTCGCCTCAACTTGGTTTGTTTGGTTTGAGCAGAGCGCGTGTGCATATGACTTGTGTGTTTCTGTGCGCGTTTGAGTGCTCTCATATATGAGTTGTTGGTGAATGCTGAGCTGCTGAAGCAGAATATCTTTCACTTCAGAGAACTCTAAGAAGTTCAATACTGCTCACAGATTTTCTCCAATCCCCCCACACACCATGAGTGAAGTTGAGCAGAATAGTTGATGAACGAATGTTGGCGCAGGCCCTGTGTTCATCATTGAATCACCTCTCAGTGATAAAGCGGGTTATTACTGTATATCGCCCCTATTGACTTAGCAGGCGGAATGATTGAAGGGTAGAGATAGAGCAGGCAGCAGGGGAACCAATTAGACAAAATTGGACAAAAGGCCTCAATTGATGATATGTTTGATTGACAGTGCTCACCCTTGGGTGGATTTGTGTGTGGGAGGTTGTGTGTGTGTGTGCATATGTGCATGTGGTAAGAATCTATGTGAGGCAGTGTGTGCACTGTGGGAGGTCTGTGGGTGACTGAAGGCTATGGTGCAAGTGTGAGTGTGTGTGGCAGCTTTTTTTTTTGTTTGTTTGTTGAATTCATGCCTGTCCAGATATGCAATTTTCCTAAAGAGATACTGTGAAGGTAATCACCTGGGATTAATTTTGCCATCCAGATAAATAGAGGAAGGCAGTCCACTACACATCAGAAACCGCTTCCTCGTCTATTATTCAGCAGCAAGCTCTACCATGTCGTAGCTGACATGAAGACTTTAACCCCAAGTTGCATGCTCTTGCTTGAAGAACGGACTGTTGCGCACATCTTCTGCCTGCAGGGCTCCAAAAATGCAGTTCAAGCACTGAGGAAAATTGTAAGAAAAATCTCAACCCCTTCCAAGAATGTTCAACCAATTCCAGAGCTGGTTACTATGCAGCGGACTCTTACCAGAAGTGAAGCAGTGAAGCTTTTGCCTGTGACAATGAGAGGCACTGACAGGACACTCTGCATTTACCGCTTGTTTGCTCGCTTTGTGTCAGGCCACATTGATATTCACAGACGTGTGTGTATATTGGTGTTTGTGTGTCCGTGTAAGTGTTTGTTGACTCGGAAAGAGCCACAGCTCCTAATTGTCCAGGAATGTGTCTGTTTATCCTGCACCGATCAGGCAGATCCTGGCAGATACGGAGAGCCTAATCTGGCCGCGTGCTTACCGTCAGCTCTCATTTAATGGGCCCTTCTCACACGTTTGAGACCATCAGCCTAACCAACATTCAGCCATTCTCGTGGCTATTGGGTGCAACATTCACAAAAAGGATTTAAAGGGATAGCTTGGAATTTTTCAAGCCAATTGCTACATAGATGGATGTAGTTTTTGCATTTGTCCATCCTTTTTTCTTGTATTCCACGTAGCTTGTCATAGTTATGGTACATGCAGTTAATATGGGACAAATTAAAAATCAATTGCAGTGGTATAGGTGTGTTTATTGCTTAATTAGGGACTTTATCTGCTGCAGTTATTCATCTCTATATACTGGTGCAAGATGCACAAAATGAACTTTGAGTGTGGCTTCCACAGTATCTGACAAATATACTTAAAATATGCAGGTATCTAAGTTGCACAAAGTGGTTGTAAGACCCTTTCATTTATCTGGATATGTTAAGACTAGTCTCCAACTAAAAAACATGGCCAACTGAGCAACTGCTTCCAGGTGAAAAACTAAGACTGGCCTACAGTATCTCACAAGACCAGCCTAACTTATCTCTGTGCAGCACAGCGATAAAGATGATAGTAAACTACAGCAGAAGCACTGCGGGAACAGCGAGTATAAAATAGTGAGAGAAATTCTGAACTATTGTAGATGGAAGTGCTCAGACATAATTTATGTCTGTGTGTGTGTTTTGTGTGTGCTTGTGTGTAAGTTTACCCTGAGGATTTATTGACTGTGAGAAACAACTACTCACTGGTTTAATGATATGAGTGTCTGTGTGCTTGTAGATGTATGTATACGTGTATGTGTGCATGGTTTGCTGTGTGTGTGTTTGGGGACAAATTTTGGAGTGTGCACCAGATGACTGGGGATGTCTCTTTAATTGGGAGCCAAATTGGTGGACCCAATTTGATTTAACCACATTCAAGACTGCCTAAAGCTGTCTTTGTCTTTATTAGTGTAATGTTAAGGTTACGCGAGTGTTGTGGGAATGAATGTAAGTCAATTCAGTGCCCTTAAAAGTGTGCTAAGCTAAAGTGTGGGTGTGTTTTTGCATCAATATTTACTTAGTGCCATCACCTTGGATAACACACTGGTCATCCTGTCCACGGTGGCTCCTGATGCAGGACGCTACTACGCCCAGGCAGTCAATGACAAGAATGGGGAGAATAAAACCAGTCAGCCTGTCACACTCACGGTGGAGAGTAAGTACACATGACATTAAATGCACACAGGTGCACATGCATACATACACATTTAAGCAACAGATTCAACTCACAACTCACGAGCAGATTGTCTATTTCATCAGCAGATTGCATTAACAGGTTGTTGCAGATGACACAGTAGTTAAAAAAAAGTTAAATTCATTACATTCTTTCTCTGTTCAACACTTGAGCACACACATTCAGTCAACACAGCAGCTACACAACAGGTGGCTCAGCCAAAGACAATAGAAACAGAGATAGCGCCATCTACTGGGGTGCCCTGTCATCATGTCAGTCCTCTTCTCTCTGTCCAACAAACGTAATCACACCCATTACCTGCACCAATAGTCGTCCTCGTCTTCCTCTAACCCCTAGCTTGAGCAGTGAATTACGGTCATATTGTGAATTTTAGGTGGAGCTCCAGCAGCACCTCTCTGACTGGCTGGATGTACAGACCCATAAACTAGACCTTCAGTTTAATCGCTCCTCACAAATAGCAGATTTATGAAAATGACACTGGGCAAAACACGGACCGAATAAAACACACACACTCACACAAACACAAACACACAAAATAGAAGGTCAGCCTGGCTCATAAACAGATATGTTCACAACTTCGAATAGTTTGTCACAAGCGTGGTTACATGTCAAATTATTAGTGTTAAGCATAACCTGACTCTTTCCTCTCCTCTAACCTTTTTTCATTTCAACAGCCATAAAAATTCTCCCACCTACTGTTATTTACTTTCATCTAAACAGAATCACACCAACAGTCCTTCTTAGCTTACTACACTATTTTTATACAATATTTGATAAAAGACATCACCAGCTTCATTATGATTTGTTTGATCTTTCTGATCAGGCTCTTCATTCTCGTACAAGGACTTTTTAACCTGTTCACTTGTGGAGCTTCACATTTTTAATATCAGCTTCCTGCTCTCTCTGAGCATCTGCTCGTCAAATTAATACAGTGTTTGTAATTCAGTGCTCAATACGCATGACACAGCAGTCTGTGGGGACCAGATATCACTGAATATCACTGGATCTGACCTTGCAGATCATACAACCGTCTTTTGCATCTGAAAGTCAATAAGGTTTTTACAGCTGCATTTGTTCATTTTAGCAATTCTGTGGAGAAAAGAAATAAAAATATGCAGCGGAGGGAGCATCTTGTTCCGAAGGGAGCATACAAATGAGACAGTGCCGAGTCTAATAGCAAAGCGCAAACTGACAATTGGTAATACTCCAGATGGGAAGACATATTGCTTTTTGTTTTATTCTTTAGAGTGTGAAATACACTGCAGTGTACAATTGTCTTTGGGCACAGACAGATGTAAACATTATTGTGACATTAATAGTGAGAATTTGCTATGCAGGTCACCTCGTTGTTTACTTTTCCCATTTAATTAGAAGATTACACACTTGAGGTATTCTCAACACAGAGTTTATAAACTGCAATACATTAATTAGTGTCTGCCAAGGAACCAATCATGTCTTCTAGAGAACAAAATGAGTTCTAGTCAAGTCAAATGGATTCCCAGTTTTTATTGTATCAGTGACAAACATAGACGACATTAACAGCCAAACCTAATGGAACGAAACAAAAATGTTTAGTTTGCATATTTACAAAAATGTGAAAAACATTTATATACTTATAGTTAATAACATGTAATATCAGCAAAAGCCACTTTATTTGAAGGGGACAACTTTATACAGAAGTTGCAACCGTCACATTTTTTAAAAGGTTCAACATGACTGCAAAAAACACTTAAGATTAATAAATCTGTCATTAATTATTTATATAGTATGTGCTCTTTAAAATTCACCAGTTCTACCGCTATCAGTTAGTGACCTTGGTAAACTTTGTTTAGTCTTCAGCTCTTACTCTACTCGGTAGAAGATGAATATCGATGGTGTTAGGATTCTTCTTCTTCTCTTCCCATCAATCACTTCTTCTTCTCTTCTCCTCCCTGCTCCCTCTATGTCTCCATCTCCACTAAATGTATCAGGAGCTCAGAGACCATAAGACCCACACCAATCAAACTTTCCTCATAATCTCATTAGTTAATTAGGCAATAAAAATTACATAGATCAGCCAAATGGTGTAATCTTACATTTTAGCCAATAACGTCAGACCCAAGTGATTTAGATTTTTCCTCATAGATCCCTCAGTCCATAAGCAAATCATTGCAACCTGTTTAATTTATTTCTTTTTTTTTTACTCTTCTGATGACTTGACAGCAAGCTTTTCCACATGGATTGATCGGTCTTCACTATGCTAATTGATAATAATGTCAATAAAACCCTCAAGATAATGCTTGTACCACTGTGATGATATGTATTAATGAGGAGGTTGAGTAGAATTCTAAAACCTTACAGTATTGCAAAATATATCTATTCATGTAAATCTGCCTCCAAATATTTTTGAATTAAATAAATCAAACTTCTTTAAAAGGACAGATACTACATTGTTCTTTATCTATCTCTACCCATCCCAGAGCCTAGTGGTTTGGATCTTCCATAACAAAGTCTACAAAGGCTTCAAAATCCACTTTGTGTCCACACAAATTCTGTGTCTCTCAGCTGTTATGATTACCTTTTTAATTAATGCTGTTAGACCGGCGGGTTGAAATGTATTCATTTCAAAATGTTAAATGCATTCTTTAAATGTGCTGGAAGATAAATATTATTTTGTGCTTCTGTTCCTTCCTCGCTCTTTGTGTTTGAAGCTGTTTGGTTTAGGCATCATCATTAGGCTACTGTTACAGTTGGTATCTTACTGTCTTTCACTTGTGGAAACATAGCCCATTGTGAACATACTCAAGGCTTAAATTTTAAACCTCAGCTCCTTGTTTCTTATTACATAACAAGAATGCTATGGGAGACAGTATGAAAAATCTAATTTCACATATTATATTGTTAAAAAGTATTTTCGTAGCAACTTATTAAATGTGATTTGCATCATATTGAACTATTTTGTTGTTGTTGTTTTTTTTATTTTTTTTTATTTTTTTTTATTTTAAAGTTCAAACTCCATAACTTAAAAGCTGGGAACTTGAATGAAACAATCAAATCAGACCCAAACATCAATAACCCCTCAGGACGCCTGCTCGTACATTCAGGCAGAAGCTTTGTCATTACACAACTGAGATTTCACAAAAATGGTCCTTGAAAAGGTGTGATTTACAATAAGGTGGCACAAAATTAAAGTCAACTTTACTGTCAAAAGGATCGAAATGCTGTTCCACGCAAGTACTAAAACACAACAATGAGGCTTTAAAAAGCAAAAATGCTAAAGGAACTAAGAATTTAAATATTCACAAGTTAAGCTAAGCTGGGGGTCAGGGGGACAATAACAAGGCAAAAAAAACCAATAATGACAACAAGTATAGTGCAAATAAGACAAATATAGTGCAATACATGTGCCAGTAATATGCCGTCCACAGGATGTATAATTAACATAACAATAACAATAATAACAATAAAAACTTGATTAGGTACCCTATAAACCCGGGGATAGCCCTGCACTTAACTTCACAAATGAATGTGGACACACACAGGCGCGCACAGACACGATACACACACATGCATCATAAACGTGCAATCACTCAAACACATATAAGCGCACAGGCCCATACCCGTACTCCGGGGAGGTGGGGGAAAATGAGATCAGATTCAGAGAGAGATCACTGATTGAGGGCAGTGAATCGATGGTTGGCTGGAGGCTCCGTGAAACCCGTGAGTGATGGTGCTGCATTTAATCGCCTTTTGTGTTTGTCTCAATTATGCTACATAATGGCTTCTAACACCTGGGCTAACACCGTGCCCAGGAAATGCTGTGTGCACTAGAAAAAGGATCTAAAGTAAAGACAGGGGTGTTAATAGTTGGGTAATAGCATGCTGGCTAGCTAGTGGTGATAATGACAGATTGTCAGTCTCTGTGTAAGGATCCAGTTATGCTCAATTGGCTATATCAGGCAGATGCACAGGCTTAATCTAAGGTCTGCATATAGTTTATAGATTTTTTCACTTTTTTCTATCTGTGTACTTACGTGTGTGCGTGTGTGTGTGTGTGTGATAGATGTGGGAGGACCTGCAGACCCCATCGCCCCCTCTATCATCGTCTCCCCGAAGAACACCAGTGTAACCGTGGGGAGAAACGAGGCTATCATGGAGTGTGTTGCCAATGCGAGGTATCTCCTTTTAAATTTTTCACACAGACACACGAGGAAACTGAAGAAAAATCACATGCAAATATAGACTCAGATATGCACACATTATCAATACACCTCCACTTTTCTCACCTCTACATCTGATATTTTGTGATTTAAATGAAATCTTTTGTCTGAACATGATAGAGAAGTGTTTTGTACATCTCTCATTTTGTACCTCTCCTCCATTCTTCCCTTTGATTCAGGGCTTCACTCTGTTCTCCCTATCTCATGCAGTCCCAGTCCTGAATTCTGACTATTATCTCCAATTCAAAGACTTAATCAGAATGACATATGTATCCCATTGCTCCCTCAATGCTCTGGAACCTTGAAACAGAATATGAATCTGTATTAAAAACCACGCTCCCGATCTCTTGCTCTCTTTTTCTCCTTTTCATCTTTTTCTCCTCTAGACCCCTTGTCAAAATGAGTATTACTTGGAGGAAAGATGGGGTTGTGGTCAATACGGGGATCCGAGACTTCGGCCGTAGATTGGTCATCAGCTTGCCTGCAGTCAGTGATAGCGGCTACTACGAGTGCGAGGCGTCACTCCGCAGTAGCAGCGTGCCGTCAGTCACTGCTGGGGCCTTCCTGCACGTTCTTGGTAAATAACCCACAGCTTACATTTTAACCTTGTGCAAAGTAATTGAGTCTAAATTATCCAAATATTACATCAGCATGCTAACTCCCATGTTGAGAGAACATTCTGTCGCCATTTATATTTCAGTAATTGAGTCTCTGCTAGTTCAACAGAGAAGGGTCGAGATAAAAAAGAACTGACGGTGTGTGAGTTGTTTTTAAAGGCTTTAATGGATGTGTTTGCTTTTTTTTCCTCTCTGAAACAGAGTATCCTCTGTTTGTAAAAGAACCACCGAGTCACATCAGCGCAGAGATGGAAAAGGTAGTGGATATCCCCTGTCAGGCACGAGGTTAGTGCTGTTTGTTTTTTTCTTTCTGCTACTGCATTTGCGAAAGAGCAAGAAAGCATGAAAAAAAAAACCCCAAAAAGAACAAAAGGGTCACAGTGACATGGAAAAAAATAAATCCTCTCCTTCCTCTGCAGGCACACCTCAGCCAGACATAGTGTGGTATAAAGATGCAGTGCCTATCAGCCCGGTGAAGATCCCCAGGTACAGGGTTTTGGTAGGAGGCAGTCTACAGATCAACGGTCTTCTGCCAGATGACACAGGGATGTTTCAGTGCTTTGCCCGCAATCTCGCAGGAGAGATCCAGACAAACACCTACCTAGCTGTTACTAGTATGTCCCCTTGAAAATTTTCCAAAGCTATCTGCACGTCTGCTGCTTAATTCCGTTCATCTTCCCTCTCTGTTCCCTCCCTTTCTTATTCTCAAATCCGCTCCTCTGTTCTCATTTCTAATCCTCTTTTCTCCCTCTCTTCTGTCTTTCCTCCTACACCCATCTATCTATATATCTCTTCGCGTGACAGGTTTGTCACCTTGGGTGCTCGGGCAATTATTGGCTATTTTTGAATCAGAGAATGTGCAGGAGAAGCAGTGAGATGGAGACGCCTTGTCAGTTTCTCAGAGCTGTCCTGGAGAATGAGACCTGACAGCCGCCCGTTTTGTCAAGTCTATTAAGCTCTCAGCTGCCGTCTGCTTTATTAGGGAGAAATCTGTTTATGTCTGTCATTATCACCTCTGTTTCACCTGATTTTTTGTGTGTGTGTGTGTGTGTTTGTGTGACCCCTCCCGTCTCAGGTATCGCTCCCAACATCACTGCTGGCCCTGCTGACAGTGCAGTGATTGACGGCATGTCAGTCATTCTGCACTGTGAGACCTCAGGAGCCCCAAGGCCAGCCATCACCTGGCAGAAAGGTGCGTGGGCTAACAGTGTGAGGTTCAGAGGGGGGGCTTCATTATGCTGCATTTGGACTTGTCAAAGTTAGACAACATGGAAAGGATTGAGAATATGCGATTTCACCAAACAAGCTGTACTTCTTTGCTTTTGTTGTGGTGCTTTCCCTCCTGTTTGTTTTCCCTGACATTTCTCCAATACACTAATCTCTCTTGCTCCCTGTCCCCCCCTCCCCTTTTCCCCCCTCTTCTCATCGCTATACCATCAATCACTTCCACCCCTCCCCTCCCTGCAGGTGAACGTGTCTTGGCCAGTGGCTCGGTCCAGCTGCCCAGGTTCACCCTGCTGGAGTCGGGTAGCCTGCTAATCAGTCCCTCCCACCTGTCTGATGCTGGTACTTACACCTGCATGGCCAGCAACTCCAGAGGCATTGATGAAGCTTCAGCCGACCTAGTAGTCTGGGGTAAGCATAACAGAAACATTTATATTGTTCGCATCGTCTGCAAACACTTCTGTCTTCATTTTCTACCTTGTCCAGCATGTGTGAAAAATACTGCCAACTATGAGACCACCCTAAACATCTTTTATTTAAATCCATGACTTGTTTACTTCTAGATACAATAAATACCTGGTTCATGCAGGTCATTGTCAAGACATTCTGACTATATAGTGGGATGACTCATGCGCATACTCATTTTCTGTGCATAAATTCACATTACCACTCTTTAAAAGCCTTGAGAAATACTCCACCCATTTGAAATACCGTATGATTCACCAACAGACATTAAGTGAAAGCTGCTCTAGTAAGCTCAGTTCAATCCGCTGTTCAAACACCCTCTGAATAACAACATCTGTGTGTGTTCACAGCACGTACCCGCATCACTAAGCCGCCACAAGACCAGAGTGTCATCAAAGGGACCAAGGCTGTTATGACTTGCGGTGTGACCCACGACCCCAGTGTCACTGTTAGGTGATGATGAATTTTGTAAAAATTTTTATGAATATTTGATTTTTTTTTTCTAGCCTCAATTAATCTATCACATACAGTCACAGATATGTTTTGCAACAATTTCTTGATGTAACCCCAGTCTAGAAAACAAGGATATCAATGTTGTGCTTAATTACTTTATGAAATCCGTAAGAGATCTTGTAATGTTTATCCCTTAGACGACCTCCTATGGGAAGACTTTGAAACTCTTAGTCAGATTGAGGAATTAGTCAGTCGCTTTTCCTCTCTCTTCAGACAATCTTGAGCGTGATAGAGTATGTGTACATGCATCTGTCTCAGAGGGGGTGAAATGATGTCTATGGAGCCCAGTGATTAGAGTGCTTGTCACCTGTGGGGCCATGACATTGATCAGATCGCGGGGTAAACAGATGAATATGTAAACAGAGTAATAACTTCAGACAGCGCCTTTAATTAAACGCAACACAGAGGAGATTAGCTGGAGAGCCCAAACAGTCACAATTAATCACAGGAGCTCCTAGTGTGTGCATACGTGTGCATGTGTATGCGGGTTGCAGGGGGGGGGGGATGCATAAGTGTAGTTGGGTATGTGACAGGGAGAGAAATGGCATAGGAGAGAGATTTTATACTGTATGTGTGGCAGAGAGAGATGGTTTTTAGATTCAAATCATTTTGCCATCGGCCTCACAAGGCTTTTCATTGGTGTCAGCGCCTTCTGTGTTTTGCTGTATGAACTGACACAAAGCAAACAGATTTACTGTCACAACACTCAGAGATACAGAGTGTTAAAATGTGAGTGTGTGTGTGTGTGTGTGTGTGTGCGTCCCTCTGTCGTATGTGTTTACTACCCTTACATACCCATGTACATACCTCCAGGTATGTGTGGGAGAAGAGCGGCTCGATGATTGACGTGAACACGTCGCCCCGCCTGCGGCTGGATCCCGACGGGACCCTGCACATCTCCCAGACGTGGTCGGGTGACATCGGAACATACACCTGCAGGGTGACCTCAGTGGGTGGTAATGACTCCCGCAGTGCCCACCTCCGAGTCAGGTCTGCATATTTACCTCACGTCTCCCTCGTCTTATCTAGCCGTCTGTATTTTTTTTCTCTCTTATTTATGTCTGACCGGGACATGATGGATGGGTGTGTTGTCCACTGTTGTGGTTTATCAGTGCTTTCCTCTCCAATCCATCAAAAACAAATATATACTAACTAACATTTGCAAGTCTTGCAGTTTGACTGTTTAATTTTCTTATTTGCTGCGTCTCTTGTCCGATTATATTTCACTTTATCACTTTCCCCTCCTTACTACATACAGGCAACTTCCTCATGCTCCAGAAAATCCAATAGCAGTTCTGAGTGCCACAGAGAAAAGGGCCATCAACCTCACATGGGCACAGGCTTTTGATGGAAACAGTCCTCTGATCCGCTATATCTTGGAAGTCTCAGAAAACAGTGAGTGGTTCAGTGTGATCCTCTATCACCCAGGCACCAGTGTCACCCTTAACAGTGCACATTGCTCAAAAAACTGATGCTTTTATTGTTTCTTGTTTGTCATTTTAAAGGCAATATTGTTATTTATATGCCTTGGAAGCACTCATTTGCTACACCTCTTATATTACATTTCAATTGTGCCCCTAAAATTGGCAGTGGCATCCTCTCTTACCCTCTGCAATCAGTATAACTCAATTGCTTCACCTATGTGCTTCTTTGCGAATGATAAGGGGAACCAAATTGTGTTGATGTCCAATGTTCTTATCTTCCATTCCAATGATAAAATCAAAGAAGCGGGAATGCTTTCACCCATAGAGAGTAAATTGTTCAGCCATTTCTCATCGAAGCTCAGGCTAACTGAGAAGATGACAACTCATTAAGAGGAAAATGAATCCGAGGATGCAGATGGGATCTGGCTTTTGGATAATTGAATTTCAATCTGATATTTAGAGGAGTGTATACAAAATAAAACACTTGTTTTTCATCAGTAGTTTCAATATTATCACTATAAAATGAAACAACAGTGTGCGATAATAGTCAGGGAAACATTGAATTTAGATTTGAGTTTGCAAGTGCTGAAGAGATTTGTGGAAGAGAATGTAAATGCTTCTCGCAAGGTCATTTATTGTATCGTTCACTCGCTGTTGCTCACAGTGCGTCTTCTCCGTCTCAGATGCCCCTTGGACCGTGCTGCTGGCCAACATTGAACCGGAGTCTACCGGGGTTACTGTTGGTGGCCTCATCCCAGCCCGTTCCTACCAGTTCCGCCTGTGTGCTGTCAATGACGTGGGCAGAGGCCAGTTCAGCAAAGAGACTGACCGGTGGGTACTGCACTGAGCTGTTCTGAATATTAAAAAAGTTACTAGCTGTCTCTGTAACATAGTGTACGTCAGCAGTGAGAACAGCATTGCACTTTGAGGGCTTTCACAGCTCTGGAACAACCCGTTCTCCCTACTTGTCTTGACAGTTCAATAGAAAATCCAGTGATTATTTCCTGTAAGTCCACTTTTCGGTCTTCACTCCTGTGGGAGCGAGTGAGAGATGAGCCGGCTTCGGGATGGGGCCTTTTCAAGATAAAACTGTGAATGAGCTGAAATTGTGCTTTGTGAAGACTTGATGGGAGCGCTGACCCAGCTTCATCTCTCTCCCTCCTATTCACTGTCTTTGCCGCACTTCCTGAGTAAAATACAGAAAGGCTTGAAAGAGGCAGAGCTTCACACAGACTCAAATCTCAAGTGAATTCTCTTGACTAGCAAGACGAAACCGTCACAATCATGCAGGCACAACCACCACACATATACACCCACCACACACACACACACACACATACACACACAGTCTATCGCAATTCACCAATGCATACTTCTTTCTGGCCTCGTCCACATCAACACAACCCATTTGCTGCTTTTATACCTGCAGCAAGGAACTCCCTCAAACTGAAAGGCATCACTACCCATCACTCACCTCTTGCACCAAACATTCACATTCATTCTTATGTGAATGTGCCCAGAGAACAGCGCACCACAGGAGGGTGACTGAGCGTCAATGAGAGTGCAGGGCTTTTCTGAGGCATCTCTCTGGCACACCTCTTTGATCCTAAACACTCTGCTTTATCTCCTCCAGAGCAGTGCTCCGGTGCACTGAGAAGAAATCAAGATGTCATCTTAAATTGACTTAAGGGAAAAGTCTGCCTGGATCTCTCTTTCTTGTTCTTTTATATCTTTCTCTCACTTGCTCTTTCTCTCTGTTGTGCTGCTCCATTTTCACCAAGGCCTCTTTGATCCTTATCATGCCACAGCAAGATGTCCCTCTGCGGACAGTATTGTACAGAATATGTTTTGGTCAAAGACACAGCCACACTTATCCCAACTTTGCTTTGTGGTGTTCTAAAAAATACCAAACATGGGCTTTATTATGATTTGATGTCTATGATGAAATGGGATAGAAATATGCGGAAACTCTTGATAATTAATGCATGGCTTCACTCTTTGTCTCTTCTTTCACCTCTCTTTTCTTTTCTTTTTTTTTTTTTTTTAACTGCGGCAGGCTAACTCTCCCCGAAGAGCCTCCCAGTGCTCCCCCTCAGACAGTCATTGCAAGTGGCCGCACCAATCAGTCCATAATGATCCAATGGCAGCCACCCCCAGAGAGCCATCAGAATGGTCCACTCCAAGGTTACATCATCAGGTAAGAAGACCATGACAACCTGCCTAATTTCTTCCCAGGGATAGGTGCCTCTCTGGGCCAATGCCATTCAGATGTGATAATAACTGGTATGTCAGCTTCTTTTCTTCCTCTCCATTTCGCTTCATTCTCACTCACCCCAGCAATGGAATAATTGGTACCAATTAAATACCTTCCTCTCCATTCATCTGTTGTCACCTCTCTTTTTGTAACCATTTTATAACTATTCTGCACACCTTCTCTTTCATCACTACTCCCCCTCCCTCTCTTTTTTCTGAGAATTTGTATTCTAATACATCTATATATTTGCCTGTCTGTCTCTCTCTCCCTCCATCCATCGATTACTCCCTCTGCTGCCAGGTACTGTCTATCAGGGCTTCCAGTAGATTGCCAGATGAAAAATATCACCAACCCAGACCAGACCAGTCTGCTCCTGGAGGAACTCATCATCTGGACCAACTATGAGATTGAGGTGGCAGCCTATAATGGAGCAGGCAGGGGTACCTATAGCCACAAAGTGACTGAATGGACACTACAAGGGGGTGAGGACAACACACATGTGTATTATGTTATATGTTTCCATAAATGCACCAGCAACCTAAGCATACTAGTGCAACTGGACCCAGCTTAGTTGCTGTAAGTGTGAGATGACTTTATTTGGTTTTACAAATTCTAGTCATTACCTGCATCCTCATCATGATGGTCCCTTAGCTAATGTTAAGCCCGCGGCATGAAACTTGTGACTGATAGTTAATCCAATCATCTGTTTTTAATGATCAAATTAAGGTGTTGTACAGCCGTGTTTTCTCCACAGTACACTTCTTGTAATCCTTTGCTAACCTTGAAAAGGTGATTCACACACTTTAAGACTATGACAGTTGTACTTGTGGTTGGTGCAGACTACAGCAGCAAGGTTTTGAAAGGAATGAAAAATACATGGCCATGTAAGTGATATTTGCCTCCAAGCGCTACTTACCTGTTTTTGTCAGGTTTTATATAACTCATTTCCCAACAAATGTTGCCGTAGAATAGAACAAATTGTGTGCTGACATGAGCTGATAACTTCACCAGTCTTTTTTAAGAAATTCAATCCATGGTTTTACTTGTTCGTTTATATGTCTAGATTGATCACTTTCCTCTTGTCGATTTTTACTCCATCATCTATTTAATTACACTTTTTTTCTTTTGGCATGGCTTACTGTTTGTATCCTCTGCTTTTGAATCTTGTGCCTTTCTTAAAAATGAATAAGCCCAACAGTCATTAACGTTTTTTTTCTGACGCAAAGACTTCATAAAAAAAGAAAAATGCTCATATTGACCACCTGGAGACTTTGGTCAGCCTCTCTGATTACATGTTTAATTGATTTGGCACAAAAATTACCAGGTGATGATGTGCATCAGACTTCTGACAAACCTGTCGATGTTTCCTATGGAAGCTGCCTCGGTTGACTTCTTTTCTTATTGTACATACGGAGTAATATAATTAGAACACACATCGGGAACTTTCCCCAGTGTCATCTAGCTATATATTTCTGTCACGCCCTGTGGTTCCAACACCTTATGTGCTTTGCCTCCCTGTCTATTCAAAATCCTTGTCTATTAAAAATCGTCAGAGGATGAAAGTCACATTTGTGACTGTAAAATTAAACTGACACAAATCTAAGATTATTTTTGCCACCAAATCCAAAGACACACGCATTTAGATGGGTTTGGAATCTGGCTCCTCTGAACAGTCTGCAGAGAAAAGCCGAGGTGTAATTTTACAGTGTGCCTTAACCTTTTAAACCATACATTAACACACTGACTTTTTTATCAAGAAATATAGCCAAAGTAGCTAATGCATCAGCGTGTTGAAAGGTTAATCCATGTTTTTATTATATGGAGATTGAATAATGTTCCTCACTGGCGTTCCTAAAAAGTCAATTCATAGATTACAGTCAGTTTAAAATGCTGCTGCTAGACTTCAACAAACACAAGAAAGAGGGTATTGCTCCTGCTTTTATATATGCAGTTCTGGCTTCCATATTGATTTTAAATTCATTTAACTTGTATATAAAGCTTTTGAAGGCTTAACATACTCACATATCTCAGAATCCCTGTCATGTTAAATCCACTCAATGAACAGAGATCCTCTACACCAGACTCACTAAATATTCTGAAGAGCTCTCATAAGAAAATTAGGAGTGTTTCCTCTCTTTAGTCTGTTCCACTCCCTGCTCAGATACAGTTATTAGAGAGGCAGACATTTTGATTATATTAGATTTTACAAGATGTTGTGTCCAACTTGTGCTGTATATTTGCCTAGAACAGGGATTTCATGTTCCAGATGATTTATTTATGTAGCTTTTTGAGATAATCAAGTTTAAAATACTTGATTAGACAAAAAACAAGACAGAAAATCAGATATAAAAATGTTAGCTTAAATACTTTCTTATCTTTAGCCAAGCCAGGCTTCTCTTGTAACCCAGTGGGTTTATCTCACACAAATAAACTCATGCGCATTCCTCAATTCCTCTCTCTATTATGACTGTATGCTGCTCATGAAAGCCTCAGCAATGCTATAAAGCAGCGTCTCATTATAGTCTCTCATTGATTTTTTTGTCTCCTTTGATAATAATTTCTTTTCAAATGGTTTATCTGGTCTTTTCTCTATGTGTAATCTCCATATTCCTTTACATTGCTCTGTATCTATGAAGGTGTGTGTGTGTGTGTGTGTGTGTGTCTGTGTGTCTGTGTGTCTATTTTTGTCTGTTTCTTTTGGCTGGATGATTACAAAATACTTCAAATGCTTCAGAAACGATAGATTCTATCTGGCACACACATCAGCATACTTTGTTTGATGCCTGATCAATCAATCAATTAATGAGCAAGTCTAAATCAGTCTGTTGAATTTGCAAATCAACAAATGTACTGTAACACATTTGATTGTTGTGTTTAATTAAGGAACTTTAAAACCTGGAAAGTATGGAAAACATCTATTTTCAACTCACTTCCCTTGCCAAAAATAAATAATAATTTCATCATCCAAGTCACTGTCAGTGAATAATGACAGTGAACAAGCCACTCATGTTCTTTTAGCTCTCATTAATTGGATGCTTCTGTCACTTACTCCATTAAAAAACACAAGAGTGGGTCATAATGTGCATTTAAATATACTCAATGAGAACCAAGGATAGCACAGAAATATGAGGACCAATACTGGCCAATCAGCTTCATTGATGTGTGAGTCCCCGGCTGTTTTCCGGTGTTACATCAGAATGGCATGCTTACTTCAAACAAACTGCTGCAGGGTTCACCTGGAAGCCGCCTGAGGCAATCGCTCTCACACCCAGTTTGATTGGCATGTTCTTACCTCCACAAATGAGCCAAAATAAAAATGCTTCAGTCTGATTCTCACGCTCTAAACAAGGCTGGTCTGAAAGTGCCTGTTGTACATTTTCAAGTTTCTGCTTTCTCTGCCTCATCTCTATTCTCTCCCTATCTTTCTCTCTGCGTCTCTGTCCCTCCTCCTCTCTCCTTCTTTCTGATTCACTCCCCCTCTCTGTCTTTGTCGTTTTTTTCTCTTTCCGTCGTCTGGATCAGTGCCCACTGTGCCACCAGGAAATGTACACGCAGAGGCTGTCAACTCCACCACAGTGCGTTTTACCTGGAGTGCCCCAAGCCCTCAGTTTATCAATGGAATCAACCAGGGATACAAGGTGAGTAGCCCCTTTCTGTCAACTGGTGCACTCTAGTGGTCAGAGGTAGAAGAGCATCTGTGGGCAAAATCTCATTAGGGGCAATTGGGAGATGGATTGTATAGAAAACGTAATTTTCTCTGTAAATCAAGGCTTAGCAGATGTCTAAAGCTTTTATTGGAATGGTTTTTATTTGTGTTTTTACTTTATCGAAATTAAAAAAAAATGTTTGTGACTAAAATGTACACATTAACATCTTGTCCCTTATCACATCACTTCCAGCTGTTGGCATGGGAACCCAATCGTGCAAATGAGGTCACCGTGGTCACTGTGCGCCCCAACTTTCAGGACACTGTTCACGTTGGTTACATCTCTGGCCTTAGAAGGTTCACAGAATACTACTCATCGGTATTGTGCTTCACAACCCCCGGAGACGGCCCGCGCAGCCAGCCTCAGCGGATACGCACCCATGAAGATAGTAAGTGTCCCCATTCAGGATACTATATAGTATTTGTGGATAATTACAAGTCAGGCTGTTCACGTACTACCTATTGTTTATCATTTTTTATAGCCCCTGGTGCTGTGGGACACCTTAGTTTCACTGACATCTTGGACACCTCACTAAAAGTCAGCTGGAAGGAACCACAAGAGAAAAATGGTCTTCTCACGGGTAATTGATAAAGATGTAACGTTAACATTTCTTCTTTGCTTCTTTCACCAAGCTTTATTTACTGTGAGCACTATGTAACACTTCCAGGCTATCGTATCTCTTGGGAGGAGTTCAACAGGACCAATACTCGGGTGACTCATTATTTGCCCAACCTGACTCAAGAGTACAAGGTGACAGGGCTCACTGCGCTCACCACTTACACCATCCAGGTGGCAGCTATGACCTCCAAAGGCCAGGGTCAGCTCTCTTCCTCCACTATCTCCTCCGGTGTACCACCAGGTCAGTAGTTTAATTAACTCTAACATAACAATGGGTCATCTAGTCGACTCAACTTTAGCTCTCCCTAGGACTTGAAATGTTTTCTCTTTTCTTTGGTAATGTTTGGGCCACACTACTCACTGAAAGGGTTACAACCAGTTACTTTACTGGCTATAACTCAATAAATTTCTCCTCAGCTATTTCTAAAAGCACAGATGAACTGAATGTTATTCATTTCCTTTAAATCCGTCTCCTCCATCATCTTTCACAGAGTTGCCCGGTCCTCCAACCAATTTAGCCATCTCCAACATTGGTCCTCGCTCTGTCACGCTGCAGTTCAAACCTGGTTATGATGGCAAGACATCCATTTCCCGTTGGCAGGTTGAAGCCCAGGTGAGACGTTTCATATCTATTTTAAAGTAATGAGAACAGTCAGAGTTTCTTTTGCAAGCTGTTTGATGTTTTAATATTGTTGCACAGCTTTTGCAATACCAGCTTAATTGTTTAATTTGTTTAGCTGCTGCTATCACCACTTCCTCTGTATGCATTTCAGATTGGTATAATCGGAGAAAATGAAGAGTGGCTGGTGGTTCATCAGCTGGCTAATGAGCCTGATGCAAGATCACTGGAGGTCCTGGACCTGAACCCCTATACTTTCTACAGGTGAGCACACACACCAACATACATTTGCACAATTGCTATACATGTAATAAAGCATCTTGCACACCTACCTATGAATCTGTCACTGATTATCCTAATAGCCTTATTGTTATTTTCTTCAGATCTCTACTCATAAAAAGAATCTATTCTCCGCTTGTACAATGACCCAATTTCCTTATGGGCATCATTAAAGTTTCATATAATCCAATCTAAAGTAATTTAATATACTCATTTCATGTATCACTAGCATTTCATCACTAAACACCCACCTTAAGATCATTTATCCACGATCAGCTGGTTTTCTTCACCCCAGGTTCCGAATGCGTCAGGTAAACATTGTGGGCACCAGTCCTCCCAGTCAGCCCTCTAGGAAGATCCAAACCCTGCAGGCCCCCCCAGACATCTTCCCTGCCAATGTCACTCTGCGCACAGCCAGTGAGACCAGCCTGTGGCTTCGCTGGGTGGTAAGTTTTCACAGCTCATTGCACAATGGGCCTGAGTCAGACTGTATAAAGTTAGTTTTATTAGAATATTATTAGATTTAGATATGCATGTCTGGGTTGTTCCTATTCAGACTTGGACTATTGAAATTTTACGCTGTAGATTTTAGTATGCCTTTGCATGCCTATAAGCTATTTGAAATTGCTGTCTTTTTTGTGCTTCTAGCTGTTATGGTAAAAAAATCATCTTGGGAAAGGACCGAATTGGCAAAATGCCCTTGGGATATTAATTGGATGCAACTTCTGTAAGATAAACTTTGTAAAATCTGATTTAAGAAATTAAATTTTTCTCATAAAAATGACTAAAATCCAATTTTTCAAATATTAAAAAAGTTAAACATCAAATGGTAAGTGTATGACAGTTGCTTTCAACTCAAGTGACTCACAAGTATACCTCCTGTTCCAAAACTCAATTTAGATTTCAGCACACTTTTTAATGCCTTCATTGTGTGCCATATTTTGTTCATGGTTGCCTTTTCCTTCTTCTGTAAATCTATTGTCATACTCTGGGGGCCGTTATAATGAATACAGGTGATGGCACTGATGAGGTGTTGGAATGCATGTTGTCCTTGATGATAGCTGCTTTCTGCGTCATCATTTGGCCAATGCATTCTTTTCTACATCTGTCCTTTATCACGTCTGTGCACCAAGGCTTGAGCTATTCCTGCAGCTCCTGTAGGATTAAAAAAGGATGCATGTTACCTAGAATTAACAGCAGAGGGATGTCAGCTGTGTGATATGGCTCTACAAATTAATGACACAGCTCAATGATCGAGGTCCTTTTCAAAAGCTGGGTGTTAAACTGTATTAAACTGTAGTCAAATTTTGTGGTCCGCTTTGTATCCATGGCATGGAAGTCTTGATTTGAATCAAGGCCACATTAATTTAAAAAACCAGTACTTTCATAAACATTAGTGCAGTACATTTATTCATGTCAAGTTGAGTAGAGTAGAGAAGAGGGCACAGTGCTACGGTCCTTTTCTTCACATAAAATACATCACAAAAACATGAGAAGTGTTTCTCATGATGCTAGACAGTTGCTTCACATAAAAACCTCTTAGAAACATAAAAGAGACATGAGACTATACATTTGACATTGACAGCACAAAGGCTTAAAAAGAAACTGTAAGAATTAAAGTGCAAAAGTGCTAAGTGTATTTATTGCACCTTGCTCTATTGCACTAAGATTTAGCATTACAGTTCAGAAGCTTGATGGAGGCTGGAACAAACGATAGCTTCAAGCCGTTTGATTTGCACTTTGGCACACAGAGTCTTTGCTCATTCATCATGCTCACTTACGAGCTTGTGTCAGTATTAAATACTGTATAAAGAATGCATAAAACAAGTATGTCTAGTTTTCAAGTCAGACTGGCTGAGTGACTCTTTTAAGTGGCCGCAAACACCCTCAAATTACACTTGTGATGGCACAACAGTTAATTAAAACATTAATGTGCTAAAAATCATTCAAAGCTATATTTATGCTTTGCATAGCAAGCATAGCAACGGTGCTTTTGATTGATTTTCAAGCACTGCTTAAATACAAATATATGAATAATAGGTTTATATCATTATTGATTTAACAGATATAGTGAATGTGATGTTATTTTTATACAGTGGAGTATTACTGTGTTTTAGAATAGCCACTTGATGCAGTGCTAAGTGCTGAGAGGGTTCAGCCTCACTTCCCATACTGCTTCTTACCGTTACTGACAGTACCTCTCAGCTGTTCTGAAATCACTGTAAAGTACGGCCTCTCATGGCTTATTGCTTCATTATGCACTCAGTTATGATGCCATTTAAATTGATCTTGCTAGAACTGGGGGTATAAAAACAAAACAAAAAAAATCCTCTTAGCCTCTTCCAGAGTGGGAGTACAATGGGAATCCAGATCTCGTTGGCTACCGGGTCCAGTACTCTAAAGCCGGATCTAAAGGCGGCGTGCTTTCACATGTCATCGTGGACCGGCTGGAGAGGGAGTTCACTATCGAGGACCTGGAGGAGTGGATGGAGTATGAGGTCAGAGTTCAGGCCATCAATGGTATTGGCTCAGGGCCATGGAGCCAGCCAGTCCATGGCAGGACCAGGGAGTCTGGTAAGGAAGGAAATATATTCATACGCATGCCAATACATGCTTAGTTACACAGATGGGCTTTGTATTTTAAACTCCGGCCTCTACCTCTTGCTTTAGTGCCTTCCAGCGGTCCCACCAATGTCTCAGCCTTCGCCACCACTTCCAGCAGCATCTTGGTGCGCTGGGGGGAAGTCTCAGAGACTGATCGCAATGGACTCATCCTCGGGTACAAGGTCAGCAGTCAACAGTCACACCGCAAGAGTGATTTGCATTTCAGAATTCAAGTAGTATAAAGCAAGATTGTCCACATTAAGCAGGTTATGGGGCTGTATGGCTGTAGAGTAAGATAATCAGCATAAAAACATCTTCCTGTTACTAATTTCAACATCACCTCAAAAGCTATAGAACTGTTAAACCTTAGTGACCCCTGTCCTTTGTGTATATCAGGTAGTGTATAAAGAGAAGGACTCAGACACAGCTCCCAATTTTTGGACAGTGGAGGGCAACACCAGCCACAGTGTCCAGCTGAGCGGTCTGGGAAAGTACGTCCTGTATGAGATCCAGGTCCTGGCCTTCACACGTATAGGGGACGGAAGGAGCAGCTCGCCACCCATTCTCGAGAGGACCCTGGATGATGGTAAACAGCAAAAACATTGAAAACTCTCACTGTGAAGGCTTATATCTCACCAAGCTATTTAATCCAGTTGTTATCTTTGAAATTGAATTTTTCTCTAAACAAATTAAAATAATATATCACTGTGCTGAGATAATTTCACATGTCGCTAATCAATTTGTTTTGAGAATTCTGTTGCTTAAGGTATTTTTTTTTTTGCAAATTATTATCTTATTACTCTTATAAGGAACATGTGGAGAAGATATGTTTATCTTGTTTTGATGGTGAATGGTGAACCTGAACTTTAAAATGGATATGATTACTTTTTTTATCACATGGCTTATGTCACACATAGTACTCTTGCTGGATTTTTAAATTTTGGTGATTGTATGTGTGATAGTGCCAGGCCCTCCAGTTGGCATCCTGTTCCCCGAAGTGAGAACCACCTCAGTCCGGCTCATCTGGCAACCTCCTGCACAACCAAATGGCATTATCCTGGGTGAGTTTTCAATGTACAGACAATGTTCTTAGATATTAATATGAGATGTAGTTTGCTATATGTGTGCTGGTCAAAGAGAATAATTCAATTTCTCCAAAAACTAATGTTTTATTTTATAGTTCTGTTGAATTGTTCTCTTTGCTCCATCATTTTTATGCATGACTTTATCTTCATACAAGTTTGTGCTCTTAGCCTATCAGATCACATACAGAAGAAACTCCTCAAATAGTAACGCAGCCACAGTGGATGTGCTGAGCCCCAGCGCGAGACAATACACAGCAGCCGGACTGAAACCAGAAATGGTTTATGTATTCCGACTCACTGCTCAAACAAGAAAGGGTTGGGGCGAGGCTGCAGAGGCCTTGGTAGTCACAACAGAAAAGAGAGGTAAGAGTAAAATACTGTAGCTAAAATGTATTATTTAGATTATTCACCTCTAAATATTAAGTTTGAGAGTTATCATGCGTGTGTGTGTGTGTGCACGCGCATTTGCCCTTCAGCCCGACCCCAACCCACGAGCCGTCCCACAGTGCCTCAAGAAGAAGTCCAGGCTCGCAAAGTGCTGTTGTCATGGGAACCAGGCAGCGACGGCCTGTCCCCAGTCCGTTACTATACAGTCCAGTACAGAGAGCTGCCAGACAGCAACTGGACGGTCCACTCTGCATCGGTCAGCCACGAGACACACTCTTATATAGTGGACAGGTATATTAAAGTCCACTTCTATTGCATATACTGTCAGCATTTTTTATCATTGGGAAGTCAGAAAACAGACAATGAGTTGCATTTTTTTGTGTATGTCTTTAAAGGTTAAAGCCCTTCACTTCTTACCAGTTTCGTATTAAAGCCACCAATGATATTGGAGACAGTGAATACAGTCAGGAGAGTGAGGCCATCACTACACTACAGGATGGTAAGAAATTGTGTTCATTGTAATTAGATATTGACCAAACTAGAGCTGTAACGATTAGTCAATCAAAAGAAAATGAATTGGTAACTATGCTGATAATTGATTAATTGTCATTTTTCAAGCAAAAATGGCAAACATTTGATGGTTCCACGAACTCATATGTGAGAATTTGCAGTTTTTCTTGGTTTTGCATCTTAGTTAATAGAATATTTTTTGGTTTTTAAGTATTGGTCAGACAAAAATAGACATCTGATGATGTCACCTTGTGCTCTAGCATACGTTTGTCACTGTTTTCTGATGATTTATAGACCAAACAATTAATCGATTAATCAAGAAGATAATTGGCTGATTAATCGATAAGGAAAATTATCGTTAGTTGCGGCCCTAGACCAAGTAATTATGTGTCGATTTTCTGTGGAGTTGTACTGTACACAAAGACTTTTGTAATTGTATGAACATGCCTTTATACCCATATTTTGACTTTGGATTTTCATAGTGAATGCTTTATGTCAACAGGCCTTGTGTTTACTCTTCAGCTGTTCCCTACCAGACTGTTTGAATTATATATCACTCTCCTCTGCTGTGTTGGTTTGCGAACATCTTTTTTTCCTTATCTTCTTATCTTTTAGCCCCAGACAAAGCCCCAACAATACTGTCGGTTACACCTCACACTACCACCTCTGTACTGGTCCGCTGGCAGGTACGCTGTTGAACTACTTGGCATTGTGTTTATGATGGGAAGAATAATTCATGACAGTGACATTTAACTCATAAGAACCCAAACCCATTTCTCCTTAAAGGAAAATTATGGGGAATATAAAACAGACCAAATGGACCACAAGGAACACATTTCTGAATTTTTTTTGAAATTCTACCTTCAGTGTCAAAGATCTGTAATGTAACATATATGTCATAACGATATTTCCCTAACTTGTTTTATATCAATTTGTTCAAGAAATGTGGTCGGAACAGGTTAAATGTAATACAGGACATCTTATTAAAGCATCAGAATTGTTAAATGGGTTGAAACCTACCTTTAGTAACAAAAAACAATCTTTGTAAAATTAGCTAGTTCTGTCACATTTGCTGACCAGGCACACTGCCGTTTTGGAAGTGATGTCATGAGTACACAGATTCACACATTGTCACATGACTGCACCAGGATGTTCAGTAGATATCACTTAGGGACTTCATGAGTTAAAATCAAGGATAAAGCTGTATAAGCCAGAACATGTAAAGGGTTGGTGACACTTGTGTCACCACAGGTTCTTATGGGTTGAGTGAGATTGTGTTGTACATTTGTTAAATATTGGATATTAAGCAGAATTCTCCTCCTCCTAGCCTCCCTCTGAGGATCACATAAATGGAGTCCTGTTAGGGTTCAGGGTCAGGTACCGAGAGTTACACTATGACCGGATACGCAGCTTCACTGTCCGCACAGTTAATAGCGCATCTGCCAATTGGGCTGATCTCACTGGTGAGTTTTTACTGCTTACCCATCCATTACTTCTGCTTATATTCAGAAAGTGATGCTATCTTGAGTCTTAAATGTATCAACCATTGTTTGTTTTTGCATCCAAGTTTTGCTTTGATGCTATCAGTGTAGGTCTGCAGTGTGTTTTGCTAAATAATAAGTCTGCTAATATTCCCACTCTTTCCTGATCCTGTGAACCTTCCTCATTTTCCTGACTCTGCCCCATCTTCTATCCAAACTCCAGCTCCTTACAGCGTCAGGAACTTGAGTGAATCCTCTCTCACCCAATATGAACTGGATAGTAAGTTTTAAATCCCCCTTTATGATTCTCTTCTACCACTCTCCATCTGTTTGCACATCATCTGATATATTTTGTTTCCACAAAATATGCCATTTGTATAATAAATTACAGCATATGTGTGTTCGTCATCCTCCCACTCAGCTGTACCCGCTGAGGGACCTCTGCTGATTCTTATGATGTGTATATGACTTTAATCTCTCCAAGCCACCACGTCATTATTTCAGTGTGTTTTATTTCTTTTTCATCACTGACAAATCTTCCCAGTGTCCCCACAACAACCCCATCTTTTCATCAGTTTGCCATATAATTCCACCCCTCCGTCTTTTTGTTCAATTAGTGATGCCGTCTTGCCACAAGCGTCACTATGACTGTGTGTCTCTTAGGAGTAACTTATTTTTGCTCTTTTATCTTAACTGTTCTATTATAATGCTGCTATGGTTAATCTCCTTGCAGATTTGAGTAAACACAAACGCTACGAGATCCGTCTCAGTGTGTATAACGCAGTGGGGGAGGGTCCTAGCAGCGCACCACAGGAAGTTTTTGTTGGAGAGGCTGGTATGTTTCTTCTTTCACTGTGCAGCATCTGTGTTTGTCCACTTAGCTTTTATCTTTATACCTGTAATATTTAACAAGTTATGTGTAACATGATAAAATGTGATTCTTTTTATTTAAATTCTGCCCCTTTAGTTCCAACAGCTCCACCCCAAAATGTGGTGGTCCAGTCCTCAACAGCCACACAGCTGGATGTCACATGGGACCCTCCTCCTCTGGATGCTCAGAACGGGGACATACAGGGTTACAAGGTATCAATAATGTGTCTTTCTGTGTGTTACTGCAAATATGGCAAACTTACATCATGCCTGTTTCAGTTTTATATTTTTATTGTGGGAAAAAAGCTATGAATTCTGCATCCTGAACTCTTTTATTCTGTTTATAGATCTATTTCTGGGAGTTTCAGCTCCAGAATGAGACAGAGCGCTTGCGTACTCTGTTCCTGCCAGAGCTTGGGGTGAAGCTTAAAAACCTGACAGGTTATACCACCTACATGATCAGTGTGGCAGCCTTCAATGCTGCAGGGGATGGACCCCGCTCCCTGCCCACCAGAGGGCGCACTCAGCAAGCAGGTGAGTTACACTAAATCCAGATGTGGATAGAGAGATTATAGTGATAGTTCAAAAGGCCAGTGGCAGTTGGCTTGAAACAAGGAACTCTGTCTGCTGTGTTGTTCAAGGCCAACACCATGAAGCATTTCAAAGCCTCGGTGTCTTTATTTCATTATGCCTCCCTGCCTCTTCTATCTCTCTGCCATCTGTGCATTGATGCTTTTTCTCATTATTTAACCATATTGTTTATGATACTCAAGTGCTTTCATAGAGCACTATCTCAAGGTTAGTCCACCCTTCATTTACAAAAGGTGCCTACAAAGGAATAGATGATGAGTCACTGTTAAACAAAACTGCAAGTTCCAATTGAAGTACTACAGCTTTAAGACAAATAATGTCCTATTCACCAAGAAATAGAGAATTTTCACTAAAGAGTCTAGTTTCCTCCTGTGAGATATAGCATAAGAGATCCGAGTCTTCTTGGCACCTCCTCCAGGACAAGCCACGGGGGTGAAAGCCTAATGACAGCGGAGGAGCAATGAATACAGAGTGCGGGGGACACATGTAGATTAGTTTTTTGGCCACAGCTGCACAAAGACGTCTGTGTTTACCAGCTAGCAAGAGTCCCTCCTCTGCGGTTTCAGCATAAAAATGGTTTACAGTATAAATTTCTCTTGTCTGTTCCGCCCCCTTAAAGGCTGTGACATTGGTGAGGGGTACAAAGTGCTGAGAACTTAAAAACACAGGCAGGAATTTTGGCTCACTGCACCACAGGGTACTGGGAAGAGAGCCAACACAAGCTTTTGTGAATTTTATGCAGAATTGTGGCTAAATCCCGACACTTAGCTGGATCTGGGTTGGGTCAGCAGGCAGAATTCTCACAGCTCTTGTTCAAGGTCACAGAATGATTTTGCACACTCTTGTACTTCCAGTTTCTTTTTTAAAAATTTGCTTAAACAATCATACGTTTTTTTTTTTGTTTTGTTTTGGGTTTTTTTCATGACATCATGACAGACTTACAGATTTCATCTCAGTCTGGATAGACTATTTTTACTTGCACATAACAGTTTAGTGTTCCTACTCTGATAATGAACAATGAGACCTCTGTGATTTTTAATCTCCCAGTATGCCTGTTTCAGTCATCTAGAATAATGTGATTTTTTTAAATGAATATATCAAATTGTCTGTTGTAGACTATGAGCACTACCTTTGGATTTCTCTCTGCTACAATGCTATTTTTGTTGTAACACTTTGAAAATGTGCTAAATTAGTATGGCATTTTACAAAGAGAAATGTCAAGAATTAAATATATTATGTGTGTGTGTGTGTGTGTGTGTGTGTGTGTGTGTGTTTGTGTGTGTGTGTACTGCATGATGGCATTTCTAGGTCACAGTACTAAGCATTAACACTGTATTTATTCTCAGTCCTATGAAGAGATCCAACTGTCATCCCTCTTTTTCCCTTTCTCCACCAAAAGCGCCCAGTGCTCCCAGCTTCATCCACTTCAGTGAGCTGACCACCACTTCAGTCAACGTGTCCTGGGGAGAGCCCAAGCAGGCCAACGGCATCATTGAGGGCTACCGCCTGGTTTATGAGCCCTGCACTCCTGTCGATGGTGAGAAACTCTGCCTGGAGCCTAATAACTCTGCCATGTCTTGACATTCCTCAGCTGGCTTTCTCAGTGATTTACAACCTCTTGCCTAGTTACCATATTCTTTTTAACTCACGCTGCTTAAGCTCATACTACTAATCTGTTACAGATGACTATAGGACCTGCAGTAACATATCGTATGGCTAATAAAATATGCTGGAATGTTCTAGTAAAACTTTGCACAGCTCTCTCTCTCACTGAGAGAAAAATAGGCTAATAGCTGGCTAAGTGTGGTTGCCTGGACCTGATTGTCAAGTAATTGGGAATAGTGGTGGAATGCCAAACAGAGGCTGCTGTGGTCCCTCAGCTGTCCACTAATGGACTCAGAATAAAGGAATACCAGTTGGTCTATTATAAAAAAAGGTCCTGGTGTCTTTCACTATCTGGATATCTCTATATCTGCTGGAATAATAGGCCTTTTCTGTTATGTATGCAAAGATGTGCATGTCTCTGATAGTCTGTCCGTCTAGTTATCTAACTCTCTGTGGTTGTGAATCTGTCTACGTGCCTCTGTGTTTCTGTTTATTTGCATAAAGCTTGGCTATGTGTCGCTTGTAGAAAACAGCATCTAGAGTCTTAGTGTTTCCTGTACAGACTCCTCTCCTCGCACTCCAGGTGTCAGTAAGATAGTGACAGTAGATGTGAAGGGCAGCGCTCCCCTGTGGATGAAGATCAAAGACCTGGCTGATGGTGTCACCTATAACTTCCGCATCCGGGCCAAAACGCTCACTTATGGCCCTGAGGTGGAGGCCAATATTACCACTGGGCCTGGAGAAGGTGGGCCTGTCTAGAGCTCTAAAGCTGTTCATTTCAATAATATAACACTTGGACCGAGTTGCCTCTCTGACAGAATCCACGGTTTCCTCACTGTCCACCTTTATTGTCTTCCAAAGGAGCCCCAGGCCCTCCTGGAGAACCCTTTATTTCTCGTTATGGCACTGCCCTCACACTGCACTGGGCCAGTGGTGATCAAGGTCGTGCACCCATCACACGATACGTCATTGAGGCCAGACCCTCTGGTGAGCCAAATACATGAACTATTTTTGGGTTCCACTAACTTCCTAACAGCTTCCTACATGATGATTACAGCTGTGATTAATATATTTGTATTTTTTATTATCTTGTCTTTAGATGAAGGATTGTGGGATATCCTTATCAAAGACATTCCTAAAGAAGTGACATCATACACACTTAACCTGGACATGCTCCGAGAAGGGGTCACCTACGACTTTCGAGTAATTGCGGTCAACGACTATGGATATGGGTCTCCCAGTGCCCCCTCCCCCTCCATATCAGGTTGATTATACTTTAAAATGAGGATTTAATGCATCATTATGTGAATTATGCTACACATGTTTTGTTCAGGTACTAACATGTTATCTGTTGTGCTCAGCCCAGAAAGTGTCACCGTTCTATGAGGAGTGGTGGTTCCTGGTGGTGATCGCTCTGGTGGGGCTCATCTTCATCCTCCTCCTCGTTTTCATCCTCATCATCCGAGGCCAGAGTAAAAAATACACCAAAAAAGCAGATTCAGGTAGGAAAGTGAACCGTCCGCTAAACCCACTGCTAATGTCTCAGTTTTTCCATCTGTTTCTGCAACTTTAGCTATCGACTAGAATTTGTCTTCCCCTCGGACAGCTCTGCTGAGAATTGCAATTTAATGATTGCACAAGGAAGTTTATTTTGTGAAAAAGGAAAGTATGAAGGCTCAGACAATTAGACACATTTCTTACATTTCCTTACATTGTTTGCTTGACAGGGGAGAGATGAGAGTAAAGGTTGCCAATGAAACAGCTGAAATAGGCAGTTGAATAAACATTATTGTTCATGTTTAACTGCGGTGAGGATCAATACTGGGATTAATGACTTGGCAGTGCTTTAATGCTCAGATCATTAGTCAGGCTGAGAGTAATTATATAACTACACCACAAGTGGCTCTCACACCACTGTATCAAGAAGCCAATTTGGGATAATTGTGAATTATCCCAGGTGACACCCCTGTTCCCAGAAACCCTTTGTCAAGGTTTTTGTCTTGAGAAGCAAAGACATGAGGCAGGAAGTTAATCAATATTAGTAGTCTTATTGTTAATACCTCACATTGTGGTTGGTTGGCAAGTAATCTAATGTAGTGATAATTATTTAGACATGGTCTGGTCACTCAGTAGTAGCTGGTAGTAAAGATGTGGTGAGCAGGGACAGAGGGAGATTGGGGGGAAAAGTGAAGGGTCAAGTCAAGCCCTCTTAAAGTCCTGTACCAGTGACTTTTAGCTTAGTCAGCGTTTAGCATGATGCCAGGGTTACCAGGGTCAGTAAACAGACCAGTACAGACGTGGCCTGTGTTTTTGTGGGGACACAAAGAGAGCTTCTTAGCCCCTCTCAACCCCTCCTCAATTTTCCAAGCCGTGAAGCTGGATTGGCCCACTGCTGGCTGTTTGTTTTACCAGGGGCCAGTACTGGATTGTGGGCCTGGCTGCCTGACTGATGATGATGATCTACAGATGTAGTCAAAAAGCAGCTTTTTGGCTCGTTTTGTACATGTAAATTGAGGAGGATGTGATCAATAATACCTGTATATAAACTGTTTAAAAAAGAACTAAGGGGATGTAAACTTTAACAATATTAAGAGCTGTGTGTAACTACACCGTGACTCTGAAACTGATTGTAGATTTGATTGAGGATTACAAATCACTTATTTCATCCCACAACCCAAACAGTGTCGTCCTCATACCCCTGTCCAGGCAACCACTCCAACTGCACAGCGCTGCCTCTGACCCACGGAG
Source organism: Thunnus albacares (assembly GCF_914725855.1). Classification (NCBI taxonomy): domain Eukaryota; kingdom Metazoa; phylum Chordata; class Actinopteri; order Scombriformes; family Scombridae; genus Thunnus; species Thunnus albacares. The sequence goes on from NC_058122.1 coordinate 17,441,634, forward strand.
AGATGGTGCGCTTGGACGAGGGACGCTTCCCAGCCCTGGAGCTTAACAACAGACGCCTCTCCGTGAAAAACTCCTTTTGCCGCAAGAACGGCATCTACACACGGTCAGTCACCATCACTGTAAAGTCATACGGTAACAATGAACCCTGGTTTTCAGCTGATCACTGTATTCGTTTCCTGCACGCAATACTGTAGATCAACCCTCCAACTCTCAAATGCATTGTTGTTTCCTTGAGTTTCCTTTTCCAATTCAGTGTGTTACTTGTGATACTGACAGGAATTAATTATGTGGTGTTATGTGTTCCCGTCTTCCCTCACAATAGTCTGTCAGTCTTGAGAGAACAAACTGAGCCTCAAGGAACCCAGCTGCAGATTTGAGCCTCCTTCCGCTCCCGTCGTTGATATTCAGTGTTTGTATGTAGCAACAATTTATATAAGGGGACAGCACAATGCCAGCCAATTAGCATTCATGAGGTTCTGTATGTGCTCTTTGTCTGTCCATCACAGCTTCAGACAAAGGGCGCTTTTGGGTCAGAGCAGGCCATTTTCCTTTGGCCTTCATCCCAGAATTTCTCTCGAGTGCAGTGCTGTTAGAGCTATCTCAACATGAAGTGCAACACCGTCGGTATTAGAACATGTCATTCCACCTGTCAGCAGGACTTTGGCAGGCTGGCTCTTTGGTAATGTTTAGGTAAACACTAGATAAGAGGAATTTCACGAACTCGGCTGCATGAGAAGCAAAAGGAATACCTTGTGGAGAGACGTGGGGCACACATGGTGGCTAGAATGATGGTCACATGGATGTGTTGGGGGGTTGGGGGATCAGAGTCTGTGTCTTGTCACAGCAAATAAAAAGAAAGGCAAGAAAAGATGTTGAATTGGACATTGGTGGAACATTATGATGGAGTGTGCAAGAAGGGGTGCATTAAGGGCAGAGGAATCTGGACTGTTTTCTCCTTGACCAAGGAGGCCAAGAAGGGGATCAAAGTGTCTTGTGCTGCTCCCTCTCTTTGAAGCGCTTCAATCTGGTACAGTACTCTTTGCTAATGATCTGTGGACTAAGGAGGATGAGTGGGAGGGCTCCCTATGGGATATTTGAAAGGGTGAGGGATGAATTAGACAGATAAGGCAAGGGGAAAATACAGTCCTCCTAAATAATTCAAAGCTCACTGGCAGTATTTTGGAGTGTGATCGGTAGCAGAATCCTCCGCCCCTCCCCTACGCTCACGTGGTCTCATCTGTTTAATGTCTGACTCTACCTTGTCTGAATTCTAAGTAGATCTTTTTTTTTTTTTTTTTTTTCACAATCCGCCCCCTCACGTCATCCCCTTTAACTCAGACGAGATGTCCCTTTGTTGTGTCAACCCTTTCACGACCGTTGTCATGTTGTGTCTTCTAAGCTTCCTGACGTTCCCAGTGATTTAGCTCCCGCATATTATCTCAGTACATTTTTTTTTTTTTTACTATTTGAGAGGTCGTCAAGGTTTTGCCCTTTATGCCTTAATATTAAACTTGACATCACAGCATTTTATGCTTGTCTGCTCTGCCCCCACATACACCATTTTCCATTTCAGATCATTTAAACATTTACTTTCATGCCATTCCTAGTTTATGCAAATCTTTAGTATTTTTTTTTTCCTGAAATCAACTGAGCAAACTCTTTTCCTAATACTGTGTTAGCTTGAGTTACATACTGAGCCCGTTGATGTAGCTCAGTGATGACCGTCCGATTCAATCTCAGCAGACCTTGAACGCAGCAGCAGTCATTACTGCAGAGGAAGAAAAGTAATTGTCTGCACAGATATTTCTCTCTGCTTCACTTTATGGACTTAATGACTGGAACAAAAAGAAGTGAAGGGTCTTTTTTACTTGACCTGAACTCATAAAAGAACTTTATAATACTTTCCTGAGCTCAGGGCCATGCTTAGTTACACAGCTTTTCTGCAGGAGGTCTAAATCTCTAGCTGACCCTGTACAGTCATTCAGCTCTAATCAGCACAAAGAATCCTTTCATGAACATGCTCATACGTTTTTTTTGTACAGGATCCTGTTTGTCCATCTCATGACAGTTGAGGTGAGAGTTGAATTCATGCAGAACTCACCTCCTACCAATGCTCCTACAGTCACTTTGCAAAGATCAGTCAAGTCAATTTATAGACTTTTTCCTGCAGATTATATCAGTGGCTTCCAGGAATGCACAACACATTCAGTACTTGTCTAAACTAAATCATTTTCATTTTCATAATCAATGAGTCTGCACTGAATCTGTGTATGTTGATCCTACTGTGGGAGGACGTTTTGTGAAGTTTTTTTCATTTTTAGAACTATAGTTTGGAGCCTTTCATTACTCATCTGAGTGGTGTCAATCACAGGAATGACGGGGCTTTTTATGTTTACTCAAACATGTTCTGAAAGAAGAGAGGGCTCTAGAAAATGTGTTTGAGTTTCCCAAAGGGAAAGATGATGATGATGAAATGAAACTCTTTTCTTACATAACCATGAGCTGTCTCTGTCTCTCACTGTCTGTTTTGCTTTCAATCTCACTCACACACTCATTCTCTCTTTCTCTCTCCTCTTCTTCTCCATCTGTCCAGGTCACCACCAAGACCCAGTCCTGGAAGTCTCCACTACTCAGATGAGGATGTCAGCACTAAGTATAATGACCTGATCCCTGCCGAGAGCAGCAGTCTGACCGAGAAACCCTCTGAGATATCTGACTCTCAGGTAAGCAGTGACCCTGGCTTGCAGCCTATGTCCACTCTATGTCTGGAATAGGCAATGAACTTAGATTAAAAAGTAAAATTCAACTGTTTGAATTTCTCAAAGTGACAGAATCCTCCAGGGAAAAGTCATAACCTTTCCAAACTCAAAGAGTACTTGTCTTCTTTCACTTTATTTTACTTCTGTCACATTCACAGCATATCCTCTTGATAACCTCTATTTTTTTCCTCATAGTCACTGCTTTGTTATATGCAAAAATTAGATAGCTGTCTAATTATGAATTTCTGTGAATAAATTAATGACAGCCAGCAAGATAATCTGTCTCAAGTGGATCACCTTGAAATTAAATATCCTCTGTTAGTGCAGGCCAGTCATGGCTGACATCTCCAGATGTGAGGTTTAATACTGATGTCTCCCATGAGAAGGAAGAATAGGGACGATTCTCATGTCTCGAGTGTCTCAAAATATCTTCACAACTAATTAATTTTCCTCAAACAGGAAATGTCGTGTTAATATGGGCTGCTGGGTTCTAGATGGTTGTGTCATTATCTCAGCGGCTCACTGTATGTGTGATTGTGTGTGTGTGTGTGTGTGTGTGTGGAATAAGGAGGTCCAGCCGAGAGACAGGGAGGTTAGAAGTGATGAGGGACGATGGTTACGAAAAGCAGAAAAGCCGTTTGCAGCAGATTGTGAACATCTGTCTTCCCACACCACCCCGGGTCTCCCCGGCCAATTTATCTGGTACCTGCACAATCAAAACATTGTTCAACCCAGTTTGAACAAACCCTGCTCTCCCGGGAGACACAAACTGGTGTTATTCTTTTCCTCTGCAAAGCCTCCCACTATTTACCTGCCACTTGTGCAAATAAATGGTGCTTCGACATCTGTTAAGCTGTAGTGCAACAGAAGAGTAGATGGGCAGGTACTTGTCAGGCACACCAATGTGCCAAGAGCGTAATGTTTTCTCTGAGAGTAATTTGCTCTTGTTTTTTCTTTTTTTTTACCTGTTTGTATTTCTCAGCCCAAACATTGTGCTAGGACACAATGAGGTGACAAGATTTGTCCACATAAACATTTGTAACTTACAAGACTGATGACTTATTACATGCAATTGAATCCTGTAAACGCTGCCTTTGTCCAATTCTAGGACACTCTTGTGTACGCTTATCACATCTGTGCTCCAAAGAGTTATGGGTGAGCTCCTATGTGTGAAAAATGCCAAATAGAAGTGATTATCTGCCCCGTAGAATTGCTCATGGTTTAATAGATTTCCAGTTGTCTCTCAGTAGATATTTCCTAGTGTTATGACTCAGTATTGTGTGGTTAGAATTAGCCTTTGAGATTTGACAGCATAAAAATATAGCTGTCATTATTCTCTGTAGTAAATGTCTTAAATGTACGTTTTTGTTTTTCACTACACAGTATTTTGTAACTATTAGTGTTTTCTTACTCACAGGGCAGCGACAGCGAATATGAGATGGATCAAAGCCGGCAGAAGACCCACTCCTTTGTCAACCACTACATCAGCGATCCCACCTACTACAACTCCTGGCGGCGGCAGCAGAAGGGCGTCTCTCGTCCACCGGCGTACGGCTACTCCCAGCCCGAGCCCCTGGTGGAACAGGAGTCACGGCAGCACCCGCCACCCGTGCCCCCTCTGCCCCCTCTCCTCCCCCAGAGTGCCCCATCACCACAGCCCCAGTGCCAGGGCCAGGGCACTCTGTTCAGGCCTAAGGGAAGCCGGACTCCCACCCCCTCCCTGCTGTCCTCCGAACCCCCGAGCCAGCACAGCACCCTCTACCGGCCCCCGAGCAGCCTGGGCTGTGCCGCTCAGGCACCTACCGCGGGCTTCTCCTCTTTCGTTTGACACACAGCTCTCCTTCCAATAACAACAGGACCCTGAGGACGAGTCTTTGAGTTTGTTGTTGTTGGTTTTTTGTTGGTCTTTTTTTTTTTTTTTTGATCTTTTTTTTAAATTATTTTTCTGTCTTACTGACAGAGTTGTTGCTCAATATTAAGCATTGAAGGCATCTTGAATAGCGCTTTCTCCTCTGTGAAGAGTGTGTGTGTGTATGACTGTGTGTGCTGCGAGTATGGTTGGTTAATCCATGTGATATGTATTCTATGAAAAAGACAATCATTTGAAAGTTTTTATGCGTTGCTTGAGTAAATTTATTTGAAGGAATGACCATGTAAACAAGGGAGAACAGAACCTGAGGTTCTGAAAAAAGAAATCCTTGTTTTAAAAAAAACACTGTATTATTGTTTAATATGAGAGCTTTATGGGAAAACAACCACCTTAGAACCATATAGAGTATGGACCACTTGGCTTGCTGATATTGGACAGTGGAAAAAGCAACTCTGATGGAGAAATGTGATGTTTGAAAAAAGGACAAACTGATAGTAAGAAATGGACTCTGACCTGGAGAGAGGCACCAGTGGTCACCGTGGCCGCCGGCTGCCTTTGACTTTCTCACTCTGCCTAATCATTGTTGGAACTGCATTATGTGTTTACTATATGTACTTGTCTCATATTGTTTACCAGATATTTATATCAATCAGCTTAAAGCTCAACATTTTCAGAACATCACTAGTGACAATGTTATGAATCACATTAAAGCATTGTGGCACCTTTATAGTAGTCTGGGGAATGTGTTGATTGTGTGCTGGTACAGTAGATATACAAGCTAAGACAACTTTTTATAATATGCATCCATTTGCTTTTATGTTATCCACAGAACACAACTTAGGACCAAAAGCACAAATCTTCTTGGTTCAACTTATACCCTCACAGCTGTATCAAACATAATGCTTGCACTGGCTGTCAAAGAACTTCAAGATTAACTCACTTTGATCAGCTTGATAAGTCATTAAGAACATTAGTAATATGCTGATTTTCACAACAGTAACCAAACTGAAAGCTATCATTTTCAAGAATGCTAAATATTTTGAAGAATGGGTTCCTGTGACAACATTACTGGAAAGACGACATGGAATTGTTCACTTACTTTTTAATAAAAAAAAAAAAAAGCTGATATGTATTTCACAAACTGAAGTAGGAGTCAGCTTAATTGTATGAATCTATGCTTATTTAACAAGCTTTATTTAATAATGGACATCAACAGTACACAGGAGTTGTGCGTGAACTTCATCACCAAGGACTGTCATGTGAGGTTCTATGTGTTCAACATAATATACTACAGTAAAACTGTTGTGTTACAGTGTAACATGGCACTGGTATGATGACTGAAAACGTGTTTTATGCTCACAGTGCATACGTATACATATGTTATGATATGAGATGTTTTCTACAACACTTTTGGACATGTTGTTTCTTTACAAAAGTTGAATGGGGGCATTGCTGTGCTGGATTTGGATCCATAGTGTATAAACTTAGACAGTCTGTCTTTGAGCTCCAAAATAACATCTGTCAAATTCCCAATGTGAACATCACTGTATACATCATGAAGGAAACATTATGGACCTATTCATGATAGCTCTCTAAAATAAATTATTCTATTTTGTAATGTTTTTTCTTCATGCCTCATCTGAATATACTGGAATATTATACAGAACAATACATAATGGGAAATAAGGCAGATGATATATATGGTAATTTTAACATAACGGGAGATCTTGATAAAGCTTTGAAATACTGCCATACATACAGGTTTTTAAAGAAATCATGCCAGAGCCTGCAGACAACTATTTTACATAGAGAATCCTAAATAGACCTATTAGCATGGTCTGGAAAACAAAGTGATTATATGTGACACTTGATCCTTCAGTGCAGAAATGACCTGACTCTCTCAGCCACAACAGAGACATAATTGGGATGCATAAGAGCATGAGTTACATGGTAGAAATTGAAGAAGAACCTGATCCGGTGCAAGCATGCTGAAAAGCTGGGGGAGGGTGGGAGAGTGTGCCTGGCTAATCTCCTTATTTCAGGCCGGAAAACATTGATCTTAAGCAAGGCAAAAGGGGGGGAGGAACAGAGGGATCAGGCTGTAAGGTTTTAAGGAAAAGTAGAAAGTCAAGTCAAGGGTACAGATAGTTGTTACTGGAATATCTTTATTTACCCTCAACAAAATCTCCAACAAAGATTTTTACTTGACAGAATAAATCATGGGGATAGATTGTGAAATATACTTGGTGTTTCTTTAACAAAAACTAAACTCTGCTCAGTTTTAAAAACTAAATACCTCACATTGCTTTGTAACATTTCAAAATTATATTTCACACTAAACACTACCATAACTGTTGTTCACCTTCTGCCTTTTTCACAGCAAAAAAACATGCGCCGGGCTTCTGTTCACTCTAATTCATTCTCTCACACACAGATGCACAAACACAGCTTCACATCAACAAATCTGTTACATTTCAGTTCAGCATCTTCTCATGGGACCGACTTACACAGAGCGCGTCCTCATTCTGACTGCGCTTGTTGGAGTTTATCAGAGCGCATTTGCAAAACAGCTAACTCCTATTGACTGGTGTCTCTAAAATTAGGACAAAATAACAATGTGTGATAGAGTAAGGAAATTGGAAGTTACAGCTTTTAAAAAGTTTTGATGAACAAAACATTTTTTTGTCACAATGTAGAAGTCTTCTGCTTTAGAATCACATGGTAATCAACATGCAGTCAGTTAATCTATCCAGGCTTGAGTTTGACAAATGAGAAGGAATTCACCAAAAATGGAAATTCTTTATTGTCTAATTGAAATATTAATTGAAATGAACATTATGCATTGTAACCCCAGTTCTGAAAAACAGACTCTAGTGGTCTCTGTTTCTCCTCTGTGGAGCACCATGCTGAGATTTGCACACACTTGCTCAGTCAGTTGGGACTTTCTGAACATCCTGTTCACCATACACAGTATATGACCACCACAACCCAACCCAGCATCAACAAGTGAAGGTTTTGTGGACTAGCATGGCTAAAAGGTTAAAGGGTACTTATGTGCAAAACATGCAAATGAATGAGAACGAGTACCAGTCACACAGGAGTGAACCTCCATTCCAGGCAGGCTCCTTCAGGACTAAGAAAGAAACTGTTACGTTACACAGCTCTGTCCCTGATCTGCTGGCACCACAGCAACAGCCACACTAAAGGGATACACAACACCAGACTGTTAACTCTGTAAGGCATTGCCAAACCCTCCAGTGTGAAAGTTCTATAAGGTTGAAGGGGCCCCAATCTGCCCAGTCTGGGAGAAAACTCAGCATCTGACCCCCTGAGCACTAAGCAGATGGTGAAACAGGGAGAAGCCAGACAGATTTTCCTGAAGGTCCAAAGTACCAGAATTAAGAATGGACTTTTAGAAAGATTTCAGAACAAAAACTCATAAAAACGGGTAAGCCTAGGATCAAGACACTGTTGCACAAATATATTCTACTGATGTACCACTGAGGCGAGCTGACACAGATGCTAACACAGTATACAAAGCTGCAGCACTCCAGTCAGTGAGAGAGGAAGAAAATATACCATCTTTGATTTTATGTGGGCTTTACTGAATCTAATGAAACATTACACACTTAAAGGAAGTCATATTTTTCTCACGTTACGTTCACCTGACTGAGTTCCCTCTTGATAGGATGCCGCTTTACACCAGTGAGTATGCATTTTCAACATTCTTTCATTAGAGAACTGAGCACTGGATGCATGAAATGTGTGCTTATTCAGCACAACAGAAAAAAAAAATCTGATTTGACCAGCTGCATTCAAATGCTAGTTAATATTTATTTCAAGTGTATGTCAGCGACTTTAGAGAGAAGTAGTTGGAATGATTTAAGGCAGTTACTCTATGTCAAAAAAAGTAATACATTAAACTCTAATGCAACTTGATCCTGGACGAAAGGCCACTGCAGTCAAATTCTCATCTTAAAGAGCGCTGCTCTCCCATCAGCTGGGACAGACCGTACTGGGAACGTAGCCAGAGGCAGGAAATAGCTCTTGAATGTGTGTGGTGGACATTCACTCCATACAGCTCACTACATTACAGAAAGAACAGAGATTTTAAAGAGTAGCTTGGGTAGATAGACTTGCAGGACTGACACAACAAAGGGGCTGTAAAGAGAAAAGGTGAATAGTCATTCTATCAAGGTACTGGAGCCAAGTGACATTTGTCCTTTGATAATTATCAACCATTCACACATTCCTTTCAATTGAGCTCAAGGTGAGCATGCACAGCCTTGGGGAGTATCTCAGCTTCCTCCCACTCATTTCCACTGCAAAAGTTCCTCCTCTCAAAAGGGTAATGAATGGTCAACAGGCAGAGGGAAGCTGATCTACCTGGAATACACAAAGTCAAACAAAAGGTTGAGTCCTTCAATAAAATCTTCAGTTAATGATGCCAAACAGGGAGAAATCCATGAAAGCTTTTGGACATCTTTCAAAGTGTAATTAATATAACTGAAAAGACTTTAAAAGAAAGGAAGCTGGAAGGAGATGACTAACTTTAAAGGGATTTTTAAACGTCATACTTTTTATTTTAAATGAATCAAATTCACCTTGTATTAATATATCTTGCTTTGCCTTATTCTAATTGTCCCAGGCTCATTTTCCACGATTATAGTGCTTAAAGGTTCATAACAGTCTGCTAAAAATGACACATCAACCTTGTTAGTCTTATGATGTGTGGTGTTCATGCACCTCCCCAGAAATGTAATGTAGAACACTACAGGAGGGATTGTTTGTCTGCTTCCTCCTTCAATATCAAAGGAGGAAGCAACAATGAACGTTGTATGTTCATTGTTGTCACGGAGGATGACCATGCTCTTCACAATCATTCACAATCAGCCCCTTTTTTTTGTAATATCACAAAGTGAAAGTTACAGCTACCTTAATGAAAGCACAACCTTGGCTAAGGCCAAAACTGCTATTTGCAAGTTTCACCAATTCTTTGCAGCCTTGCATGATTAATTATTTCCTTTCCTGGTAGCAAGCACGGGTAAGACAGAGCTAATAAAATTCTTATTTCCTGTTAATCATTTTCATAGTGTGTCGTTAGTGTGCATCATGACACAGACCCGGCCTATCAGAGTGCAGGAAATGAGACTGAGCCTGTCTGAGTGGCCCCATGCTGGCAGCCTGTGTCTTTAAGGAGCCATGTAAAGAGGGCGTGTTCAAACACACTACTGAGGCAGGAGGAGGCATTGTAGTGAGTTATTGCGCTTCAGAGCAGCAGCACCGCTTCTGAGGATGCGGTGACAGCAGCAGTAACACTTCTCGGAAAAAGCAAACAGCTTCTCTGTCCAACAGTGTTATTTGGATTCCCGTGAACTGCTGATCTGAACGTTGAACATCTCATTTCCTTTGACGAATGCGCCCCCATTGTCAGCCTGCTGGGGGCCTAAAAGTGGAGCTGCACCCGGCTTTTATGAATGGGATGCTCGGTAAGTGTGTGCGCTTCAATATTTATACACGCACTTAGATTTCAATCTATAAAATGTACCTTTGCTTTTGTTTATGATGCTCAAATGTGTATCTTTAATACTGCTGATGTAGACAGTGATTCAGCAAAGCGCACGGTGCGCAAGGCTGCTGATGCTTTGTAGTATGGCTACTTATTGTTCTCCTGCCATTGACCCACCCAGAATCAGAGCATTATTGTAATGTGATCGAAACATTAGACAATGATGAAGGCGAGAATGGATCAAGTGCTATTAAATTGAAGGCTAGAAAATTATTTTTATTGTTTACTGGAGCCTTTATTTGTGCAGACAGCTGCTGTGGCGAGAATCGAGCCTGTTTTGTCTGCAGTCCTTCAGCAACAATATTAATTTAGTAATACGAATATTAATATTGGTGTTATTAGCTTGTTTGGGAAGGTTTTGAAGCCAAAATGAATGAACAACGTTGATATTTTTCACATATCACTTTCCCACAAAGGAAAACCGCAGAGGCCTTACATGAGAGCAGATGTTGAGATTCAAAATATTCAGAAGTGGGTAAAATGGGTTTGTTTATTCATTTGTTTTTTATTGTTTGTTTATTTGTTTGTTTGTTTACCAGGGACAGTGCACATTAATCAGCATTTCAGTATCCACATCAGTGTAAATGTGCCAGAGTTAGCTAATTAGTCCCTGGGTAGGTTATTACAAATTAGTGATCAAATGTCGTCAATACAATGTGATTTGGAGATGTTTACATTCTGATTTTCACATGCACTTTTAATTACTCTAATGTAACTGTGCAAATGTATGTTTTGGTAATATTGGTTTATTTTGAACATCTGTAAACTTACTCCAGAGTCAGTGAAATGTCTTTCTGGGCAGTAGGGGGACTTGAATTAGGGCACATCCAGTTTTAGATGATGACTTGATGTCATCACACATTACACACGTTCTGCCCCAACATGCGGTGTAGGCCTGTCCTGTTTGTCTAGTTCATTACCCACAGTGCCTGTTGACTTGGCAGTCTTGTTCAGTTTGCTTGGCAGGGGTGTCACGATGGCATCTGATGAGCTCATTGGCTGGGATAAGGTAATGGACTTCAGGTCTGTAGGCCATCACTCAATCACTGCCATACTGATAAGAACTCCTTAGCATTTGTTTGAGGAGATAATCTTATCAGTGGTCTGCTTGTGGGGCTAACTGGGTGGCTTTTCTTTGTTTTTGCAAGTTTAAATGTGACATTTGACCTGAGTTATCCAAAATACACAAAGGGCTTTGTAAGATGTCAAATTGTTCCACCTGGACGCTGTGATGGATTAAGGTGGACGACACAGCAAACAAACAAGCCTCATCTCTAGGATGTATATGCCATGGCTTAGCTTGTTTACCTTTTCACAGAAATGTCTCTGAAATGCCTTTCAGGATGGGCGACTTATTTAAAACCGGTCTGCACAGGTTCTGCTCCCTCTACTTTTTTCTGTTTCTTAAATTACAAAGTATCTAATTGCCTGCAGGAGACATGTGTTTAGTGCCTGAAGGTGAAAGTTATCCTTCCTCCATGTGGTGTTGGACACTGTGCCAAGCACTCTGTTATGGGGCACTGCTCAGTGTAGACCGCATTTGCTGGCTCATAGCCCAGAAAACACAACCTGCTCTGAATTTTGTTTACAAAAAAGAGTGGTTTAGCGTACTTTCATTTCAACAATAATCAGCACCTCAAGACACCCTCTTCAGTAGTGCTGGAGTGCAACTTTAGTATGTTATTTGTGGCCAGTGAGTGTATAGACCTGCATCCATGTTTGAACATGTCTGCAGTTTGTGTGCTCGTTTGAGGCAATGCGTGTGTCCTGTCCAGCCCCTTTGCATTCCAGGAAATACCGACATAAACTGTTATTTTTTTCCCCGAGGAATGCCTCTGAGGATGCGATAGTGAACTGCTGGATTATTATAGAGGACATGACAAGTCTTTTGAAGGATGTGTAGGACAAATATATCATATTGGATTGTTGACATTGTTCTTAATTACTACCACAGGTCTACAAATGATACACATAAATCCTAACCGGACGCGCCAGATGGTTTGTTACACAAAAGCATCTGAGAAGTTGTCCTTGGAGACTGTTTGGAAAGGGGAGGGCACTTTCAAAAAAACACTTGGAAGGTGATTGGATGAGTCTCACCTCCCTCTCACCGTCTATTACTGTCTTACCTTGCGAGGCAGCTGGATTCCCAACGCTGATTGGTCCGAACCAACGGTGGTTCGGACACAAGTGTGTAAACTTGAAGCCCCACAAGTTGGATTCTCACGTGATCTTGTGATGTCGTGATCTCACGAATCCAGCTGCCTCCCAAAGCAACATAAATACCAGCTGAGGGAAAATTTAATTGTTGTAGAAAACCTCCGTTCTCTCAGTACAGAATTTATGGACACAGTTGGCTTGTTTGCAACAGTTCATCAGTTCACTTCCATGACCTTTTTTTAACTCAACATCAAATCCTAAAGGCGTCTCATGTGTCAGTGTGTGAATGTTGTGTTTGTTCCTGTGCCTTTTGTTTAGCAGCATTGTTTTCTGGTCTGCATTGTGACCCAGTATGCAGGGGTTAGTACTATAAGCCAGAGGAAATGTTTATTCTGTTGTGCCATCCTGTTTCCTTGTCACTAGTTGTAAATATTGAATGGAGTTGATATCAGTGTAGCGTTAAGACAGTGACAATGGCTTATAATCTTAAACCGCTCAAAATGTTCTCAAGTCTGTCCAGAAGAATTTGTTAGTTGTGTTGTTTGTTTTATTTTTTGGCACAAAGTCATTTTTTATTTCAATCTGAGTCAGTCTCTTCTATTTGATTTGATTTGTATAAATCCAATAATTCAATATTAAATTCTAAAAAAGATGCAACACATGCAATCTTCAGCCACTCAAGAGTGTAGAATACTCCTCTGCTGGCACAGTTTGCCATACACAAGTCAAGTAGTTTCTTGTATATTTTTTCAAATATAATCTTTGACAAAAAGTGTCCTCAGCTGTTTGATAGCTGCTTCTCTGGCTTTCCTCCAGCCAGCTCATTTTGTTGCTTTTCTGCTGCTCTGACCCTATAATTATGGCACTCTTTCACTTTAAAGCAAGATGCTCTGGATCCCATAATTTCCCCGCATTCTTTCCATCAGAGGAGTACAGGTTTTCACTCGAGTGTTTCAAAATGTAAGCATACTCCATCTTCTGCAGCTCTTAAGAGACACCTGGCCAGTCTCTGTCAGTCTGCTTTGGGTGAGGATACGGACACCTGGGCCTGAGGCTGTCATCAGCTGTGACTCAGCTACGTGCTATGGAGAAGATCCGGTTGGAGTCCTCTTCTAAAATAATTAGTATCACTGACCTTCAGGCACTCCACATACTGATATGTTGCATTTATGGCTGTTGTTGAGCATACAGCTTCAGCAGTGGCCCGCATCCCTGTAGGTTATTAAAACTCTGTGTTGATGGAGATATGAGCTGTGTTTGTTTGGTTAGCCCATCAGTAATACAGAGTGATGGAGCACAGCCTTGTTGATATTGTGAGTGGTCAGGAAGGGCAGGCTGAGTAGATTTCCGGAGAGATGGGAGGCTTTATTAGCTCATTTTCTCCCTGCCCTTCCTGTGGACGTACCCCCTAACACGACAGCATGTTTCTCTGTGAAAAAAAACTTACATCACATGTGGCTATGCAATCTGTGCTTTTGGGAAGCAGTAGACTAAAGCCGTTTTCTCGTATGAACTCCAATGCCCTTTCACACATGTAGCACACAACGGGAGATTGTCTGTGTCAGATGTGTTCTCAGCTACTAGAAATACTCTGTTTGGTTTAGGTGAGGGATGGCGCCTGGGTAGAGAGCGTGCAGGAGGCTAGACAGGATGCAAAAAATACGCTGTGGTTATAAACAACCAATTCTCTTGCCGTTCATTGAATTTGTCTGACAATTTTGGCATTGGCCCTCACCAACAGAAGTTCCTGAATCCTGTTGTCTCTCCAGTCAGACATTTATATTGGCGTCTTTGTGTAAATGATCCTTCCTCTTCACCCTCGGATGTTTGTATTCTTTCGGTTTCGCGCCCGTTGATAGAAATGTCATCAACACGCCCATTGGCTTGCTCAGAATTCTCCAGACAATGACTTACTTTATTCACACGTGGGCTCAATCGGACATTACACGGACTTTGTACTAGGGAGCTGGCATGGAGCAGTCTGTTAATGTCTGGTCCAACTGATTGAGACATTTGCCTTCTCACATACACCTCCCTCCTGGTGATGTCTACATAAATTCAGGGTTGCAGTGCATGTGTGAAAGGGACTTAATTGCTGTATTGAGGTTACTGGTGTCAGTCAATCATCTCAGCGGTAATTGGTCATATTTGAGCAATTCTACGTGCATGCACAGTTTGAGAGTGCTCAGACGTTGTTCAGACGGGGATAGTTATTAACACCCTGTGGCTAGTTGTTGATCTTGCAGGCCCAGCTGGCTCAGAGTGAAAAAATCTGGGGAAATTTTAGCCACGTCTCATCGCTGAAGACATTCAAAATAATGTTAAGTGGTTATTTCTGGCATGCTCTCATGTTGATATCGCCAGTGTCAACCTCCTTTCTGCTCATTCTCTCTCTCTCTGATGATGTTGAGACACTCTAAATGCCAGACTGGTGCCAATTTTTAGCCTCCCTTCTGCCTTCATTTGTGTTTAGATGCCATGCCCAGTTAGTAGATGACGTTGATGTGGAGCCATGCTGGCTGCAATTTCACTAGCATGTTTGTAACTTACATTCTGATAAGAGCAAGGAGTAGGAATGAGCGTTATTGTGTGTGTGTGTGTGTGTGTGTGTGTGTGTGTGTGTGTGTGTGTGTGTGTGTGTGTGTGTGTGTGTGTGTGTGTGTGTGTGTGTGTGTATAAAAAGGCATTGTAGATCCATGAAAACGATGTTTATCAGTCTTGCTTCTCCCGCAGAATACTTTTCATTCTTCAGTGTGTTGAGCTGGATAGAATACAGCATTCTTGTCTGCCATCTGCTGTTTGTGTCTCTAATATAAGCTGTCAGTTTCATCAAAGCGCGGGGGCCGAGAGAAAGAGACGGAGTGTCGTGTCTGGAGGCTGTGTTGGCTGTAAATGTAAAAGAAACAAGTCATCTCCTCTTGGGTGTCAGAGGTCAGCTGGTACATGTCGAGCTGATTCGCTGCAGGTCTGTTCTCTGCCAGAACCCTTTCATTGGCTGACGGGGCTCTTCTTTTGAAAGCTATTATAGTGTCCTCGTCATTATCTGTTCGTCATTTTTCCTTCTTCTCGCTGGCTTGTCTGATCTATATGTGTGACAAATAGGGAGTTTTATAGTTGGCCTATTGATGATTATGATGACACTTTTAAGTTTGAAGGGTTGCTCTATTAATACAGCCTTGATTCCATACTGGTTATGTGGAACAGTCGTTGTATAATCTTTTACCAGCTCTGATGGCTATTTTTGAACACTGCTGAATTCTTGTAAGTTTGTTCATCCCATCCAAGCTGCTTACCACTAATATTCCACTCACTGATAGACGGATAGCAATAGATTTAGTACTCAGAGATAGGAATGCCAATTGAAAAACCCGCAGGCACTTTTTTTTTTTTTTTTAGCAGGGAAGCTCTAAAAATCTGTTATGCTTTCTTCCTAACTTAGCAGAATTTCCTGCTGGGTGAGGTGATATTAGCATAACAAACCTGCCTCACACCAGCGTGCCAGGTATGAGTGGGGATGGCAAAAACACTGTCATGTGATTTTTTTCTTTTTGTGCCTCCACGACGGCGACAGTCATGGCCGGAGGCATTATGTTTTTGGGTTGTTTGTCCATCCCGTTCTCGTGAATGTGATATCTCAGGAACGCCTTGAGGAAATTTCTTCAAATTTGGAGCAAACGTCCAATTGGACTCAAGGATGAACTGATTAGATTTTGGTAGTCAAAGGTCAAGGTCACTGTGATCTCATTCACATAAATGTCTAAAAGGATAAAATGATGAAGTGATGACATTATATATCCAAATAGTCTCTAAGTGAAGACAGCATGTTTCTCACTGGAAATTATTCACTGGAATCATACATGTTGATGTAGTGATAACTTCCATTTTGCCAGAAAATACACTTAATACCTTTTTAACTAAATTCTTTCAAAGTCTTCACTACAATTATTTTATGAGTCTGGACAGACATGGATGTAAACTGCGACCTGACTGGTTGGCGGAGGCAGACAACCGCAATGTGGTATTTCTAGTTGTTTTTTTTTGTTTTTGCAGTCTGTGTTTTAGACACAGGTCATTTTTTCTTCTCCTTCCTGTACTCAGAGACTTTATTGTTGCATTTTGGAGAAATAGTTTTAGTATTTAAGGTGTTTTTACTTGCGGTTGAGGATATATCTCATTTTAGCTTTATTAGGAAAATAACTGTCTTTTCTCACTTTTATAATTTCATTATATGTCAGAATGTAATTAAACAGCTGGTCATTAAAAACTAACACACATACAGAGACCAAGGCTTATGTGAACACTGACTGGTCAGCAAGTACAGGAAAAGTCTCTTACCATGCTCAGCGTTTCCCCCACATTTCACAGCTACAGATTTTGGATTTGCCGTGCTCTTTAGACCACAGAGGATTTACACTTTGATCAAAATGAGCCCTTGGCTTTCTTGGCATATTGGAACTGCATGGTGAAGAATAGCATGGCAAATGGGCGGCAGGGGCAGGAGGGCACTGAGGAGATACCCTGTAGGTCAACAACTTGAACAGAATTCACAACACGACAAGCAAATGGTATGCCTCTCAGAGTGCCCCAAATGGGCCATTTAAGCAACTGTTAAATCTGGCTTTTATGTAAGTAGGAGGGCTTTATTTGTAAATTCTCATTAAATCAGCATGTTCTCTCATTGCTGTGTTTATCTCAGAGGGCGTCAAGTAAAGTCAATTTTATTTATATAGCACCAAATTGCAACAGAAGCATCAGCTTGATGTCTGTTGTTCCCTGCCTGTGTGATTGAGAGATAATGTGATTTCTACTGTTTGTCCTAGGGCTGCTCCTTCCTAAATGAGATATTCAGGCCCGCTAACTGAGTTGCGTGACAGATACCTATCTACTAAAGGCTATTTGTCTGCTTAATTACTGGAACGTGTGTGTGTGTGTGTGTCTGTGTGTGTGTGTGTGTGCGTACTAGCCTATTCCTGAACAGTATACCTCTTGTCAGTGTTGCACTTAAAAATGCAAGAATGGATGAGAGCTTTCACTGACAAATGGGATTGCAAATGGTATGACTGTGACTGTCAGGCTAATTTTCAGACCGAGCAGTTTTGAAGTGTCAGTAGGTCAGAGGAAACCAGCAGTTTTAGTCCTTGTTTTTTCACGCAGATTTGGGTGCATGTGGCCTCCCATCCCCTAAAATCATTTCGCCCTCAGGTCATTCAGTTGGCCATCCAGGTCAGTGGCTTCAAATGAGGCAGACGGAGAGCTCCCAAAAACTGCAGCAGCCGTCCTCTCCCAGACAGCAGAATACACGCTGGATGAATGAAGTACAAAGAAGATGCATCAATACTCAATTAGGGAAATGGCCCATTAGACATGTTTCAGAGTGAGCGTGTGTGTGCGTGTGTGTGTCTGTGAGTAATCTCTTGTGTATTAGTCTTGACTGGCCTAGTGTGAGAGTATTGACAAGAGAAGGAGGTCGATATCATTCTTTGATTTCCTGTATAAATTCACTGTCTTCTGTTTGGGTTTTTTTGTGCTGTGTCCATTTTAATGGATGCATGTTAACTGTGAGTGATTTGAGTCATCGCTTAGGTTTACAGCGGACGTGTGTGTTCACTTCCTCTGATGAAGCATCTGTCTAGTTGTTGTGTTGAGAAATGACTGCGGCATTTCCTTTGAGTTACAATTCTCCCAGGTGTACAAATTGAGGTTGCGCTCTGATTTAGTGCTCCTTTTTTCACCCGTTCAGTAGCATGAGTTCTATTTTCTTCTTTCTATGTTATTTCTGTGCTTTAACCTCAGACGATTTGGGTGTGTATTTTTTTTTTCCCACAAAGTAGTGGCTATAACCATATCATATTTAAGCAGATTTAGAACCCCCCCATTAACCCCGGCTAGGTATTTATATTGATAAAATGTGTATGTGATCTATAAACAGAGGTAACATTACATTCCCATGGCATAAATACATTTGGGGAAACAGGCTGAAATATCATTTATCCAAGCAGATGTTAAAGGAAGAGAGAAGTGAAGCAGCATTGGCGATGGTTTTGAAACATTCCTAGTGTGCTCAAGTTTATACGCAGTGTGTTTGTGCATGCATGAATGCTCTGCTGCTTTTTACTCAGCAGTTGAGAAATACCACATCCACATCAAGACATCTGCAGAAATCTTCAAAATTCTTCAAAAAGTCTACATATCATTTAGATAATATTTAAGGTCTGTGGGTCAGAGAAGTGTGCAGTGAGTGTTAGTTTTTGGAGACCTTATAAATGGTTTCCGATTACGCTGTCAAAATAAAATGATGCAGACATGTTTCATTCGCTCGTCCTGCCTGTTTCTGTCCCACATTCTGTGTCTCCAGTGGGCTCTGCTGTAGCCAGACCCCGAGTGTTGTGAAAGTCTGTTTATGAAGTCAATCCCCCCGCTGTGACCCCGTGGTTCCCACGCTAACTGCCTGCTGCCTTCTCAGGCCCTTTTCCACTTTTTCATTCACGTGTACACCCACACGTGCATGTACACACACTTTCGCAAGGATACACAAAGCTATAAATATAGCAGGGCTGTGAATCAGGTTTGAGGTGGCTGCAAATGGCCTGTGCGGCCGCATAGCTGCCTGGATCTGGTTTAGATTGAACTGATGAAGAACAGTCTGCCTGCTGGTCTGTGACAAATTTCTGGACCCATGTCCCTACAATGGGCAATATTGAGCTTTTCAGCTTGATCCTGGCCAGGGGGCGGGGGGGGATTGAAATGTAGGGGGCGGGCTTTTACCATCTCCTCTTGTTTCATCTGCTGGTTGTTTTTTCCCTGTCTGTTTATGCCACCCAGAAGCAACTAGTCAGAAAAAACTTGTTTTTTGGCTAGGTGTGAACTATGTCTCTCCCCCTCATTATCTCCCCCCCCAAAAAAAACAAATCAGAACATGTAGCTGCAATAATAAACATGTTTTATCCAAAAAAGGGCTTTTTGTTTGTGTGTTTTGGCACAAAACCATTTGGAGTTCATGGAATCTTTTCATCGTGTCTAAGCCTCAGTTAAAAGTGCTACAATCTTACACGTACTTTATTAATTTTTATAAATTAATTTCTGTTTTGTCATTTAAAAAGTACGCAAAACATGGATGGAGTAAATGAGCAGAAACATAGCAGACCTCACATTCAAAGCTTGTATTGTCTGAGCTGTAGGTTGACACAGAAGGAGGCCATGTGTTTAAGCCTGCAACACAGAAGGAGGCCATGTGTTGCATGCTTCTATGAAGCCTGAAGCCGAGTGCAGCCCATGACAGGAAATGCTGTCGCTTGCTTGCAGGAGGGTGTTTCCATAGCAACCAAGGCAGGTGAGGGTATTAACAGGAAAAGGAGTAGAGGCTCAGCTGGCAAAGATGGGGGGGAAGATCCTGCCACATTAAACAGCCTCCCAACGGCATTTCTACCAAAAACAGTTCTGACTTCAATATATTTTGAAGGCTTTGCTGTAGAAAACCAAAGTCAAAGTTAAGTCGCTGACTGTTTTGATGATCTTCCTATGTCAGTGTGAGTAAACAAAGATAGAGGCGAGCCAGAGCAGACTTAACATAGCAAGGTAAGCGTTTTCTTCGGGCCTGCTTTCGTGAAGCCGTAGAGATTTTCCACCCACATCCAGAGGTGCATGTGTTTTTGATGCATGTCTGTAGAAACTGCTTGCACTTCATTTTGCAGACCACCATGGCAGTACTCTTTTCATGTATGGATCACTAATGAGAAAACCCTGCTCCTATCCTCCAGTGCAGTACCTGTGGAAGCATCAGTCTGGCGTAAGGTTTTCTCTGTTTGGACTACATGTTTCAATAATGCAGAAGGACGTTTTCTATCAGCTGTCAGTCACAAATCTCTAAGGGCTTAAACACTGTTGTCTAAGAGGAAGATGGTTAGGGAATATTTTCTGTTATTTCCCGTCCCTCCAATTGCAATTCCATATACATTTGTCAAAACAATGTCAATTGCATACCCAGATGACAGGAGTGTTATTGTTCTCTGATGCTTGTATAATTGACTTTTTTTGCCTGAAGAAAGATTACTTTTTTATTGTATACACTGTGAGTCAAAGTTGAACTTCACACCAGAAAATCCCTAGGAGCTCTTGACTACCCCTCTCCAATTTATGTTGGTCTGTGGTTGCTGTTTTGGTCTCAATTATAATGCAGTTTTAAAGCAGAATCCTGTGGTAATCCCCGTCTTTTTTTTCCCAGTGCATTTTAGAGGTCATCTCACATTGATGTTGGAGTGCTGCTTATCATTATGGAGTTGCATAATTGATAGCTTCGGCTCTTGTAATTAGTGGAACATGGAACAAAATTCCTAGAAATATTTTTTGTTTACTTAATGGGATTTAACAGCCATATGTGAATATTGTGCAACATAAGGTGGAAGTTGTGCAGTAAATAGATGAGATCATTTGAGCTTGAAGACTTTAAGCTCCTCATTTGCTTTATGTTTCAGTTGATTTGAGCCTCTTTATTTTTGTTTGGTGTGACATTGTAGAGTGGTGTTTCCTATGTCTTAGTAAGTGGGTTTGTACATGACTTAAACTGTCTTTTTTTTAATTGTGCATTAAGTTTTGACTGATGTATCACTTAAAAAGTGTTGGGTTTTTTGTTTTGTTTTTTAAATTGAGTTTAGGTTTTGTGTAATATATTAACTTTATTTTCATTTTTCAGGTTCCCATGCTGACTGGAATTGAGGAGCATCAATATTCATTCCAAGGTCTCTAACAAGGATTGTACTGAAGATTTGGGAGCATTTTTTGTAGCCTGACCACATCGCTCTACTACCTCTTTGTGCAAGCAACAACAACAAACTCCTAATCAGCCACCATGCCAATCCTAAAACAACTAGTGTCTGGCTCCTCACAGACCAAGCGTCGCTCACGCATGGACCTGACCAGGGAGATGATCAGTGCTCCTCTGGGTGACTTCCGCCACACCATGCATGTAGGCCGCAGTGGTGATGCCTTCGGTGACACCTCCTTTCTCAGCACCCGCTCAGGAGAACCTCCCTCCGAGACCACATCCTTCCCTCGCTCTCCCCGACCTGGCCTCCTGTCTCGCACTTTCAGGAGCAGCAAACGCTCCCAGTCTGTGACGAGAGTGGACCAGCAGAGAGACAACTCCCTGATGGTCCCTGGAGAGTCACCTACCTACGTGAAGAATGCCATGTCCCTGCCCTTCCTTAATGATGAAGACCGAGGGGACGATCTGGTGGCAAAGAGTCTGTCCTCCAGTCCTTTAAAGCAGCACGGGGAGGTAGATGGGAGAGGTGCGGCTGCAGCTGCTCACTTCCTGGAGCTGGAAGAACGGAGCTTTGGTGAGCTGACTGAGCTTCCAGAGAGCTCCCGCCACTTCGGAGGTGGAATGAAGCACGCCGAGTCAGTTATGTCCTTCCACGTCGACCTTGGACCCTCCATGCTGGGTGAAATCCTGGGGGTTATGGAGAAGGAGGATGACGATCTTGGCTACGAGGAAGGCAAGAGCAGTGAGGGCCGTGCCTCACCACCCCTCAGCACCCACGGAGAGGAAGAGGATGACATGGAGAGGAGACAGGATGAGAATACAGAGGAGCAGGTGGTGGCGGAGGAAATCGCAGAAGAATTGCAGCAGCAGCAGGCCTCTTTGCATCAAGCCAGCTCTGTAGATCTGGAGCCTGAGCATGGAGGACCCTACACCCCAGAGTACACCCCAGAGACAAGGCCAAAGCACTTGCAGCATCTAGACAGCTGCTCTGTGTCCAGCTCTGGCTCTGCTGCCCTGGATGAGAAACCAAACAGTCAGACATATGCAGGAGATACAGACAGCGCCACCTTCAGTGCCCCGCCTGAGGAGGAAAGCAACTTCTCCTCTTTCTTGGAGGATGAAGATGATGAGATTCGCGTATGAGATTCTAAAGCCTTTAAAAAAAAAAAAATAGGACAGAGCTCTGGAAGGGGTTTATTTGAAACTTGCAAGTCCTTTGACAAGTGTGGATTTGCACTTGAACCAAAATAAGACACTGTAGTCGGATACTGTGGGGATGGGATTGTGAAGAAGACTAACTTCTGTAGGTCTGCAAAAAAAAACAAAAAAAGAAGGAGTGACTGCTACCTTAAGATGAGCCAAGACTCCGTCTATCAGAGATCCTTACCCTCCACTTTCTGTTTGTCTATCAATCCGTATCTCCCTTTGAACATTGAAGGAACTGACATGGAAGAGCAGCCACTTTTTGAATATGGAACATTCCAGAAGTAAGCGGGGAAGCAGCAAGGACTGGTTAGAAAGGAACTTTTGTAGGAAAAACACTTTCCATAACTAAGGCTCAGTTCCAGCTTTCTCTCTCTCCCCTCTCACTTGACGTGTCACATGTGCTTTTTTCATCTAGTTCGCCTCTCTTCTTGCTGCGCTTTCTCTCTCACTGGCTGTGGGACATTATAAGGCCTGAGCTGAACAGAAGGCCCCTGTCACCACAGGATCACTGGTGGGTATCTTGTCACAATAAAGGGGGCTGTGTTTGTCACTGGAGTGTGAAGCCCTGCCTTGAGCCTCTTTCATCTGAAAATATTATAGTAAAGTGCCATAGATCTGTCATAGTTCCCCTCCTTATGTAACTCAGGGTCCTTGTGACACTGTTTAAAGGCTGCCGTTTCCTGTTATAAAGCTGGACCACAAAGCCAAAACCAAAATTCTCTTTTGTTTTGTTTTTAATTACTGTGAGCGCCACACAGGCTTAGACTCAGTGTCAATTAGAGAAAAGCAGGGAAGTAAAGCAAATGGAGATACATTATCCTGCATTAACTATAAAGCATGGTGTTACTACAGGAAACCAGAAGTGTGAAAAGAAAAGTAGTGTGTGGCACACCGGAGAGGGATTACAACACTGTTTGTTGCCCTCTTTCTCCAATGAACTTTTTTTTTTCATCCTGAAGCCATAATGTTCATGATTTTACAAATGTCCGTGAACTGACATGAATTGGCTATCTTTCTTTTACTAATCTGTCCTTTCAAGTAGAAACTGAAAAGAGATGATAACCACTTCCTTCCTTCCTTCCTTGTTTTTTGCACATCTGAGCAACTGCAGTGGTGCAACTGAACTGTGTAAAAGATGCTGATCCTTATTAGTCCAGGGTCAAGCCTTATGTACAAAACAGTTTCCACCACTACGTATGAGGAAGGTTTTAGGTTATGTATTGTTAAGTCAGTGCACCAGCAGGCACGATTAAACCAGACACTACTAGTATTTGGTGTTTAATACCTGTTGTTTTTATTTTCTTTGAAAAATCTTCTCTATTTGTGTTATGTCTGTTTTGAAGAGTCGTGGAAAAAGAAGACACAGGCAGCAATAGATGCAAGAGCATTAAGAAAATATTACTATTTTTATGCAAGTTGCATAGTCATTGCAGCTTGAATGTATCTCTTGCATCATTAAAAACTGTGGACAGAAAGTATTGAGGCTCAGTTGTGCTGATTGATTTCACTGCCTTAACTGAAGCTGACAGATGTGCCAAATCATAATTATCTAGCCAAAAATAATTTGGTTGTGAAACTCACTCTTGGGAGAGCATGTCAAATCTGCCTGTCACTTCCTTCTGTGTGGTGGTAATCAATGTTGAACTTCAGTTAAGAATTTCAGCTTGCAGGTTAAAAAAAAAAAAGAAATAAATAGGGTTGTAAGACCTAATATCATGCAGGAAAAATAATGAATTTGCATAACTGGACATTTATGTTGCCAATAACTCAAACACTACATAATATATTCAGGTAATTTCCACAGTTTTGTGCGAATGGGAACTTGTCTGTGTTGCCCTTTTTGTACAATGTTTATGTATATTATGCCTTATTGTTGTCTTCTTTACAGCTTCTTTCTGTACTATCCAAAATAACCTATATTTTTCAATAAAAGAAATCCTGAACATCTTTACTGCTGTATATTGTTATTTTTCCTCTGTCCTCAGTACATCAGAAGATAATTTAGTATATGTATGCATGGAGTGCTCCTCAATCAGCAGCATTAACAAAGGAATTCCTTGAGTGCTGTCTCTGTTTCCTGTCTCTATTCTCTAGCTCTCCCAGAAGAGGAAGGAAGGAAGCAATTGAGGCCTAGTTGGACATGTCTCTTATGTATTAGCTATACAAGCTGAGAATGGTGTGTTCGTGTGTGTGTGTGTATGTGTGTGTGTAAAAGATGTAAGCCTTATTTTAAAAGCTCCGCTACCCCCATGGAGCAGCTTTACGCTTCGTAACTTACCCGTGCAGATGTGGGAGGGGTGGAAGACGGATGGAGGAGGAAAGGTTTATCATTATGGATATCTGCTTTCATAAACAGGGATGACAGGTTGTTTTTTTTCACCCTGCTGATTAGAAGATGGATGACTCTGGCATTCATGTAAGACCAAGATCCTGCTCATCATCATGGACTCCTAGCTGTTGTCAGTTTTGAGTGTACAGACCATGCTTCGGCTTTTCACACACTACTGAACCCCTCATGACTCGGGCAAAGTTCAACGCACTCTGTGTTGTTAACACTGGCTGCAGACAGTTCAAGGTCTCACCCTTCATCCATCCACATTAAAACTGCACACTGAAAACACAGCTCTATTCCTCTTCGGTATCTTTTACCGATTCAATCTTTCATGTCCACTTTGGAGGATGTTTAATCTCCTTCCACTTTCAGGTTTTCACAGTCACATTATGCCAGCGTCCAATCTGCCAGGGGGCTGGAAAATGTCATTATTCTTACACTTGTGGTAAAAACAGGCCATTTATATTGATTGTTGTGGTCAATAGAAACCAGTAGTGCTATTGATCCTGCTTTTTTCTCTGTTTTAAGTCATTATTCTTTTAAGACATTTCTTTGTTTGTTTCTCTGAGAAGGAAAGACTAAATCTTCACTTGTCACTACTTTTGAATTTTCTTCTAAAAGTTTTGTTTTTAATCACTTCTTTGAGATAAATTATTTTTATTCATTTTTGCTGCTGGCCAGCACCGTGGAGCAGGTTGCTTTGTCCAAGTCTTGTTATGTACTGCCATCTAGTGTTTACTTGATGAGGCTCACATTTGGTGATGGGTGTGTCTGTAATGGCTGATTTGACTTTGGGGTTGTAAATCGAGCTCTTAAATACCTCTGTATCATCTTACACCCGAAACATCACATTGATTGATTTGTTTTATTTTTATTTGATGCATTTTACAGTGTTACATCAAACTATTCACACTGATAACCAAACGTGCCAAGTGAGGTTATTTGGATGATTTGTAGTAAGAGGGAGGATATGAACACAACTGTTCAAGTTGAACTTGACACCGGAGACGGCTGATTTGTTCAGGAGGCTCAGCTCATCCCCCTCCCCTATAGAAACTCATTGTAATTTGAGTCTGCCTTGCAGCTGTTTCTCCCTCTCAAACACCCTGGATGTAGTTTCTCATCTGCTTCAGCAGTGGCTGTCAAATGTCATTTCCCTTTGGTTTCCAACTCGCTTTGAAAATCGTATTTTCTTACTCAAGCCACCAATGGGAGGCGCTCATTGCCTTTAGGTTTATTATGTCAGGAGCCCCTGCCTGGACCCACAACCTTTTCCGCCAAATTCCATCAGCAGACTTGCAAGTCTTCCAGGAGGCCGGCGGCATGCTGAAATCTGGAAAGTATTAAACAACCTGCTGGTGGAGGGGACTGGGGAAGGGAAGGTGGGGGGCGGATGAAGGAGAGAGAGAGGGGAAGTAAAAAGTGGGGGATGGGGGAGAAAAGAAACAGAATACAAAATTGTTCATATACCGCCCTTTGCCTGGCTCTGCTCCCTTTCCCCTCCCACACACACACACTAGTGTGTGAGCTTCCCTCAAAAATCCAGACCACTCCCCAAGCAACTCCAGCATTTTTCTTTTATGTTTGCAGCAGTATTTTGCAAGTCCTTTTTTTTTTTAATGGGTCATAAACAAACAACCAATTCTGCTATGTAGTTCTGCACTGAGGGAGAGAGGTTGGGGAGAGTGTGTGGGTGTGGTGTGTGTATGAGAGAGAGTGTGTGGAGTTGTTTGCTGGCACAGAACTGAAAGGCGAGTGCCACGGTCGAAAGCCCTGACTGTGTGTTTGTGGTTGGAAGTGAGAATGAAAAAAACTGGATGGCATCCAGACATCCTTTCCCATGTTTTGATATACATATCTCTGACCGAATGTATGCACAGTATCTGGGAGGGCATAATGTGCCTGAGAGAGAAGGCCCACCTCTGAGAAGATGTATAGAATCTGAACTGTGCCGAGATGTGTTTTTAAGCAAGCAAGCAAGAAATTAATCTCCCACAGAGCAAGATCCGTTCTCTCTGTAAAGTGTTGGTGCATACATTGATTTTCTTATTCGAAATTCTCAATAATAATTTCTTCGGTTCTGCTAGGATCTGCTCAGATAAAATTTGATGGTATTTCAAATGTCATGACATATTTGTTAGTCATTCTGTAAAGACTTTTCTCCTCGGCTGTCTTTTTATTGATTAAATCTCAACCTCTGTTCCTGGAGTAATTTATCTTTGCCTTTCCAAATGTTGCACAGCCGCCTTTAGTTCGGTCTGCCAAGTTTCAAGTAACCAAACAAAGTGTTGGACTGACCGCCTACACAAACTAACTAACTTTATCATTAGGAAACATTTTTTCCCCCTCCATGTCTTCAAAGATAGGCTAAGGTATTCCTCTAGGCCGGCGATACACAGCTATACGGATATTGGTGTTAACAGGAGCAGCGAACATAAACATTCCAGTACCCAGTGTTGACCTCTTGACCTCTAAACCCTGGAACTGCAGGGCCGGCAGCAGGAGACCACACACACGTGGGGGGAGGAGCAGGGAGGATGCAAAACTTCTCCGGTGTCCTCGCTTTAAAGACCTTCAGATGCCTGTGCTGAGGACTGTGAAAAATTAGCCCATCATCTAAACATCAGCGCAGTTCTCCTGCTCGGGGGATTGTTGCATGTGCAGGTATGTCAGAATGTGGGTATGGCTTTCTCAGATGGAAAAGTTATTCCAAGCGAAACACTGCTGCTGTCTCTCTCATTCTTCCCTAGTCGTTGTGCAATGAGCAGTTTCCTTTATAAATCTGGAGATTGTGTCATAACTTTTTTTTTTTTTTTTTTTTCTGGGCTGAACTCAAATCTTCTGCGTTAAAATGTGTTTTTCCATCTAGCAAAACCACAAGTGCTAAAACCGCCTTCAACCCAGCAAGACTGCACCATGTACTCACTAAGTTTTATTGTTCTTTTTTGCTATGAATGAACAGACAGCCAGAACAATATGTCATTTGTTTTTGTTTCAAAGTAACGATTTCAAAAGTCAGTCGCTGTTCTATTTTCTGCATCCGGCATGTTTGCGCGAAAAATCTGGATGTGGAGGACTCATTTTTGCCATAAGCACAGAAACAATGATTCACCCCCTCATTTTCCATTCTTTCCTTCTGTCTGCATGGTGCTGTGCTAACCCTGTCTCACTCCACTGAAGAGAAGAGCGGTTCCTGCAGCCATGTGCGTCCTCAGGAGGTCTGGCCTGGCCTCCACTCAGCCATGACCGCATAGGATGGGACTGGGGGCTCTGCTGCTCTCTACCCCCTTATCTCTGCCGTAGGCTACCTCCTTTCCAAAGCCTGTCCACGGCTGGCTGACACTCCACACATACTACACTCCTCCAGACACCCACACTTTAGGTTGCTGTCAAATATTAACCTCCACACGTTAAGTTTTAACTAACTGTTGATAATATAAAGTCCTTATCCTAAAATTTAGAGTTAGGAGAGCACTGTAAATTGAGTAAAAGAAATTGGGGATGTAGCCCATTGGTGGGAACTGTCAATTTATAAATTAACCCAGGATTGATAAAAAGAGGCTTTAGATGTTGATCACACAGTGAGTCTACATCCATACCGACATAGACTTGGCACCATCCCAACAGAGGCTGTATGTCCATACAATACCTTCCTTGTTTAATAGACATTGTGTGCCCACTGTGGAGCCAAATGCTCTAAAGTTGACCAGGAAGTAAGGGGTCACAATAGGTCACTTCCCATAGGGCAGCTTTAAACTTTGACCTTCTAGTCCTTCTTCAACTTAATTCTCCCTCTCTGCCAATATAATGAGTGATATTCACCACAGGGGCCGAGGGAAGGACAATCTCAGAAGTTGACGCCTTCAGAAATTTGATGATTATCTGGAAATGAGTCACTTTGCACAACTCATTTCTTTTATCCATTTCCTCTTTTCATCCTCAGTCTAAAAGTTATTTTAGTATATATTGGCCTTGCATGTTGAAAAGTAAATTCCGAACATCTCTGTGTTTCTCCATACTAATTTCAGCTTTTCACATTCTCAACTGTGTTTTAAATTAAGAGTGCACATGCGCATGTAAGTTTTGAATTTGAAATTTTTAGGATAAGATATGCAGCTGGACCCCATAATAGTGACATCACCTCAAAGTGATGACTTCACAGCTATTTTAGAAGGTATTTAAACTTTTCTCCGTTCACTTCTTACTTCATATTCGGTTGGGTGGGATGAGGGACTGTAGTCCGCCTACGTACATTCCCGTTAGCTTTATAAAATGTGCAGTGTCCACCACAGTGATTTCATATGTAAACTAATATCAGCACTGGCGGGGCCAATCAGGCAGACTTTCCATGACAGTCTATCACCTTCCTGTTTTCATCTACATCACTAGTGGAAACATTGCAACAGCTTAAGCTCATTCACTTTCCTTCTCAAATCTCAACAGCATCATAAATCAAGGCGTGTCTGGAGATAGAAAACAACACTAGGGCGAAGAATCCCAGAGCTCCATGGAGAAATTACTTTAAAACACAGTGTACTGGGTGTTGGTCCTCCTTTTAACAACTCTGTCATCCAGTTTATTCTCCCCTCCCTCTGGCCATGGTTCCCTCAGGGCTGAGCTGGAGAGGAGAGGGGGAAAAGTCCAGCTGATGCTGGCTCTCTTCATAGTCCTACCGGCCAGGCTCTCACTCTCCTCCTCCTCGTCTTAGTTCACACAGCCAATCAGGGCCGGCAGACCATACACAGATGCATTGTGTGTTTGTGTGTCTGTAGAGATGGGTTGAGTTTTGTTAATTGTATTTTGTCTGATTATTCAATGATTGAATTTGGCTAGATGCACATGTCTCTTTAATAGAACAATTAAATCATCACTTCACAAGTTCAAGAACAACAAAAATAACTGTGCAAAATGACTTAAGTAAAAGTGATTTTGAATGAACTGATTTCTAAAAGAAAACAACATGTAAACTGAATACAGTACAATATATTTACATCACGCACATATTTCAGTCATCCAAATACATTTTTCTACTCAATGTTAAATGGCAGAAGTCAGAAAGGAAGACTATATACCAGTAGTAAACACTTATGAAGGAGACCATCCAACAGACATGCATGCTATAAATGTAAATATTCACTCAAATGCTAGATTAAAACCAGTGTCAAAAACAGCACTGTGCAATGATTTGATCTTTTAAACAACCTTAACATTCTTGCATCTGTCATGAGATATTTCTTTTCTTGGGTGGATTTAGGCTTGAAATTAAAATCTATATGTGGTGTTTATTTTAAACATAAACACCCAATGTGACAGTTTGCATGTGATGTAGAGGCATGTCAGGCTCTGAGCTCGGAAGACGCAGCTGTGCATGAGGCCATCTCCTGGCTTTCCTGTATCAGACAATTGCCTTTTGGCGGTGTATCTAGCATGGTAAACCCTGGTTAAAGCCCTCTCCATCTGTAGCTATTTACTTTGATTGACAGTTCGCTAGTATGCTCAAAGGGGCAAAGAAAGTTGTACCAGATTAATCTCAAGCGAAACGCTGCCTCATTCACACCACAATCTCCAGAGAAACGTCATGTTGACAGCGAAAACCTCAAACTTTATGGGAGCAGGGTGTGTGTGAGTGTTTGTGTGTGTTTAATGCAAGAGTGTTTACGTGGGTGTTTGACCGACTTGGTGAACAAGAGTGAGGGTGCACAAAATGTGAATCAGAGCAGGGTGGAGCAAAGAGAGAAGGAATGGTTAAGTAATCATCCAAATCCTTTTTTTCATTATTCTCCTCTTGCTGCATGCTCCAGCTGTGCTGCAGCTTTTGGGCCAGCCAGGAAGTGTTGGAGGGGGAGTGTGAGGGGTGGAGGCAGGGTGAGGTCACTGTGCTGTTTGCCCCTGGGAAGGGAGGATTGCTGAGAGGAGAGACACACGGCCCACTGTTACAGCTCTATCTATTCATTCCTAATCTTATTGTTAACTGAGCCCTTCATTAGCAACATATGGTATATCCAAGGCTGTTCAGTACACACTCAACATCTGGAACGCCGCACAGAGCTGCCATTTCGCACACGATCTAACTCTGACCTCCTCTATGTACCCACAGACATGCATAGTGAGAGTGAGTCACCCACAGAGCTGTAGGCATATTTAGAGACCACTGTGTGACTGCCTGGCCCTGCGTGCTTGGGATGCCTTGGGTGTGACCAGGTTGGCCTGCAGTGTGTGTGCATGTGTGTTATCGTCACTCCAGCTGCCTGTCGTCTGCAGCCTGTCCCATCAGTTCTCACTGAAGGGAGAGAGCCAGCTAGACAGCGACTCAAGCAGACACCACACATGCTCACACTCACACTCACACATACACACACACACACACACACACACACACACACATACACATACACAAGCACACGCACACAGAGGAAAGACTACTCAGTGGAAAGAACTGCTGATAGAATTTGGAATTTCCTGGTCACCAGCACTTTCACTGTGAAATTAAGCCATGGTCATTTTCAGGTTTTTACTGTGGCACTGATAATCTCACAGTGCTCATTATAACTCTAAATGGACAAACCACAGAAAGTCAAATTCAATAATAATGAAACTGAAACAGTTAGAATTTACCTAAGTGTTTATTAGTCACAAACCGGTTTGAACATGAGGGCGAGACGTTTCACTGTTTTACTGTCAACAGTTTTTTCCATGAAGTTTCCAGTTATGTTTTGTGCAACAATTACACTTAGATAGTCTGGTGATTCTCAGGGATTGGTGAGTGTGGCCTTCTCCCTCCTCCCACAACCATGTGTGTAGTTTTTAAAGACTGGAGGTCTACAAATACAACCATTGCCTCAGAGAATTAAATATTCTCCTTGGAAAACTCCCACAGCCCCAAAATGGCATTTTAGGTGTCTCTGTGTGTAAGAGAGAAAGAGAGAAAGATATTTTGTTTGTGGCTTTAAATATGTGAGTGTTTTCCATGAGCATGCATCTCCAACTTGTGTCTGTATGTAGTCAACAGATGTTTGTACATGTGGTATGTATTCTATACATTAGTTATTAAGCCCAAAAGACTGACATTAGTCCTTGCAGAGGCCCAGCTTTTTTAATGGGGCTGAAGCTTAACTGGAGGCTCACTGTAATGAGAGCCCAGGTAATTGTTTTGAAAGGGTAACTTTATAATGGAAAAATATAAAAACAACTCCTGCTTTCAATTAAGTCTTTCCATCCCATCCCCCACAACACAGTTCAATCCAAGCTGCCATGCTATATTTTCTTCTCTGAGTTCACCACTTGCCTACACCATATGGCCAAGTATGAGATTTAATGTAATTTTTCTGCTTCTAAACCTCAGTTTTTCATCTTGGAAAATGGCTGAGATCTTATTTATTCTTCAAACTTCTTTTTGCTAAAGCGATTCTTGAAAATGTAGAGATATTGTTTTCTCTCTTTGCAACCTTGTTTGCTGTTTTTGACCACACCCAGTTTCTATTTTGTCATGAAAGGGTGAAATTCGTTAAATGAAGGAACTTAGTGGAACACATGTTTTGAAACACTCATATGGGTGGGGGAACAGGCTAAGGTCTCATCTGGAATGTATAAAGCATAACAATACATCCCAACATCTCTCATCACTCTGGATCAAGAGCGAAGTTACGCTGGGATGGGAGTGGGTGGGATCTTCAGTCCTGCTAGAGTAGTATTGGTTAATGCTCTATTTTGTTTAGATCAAGCTGCTCTTCCTGTTCCGTCCTTCATATACGTGAAAAATGTACACTTTTAAAGGAGGACACTTTTTAGTTTGTCTTAAGTTAAAATGATTATCTGCAACATCTGTGTCTTTATGGGGATTTTGGACACATGTTTCATGGTAAACATTTATGCTTTACATTTCACAGATATCATCCCACAGTAAAACAATGTGACCCCCAGATTTTCCTTTGATTAAGTTTTAGTTTCTGTGGGTAACAGAGGCTCTTTTGTTTGTGCTCAGTTATGGCAGTTATTGCTATTTTCAGTAACTACACAATTGTTTGTTTGTTTGTTTGTTTTATTTATTGCAATCCAATTATGTTTTGTGGGTCATTAATTTCTCTGCAGAGATGCTTGTGCTTGTAAAAAAAAAACCCAAAAACTACCTGACACACTCAGCTTAATAAGCCTTGATTAACTTATCACTGTTACATTACACAAATCACCAAAAGAGAGTAATAAAAAGAGATATTTGTGATGAATTTCTCACAAATTATTGCTTTAAGGTCAAGGTGAGGCATTTCACACAATGTGTTTGGGTTGAGCTTGGGGTTAGGGAAGGATTGTCAGAGCAATAATATTAATTTGTATGTGGATTTCTGGATGTTTTCATGTGTGTGCATCATGTACATGTGGATTTACGGCACACGCTGCCAGAGTTTATCAATCCATCCTCACCTCCTCCACTCTGCCACTGAGAGGAGCTGTCAGTGGGTTTGATGCGGATTTTGTGTGAGTGGCTGCTCTGGGCTGCAGTCCAGACCGATGCCGACAGATGAGCACACACAACACTGCTCCAAGCCAGGCTTTATGGCACTGGCCACAGTTTCCTTTGGGCAGGCCACTATACAGGCGCTAGACTAGCCATCACATACTGGATGTGTATTACCACATTTCCCTAAACAAACCATGTTTGACCAACCATTATCACCTTATAAATACAGACAGGAAACTGAAACACCATGAGTACTATGTATTCCATTATCAAGTTTGATTTCATTCATCAAGCAGCTGGATGACTCATAACTAAGGCAGTGAGCCTGATCTAGACAAAGATAAAGTGAAAGCTTGCTCAGCAGCATGTTTCAGAATGATCCTGTTCGTGTTTGTTTTTTTTTCTTTTGCCTCCTCTCTCTCCCACACAAGGTAACAGCCCTTTTGCTAGCTGTCCTAAATCCAATTATCTGTTGACTCTCCTCTCAGCTGTTCAGACAAAGACTTAATAAAAGTGAGTGCCAAGTGTAACCATGTGTAAAAACCACCTGATTACCTCAGGGTATCAGAACTGCACTTGCCAGCAGTAACCATGTAAACACATCTTACATCTGAGAGTAAATAAGCTAAATGCTACGTGTTTACTTTGGCCTATCATGACCTTTACCTGAGAAGCAGCTCTGTATATCATTTCTACAAAGTTACGACACACAAATCCCTTAGATAGTGTGCTAATAGCCATTAAAAGTCAACTCCTTATTCTCCAGGTAGACCCAATTTACAAAAGCGTTAGTGCTGGCAACATTTACGGACAGAAAACATTTGCTGGCACACACCTCTCTTCACATAAAGTCTCAACTGGCAACCTGTAAAGGAAGTGCTGCACTGTTCGCCGTCAAAGGAGCACAGATACACTGCTTGGAAAAGATAGCAGAACAGCAGGAATGTGAAAACCACTGATAACAAGTAGGCAAGAATTATTTTCTCCTACAGGAGTCATAGGGGATTTTAGCTGCAGATCTCAAAGCAAATTAATCATATGACCGTGAGTGTTTATTCAGACACATTTGATTAGAATTAAAAATAACTAGCATGGACTGTGTCTGATGCAGCTTAGATATTCATCTGTAGATAAGAGAGCTGTGTAGAAATGAGAGCAAGGCGATTCAAATTGAATTCCTTCATTGCTTTTATTGCTTCATTCCAAACCCCTGAGGCCAGTATCACTGTGATTTGAAGCAACAGTTTGTATGCTGGTTCTGCCTATTGGGATGTGTGTGCTGATGACATCGACTCCAACAGGAAGCCAGGGGCTAATGATTAGCACATGTTTAGGATCACTAGGGTGCCACAATCTTGAGTTCGTAATGCCATTTGTCTCTGATTTATTTGGTTGTTGTTGCTTCACAGGGAGGGACAGGCCTTTTCTGAAGGGAAAGAAACAAAGCCCTCTCCCCTCTCAAAATTCTTGGCCCATTTTATCTGATTCAACACCCCACCAATGGAGATCTTCAACTCGGTCATGGTCCATTTTGGAGCTTTAGAGTCTAAAATGGGAGAGGTGAGATGGGGCATGCACAGCACGGATGCTGTAATGTGATCCTGTTTACATTTATATTGTGTTTCTTTCGCACACAACAGAGAGATTTTCGATAGACTGATAACAACCCTACAAAGATAAGCTATAGACATTGTGTATTAGAATTTGAGGCCTGGTTGTTTTTAAAGCAAACATGAAGCTAGTCAGTGAATCTGTAAGCCTGTCTTTGTGAGTGCATTTTATGCATGGATATGGTACCTGTCAACATGCACTCTAGTATCAGTTACTGTGTGTGAACAGTTTTAGATGCCCTTGCTAAGTGTGCAATCCTTTAACATAGGTCTGGGTCTGGAGGGCTCTCCCAGCTCCTCCTGCTTGGTCTGTGGGATGTTATCTGATAGTCACTAAGTGGCGAAACACAAATACTAAGAGCAACACAGTGAGGCCAGTTCAGAATGAGGATAGAGCCATACACATCCTGGAAAGCAGAGAATGCATCTGCCAGAGGAATGCAGCTGTCTGTGGTTTCAAAGTGAACTTGGTGATGCGTCTGACACTCCATTCTGATCAAACCAGGCCACAACCAAAGAGGCCAAACTAACCCAAGTTATAACAAAAGTATGAAGTTCTGTGTGCAGCTGTGATGATTCAGAAATGTCAAGAGAGATTACCTAAGAATGTCTTTTCTTTTCGTTTTTTTGTGGACAGGCGTTGTCAGCTACTTCTGATGACATTTGACCGGGCTGACACAAGAACTTGAGTGTTTCCTCTTGTTTTGGCAGTGGCTTCCATAGGTGAAGGAGCGTTAGGGCGTTCCACCATTCCTTCATATTCCCAAGAGGAAAACTGCCTGTCCAGCTGTCCCACTAAAACTTCCTCAAGGCAGCCAAACCAGGGTCATGAACAAAACCAAAACCTAATCCCTGATTGTCTCACTCTTCCCTCAGCCCCATCTTTGCTATTGGAGCTGCAGCAGTACGGGAATCATTTGGCCACTCCTGCAGGTGGAGCCCAGTGCTGTATACCAGGGCCGGGTCTGAACTGAGTCATTGTGTCATGAAACAGCGGATCATTCCAGTAATATGCCTTGACAGCAAGTGACATACAAGTCTTGACTCGACTTTTGATGTGAACACAAGTGTAAGCCTGGCATAATGGTTTTGAATAAACACGAACCTGACATAGTTGGCATCGGTGCCAACAATAAAACTGAGTTAGCACTCCCCATGACGTCCCACCTTTAACACACAGTCCAGATAAGATATGCTGGTGTAATGCTATTCCAATTTAGATTCAGATCTAATCACAACTAATGACAAAACAATGTACTATCACTGTAAAAGCATTAAGTAATTATGTCCAAATCAGAGGTATCAACATTTTAGATCTTGCTTCTTGAAGGTTTTTATGATTTCCTGTAAAGTCATATAATTTCCAAAAACAGCCCAATGGTTCATAGAAATAAAATCTGTATTCAGAAAGTACTCTAAATTGATATCCACAAACCTGGCAATTCATCTTAACTTTCTAAAATGGCTCACCTGTGTCTTGGTGAGTCCCTTGGTGACACGGGGTGTGCCAGTTTCAAATTTCAGCTGCAGCCTCGCCACAATGGCTGTGACTATGGTTACTAGTGTTGAGTTGCTCCAGCCTGTTTGCTTTGAAATCCCTCACTTTCAAAAGAAGACGAGCTGTGTATTTTCATTTAATGGGTTCGGGGAAAACGGTTTTGGATGGTCTCCAGTGCTATCAGCCATGTAAGAAAGATCATAATTCTTCAGCGTTATGGTTGAGCTACCACTGGCAGCACAAAATAATCAGTCAAAGAGATTGGCGCTAATAAGCGCGCGTGGTAAAGTGAGAAAAACCATACTCTCATATCTTTTCAAGCGTCACCACAATAACTGGGATTTTGCTCTTTTTTTTTGGCAATGGCTGTGTTTCATACTGAAATATTTATCACAAAACCTCAAACAATAACTGATCAATTAAATAAAAGATCAATTAAAAGTGCAATATGTGCATGCCTTTCCAAAAATGTATTAAATATCCAACCACTGACATGTTGAATACAATCCCAGACATTATTAAACTGAAGGAAGTTGTGCAGTAATAAAGAAAGGGTGGGGCACTTCTTAGCTTACTATAGTGAAACTTAATATGCTGAGGAATGTGTTAGTGTTTACAACAACAACATTGTCGCTTTAAAATTAAAAATGATCTTTATTATTATTTTCTGAATGGATTTTATACCTCAACAGGAAAAAATGTATTCTACTCTCCTCTATTCTGCTCTGTATTATGTCCACTTTGTCAGTAACAGTGCAGGATTGTGTACGAATCCTCTCTGACCACAGAGGAGTGTTAGACCACTGTGACACGCACAATATCGTCTCCGCTCACACCTGCTCCAGCTGGGCAAGCAGGTTTGACTTCTCACCCTGCTGCAGCTGGCACTGCCTTCCCCTCCTGACCACCTCACCAATTACATCTTCATAAACAGCAGCACGTCCAGCTGAGTGGTCGGGTGATTGTCAAAGAGCTCTCTCTCTCTCTCACTTTGCCCCCTCTGGCTCTGCCAGGACACACGGCACTGCCTCGCCCGCCATCCCACAGCGAGCCTGGGCAGCAGTCCACAGTTCCTCCCCTCGCGTGTTTACAAACACAGACCACAGGAATCCACCTGATGGGCCAAAAACTGTGAGGGAAAGGAAAGAGAGAGACACGAGCTGTGCTCTCTGACTACAGCAGCTGATCACAATCATGTTTGGACTGGGATGACTTCAAAACACCAAATGTGTGCTTGTTCTTTTGTCACTGTTGTCATTTACATTCTGGTTTGGCTTAAAACTTTGTCACTTGTTAGGAAATTGCCTGAGACCACAGTGTAATGAGGGATGCAGAAACACGACAGGCTGTGGCGGGCGATCTTTGTCACTCATCCTTGAATCTTGTGAGCATGGAGATCCAAGCTGTTCCATCAATTTAGCATGAAAGAAACAATACACCATGTTAACTCCCATTGGCACGGGACAAACTCCGTCTCTCCGCAGACGCAGGAGTAAACAGAAGGCCTGCTTCATACACACACAGGCATTCTGGGCATACCGCGGGGCCTCCAGAGGGCTGCTCTGTTCACATGCAAGCACACACACATACACGCACAACTAACTGGACATGTGCGTTTGATGAAGCCCAATGTGCTCAGTTGAGTTCAAGGCAGTCAGCGGGGGTCAGTAGTCCAGCCACCTTCAATCATCTGGAACAAGGCAGAGTCATCTTGACTATCCTGACAGTTATTGCTCAAACAGTTAGGGTTACAGGTGTGGCCTGTAAAATAAACAGAGATGTACTGCAGTATGCTGAACACCTTGGATGCAGGATCAGACCTTTGAGGACCATAAAAACATCACAGCCATAAACTGCAACTAATAACACATGAATCATAAAATAACTGAGTATTATAGACACAACAATGTGTCCAATTTCATTGGATTTTGAAAGGTTAAGTCATGTTGATTTATTCAGTTAAGTGTGAAATAATGGATGTTTATTAGATATATATGCAGAGACAGTCTCCCATACGCTTACATTTTAAGGCCTTGTGGTTTGCACAATAATACTATATGATCACCCATACAATCCTTTGGAATTTAGTGCAATCCAGATGATAGGCTACGACGGGAAAGGGTGGTGGGGTAGAGGGGAAAGGGGTGGTGGGGTGGAGATGGGGAGGTGGGAAGGGGGGGGGGGGGTTTGGAGCTGGCCTATGGTGACGTGCAGGGCCTGCAGGGCGGTGTTCTCAGGCAGAGAAAGAGTCAGACTGGGGTGTGTGAGTCACATCTGGAATAGTAGCTACAGAGGAAGAGAGAAGCAGAACCTCGGTGATACTTTCCCAACTCTTCACTCCAGTACTCCCTTTTTTCACGGAAACAAACTTCTTGCTTTGCCTTTTTGTAAGTTGGACTATTGTATCGGATCGTTTTTCTTTTGTTTTAGTCAGTGAATTGATTGTTTGTTTGACTTTTATTCTCACTCATACAGCAGGACGTCACCCCCCTGGACTTTATATCGACTTTTTTTGGATTTACTTGAAAATGCGCCTGTGCCGCTTTAACTAACCGTGTCGCGCGTCTATTATCGCCTTATGTTTAGATGTGAGAGTAAACAGTAAAGGTACGAGCTCACACATGGCGGCATTACGCTGGAATGTTTTTCGTGCAGATGGCTTGAGTTTGTTTTCCAGCAGCATGCGTCGATTAGTCGTGATTCAGTATTTGTGATTCATATCGACTTGCGGTTGCTTTCGCCAAACTTTTCCTCTAGAAGTGTTTTACTTATACTGCAAACGTGCATTTCATAAGTTAATGAGTTGTAATTAACTCATTTGGACTTACAAATGGATCAAACCGTCCCGTGAAATCAAGTTGAAAATAGATTTATTTTCACTACAACAGCGTGACTTTAAACTCAACATTGACGATTTCGGCCCCATCAGGAAGAAATTATAGTTCATTCCTTCTTTCTTTCTACGTTTGAATGTAAGGGGACACTTTCACGTTGAAGTAAACATTGCGGTTGGTGCAGAAGTGAGGAAATTGCGCCATCTGGCGTCGGCGTCAGCTAACGCTGAGCTCCAAATCTGTCAGGGGCTTTTGGTGGGATAGTAAATTCATGTGGCTTGACTTTTTGTGTGTGTGTGTGTGTGTCTCATGCATCTCTCTAGATCCACTTCAAAATGCTGCTCATCTTGCTTGGAGTGCTTATCTTGCACCTTATCATTCTCATTCTTCTCATTGTGTCAACAGCAGCCAGCGTAAGTTGTCTATAATTTTTTCCAGATCACTTTAAATTGTTCGGGATATAATGGAGTGCAAATTGTAGTTGCTTTACTGTTAAGCACTTCTGTGAAGCACTTTGTTAAGTAAAGTGCTATATAGATAGTGTTTGTCTTTATTATTATTATTGTCTGATTATAAACTGTTATTGTTGTTGTGTATTATAGTTCCTAGGCTTGCACTGTGGATGCTGCAGCATATTTAAATGGCTCTGTGTTGTTGTGTTTACCAGACCTGGTCTGTAGGTGGTGGTGGCAGGAGCACAGATCTATGGTCCAATTGCAAGATAACTAATGGAGGCTACCATTGCATCCAAGCCAGCAATGAAGGTTTGTGAGCATTCTTGAAAAAAGTATCACATATTGTGCCTTGAATATATACACAGTTGTGAAAAAGTGACGTGTGCATTAAGATTAATGCTCTGCATCATCTCTGTCTCACTTCTAGACTGGATCCAGGCAGTGCAGGCCCTCATGATCCTGTCCTTGCTCTTCTGCTTCTTCTCCCTCATTGCCTTTCTGTATCAGCTGTTCAGACTGGTCAAGGGCGGACGCTTCTTCTTCACCGCCATCTTCCAGATCTTGGCTAGTGAGTATGACTTCATCGCATGCTGGCGGGTCACACCCTGAGCAGATGCTGGTGCAGTTGTGATCTCATCTGCATTCGCTTCACGTTCTCCTCACTTTCCCTTCACTCTCCCTTTTTTTCCCCAGGTCTGTTTGTGATGTGTGGGGCGATCATCTACACTGTGATGAGTCCGGATGATAGCACCTTACATTTCGGCTACGCTTACGTGCTGGCCTGGGTGGCTTTCCCTCTCTGTCTCATCAGTGGCCTCATTTATATCGTCCTGAGGAAGAAAGAATGAGAGAAGGAGCAGAGCAGAAACGGAGAGGAGGGGTACTAAGAAGACCCCTTACCACAACATCGCACTGTGCCTACTGCCCACAGACCATAGACTGACATCCCAACAATACAACAAAAGTGCATGTGTCACTAACTATTGTAAACACAAGAAGGAGACATTTATCACTGCTGGGGATCTTTTTTTTGTGTATTTCAGAACCAATTATGTTGCCATCAGATGCTGAAAAATATCACACATATCTGCTTTGTGAGTTTTAACAAAAGCCAAGTGTCACTACACATGATTCCTGTGGTGACAGAGTGTCTTGAAAATGTGTTTAGAAATGTGTTGGTGACATGTTGACTTTTGTTGCATACTGGCATCCTACAGTGCTTCCACAAATACATCGAGTGTGATAACAAAGACGAGTAATCCTGCCTTGATTCAGTACAAAGATGTACATAGTGTCTGTGGTTTTTAGACATATTTATAACATTTTTACATACATTTTGTACATAGTGTTGTCAAGTTAACATTGTCATGCTCCTTTACGTGATAGAGTTTGTGTCTCTCACAAATCATGCAGCTGTGCCAAAGAGATGTCGCTTCAACTGCCAGAGTATCAAGCTTTTTAAATTGTTTTTTTGAGTGTCAAATGCTTTGGTCATTGTGCCTTAACTTAGAATATCTATGTTTTTCTTGAAGGAAATGAGAAAATCTCAGAAATTAAAAAAATAACAATGAGAAGAATTAATTTTTTTCTGAATTATTACACTTGATATTCCAAATAAAAAAATGTTGCATTTTGTAATCTAATTTTGAAAAAATGGTGCTTTTTATCTACTATTCTTGAAATGTATAGCCCACTTTGTGTTTGTGTATCTACCCTGCAAGTGTGTCATGTCCTGTGATTAATTTGCTTTGTACAAACCCAAGTTTGCATTTTTGTCAGTATTCTTCTAAATAAACCTTTGGAAATTAATTATGTTTACTTGTTCATAATTATACATGTAGTTGTCACACCCCACAGTAACATGTTGACCTTACATTTCTTGTTCTGTAGTCTTAATCTGAACTCATGCTAGGTGATTTTTTAAATGAAATTCTGAGACTAACAAATGACAAAAGAGTGGAAGATTGATCATCAGTCACACATGGCTCCTTGTAGTAGCTTAAATGTACCACTTAGTGGCGCTGTGACACACAAAACACTCCCAAATCCAGTCATACACCTGTGGAAAATGTTTGTAAAATATCTGTGCAGCACATTGTAGGGAAAAAGTAACTTGCACACAGTGACTTCAAATCAAATGATTTCGCAGCATTACTGCTGTATCCATTTATCATTATATAATCATTGATTTGCTAGCATCCAAACTAAAAAAAGCTGTTAACAGACAAACTTTGATAGCACCACCTGGCTACAGTTTAAGGATATGTGTCTCCTTTATCAAGTGCTGGAAACTTGGCAGCAGGTACAGACATTATTGCAGCATAACAGCATAAAACAAAGAATACAGTTAAATGTGGTTCAGGAAAAATGTCTCAAAAGCATTTCTGGGAAGAAAAGGAAATGAAAAAGTCTGACTGATATTTGGCTCATTGGCTACTACACAGTATTGTGGAGCTTCTCAGAGAAAACAGATGTTACTTTCACCAAACAGGTTTCCCTGACAGATTCCTCCCACATCTGACATTTATCAAATTGTTAACTCCCCATATTAAAGACATTTCTGATGTAGACACATGTTTTACTGCTTACTGAACTGATGATTTTGAATTTTGATTAGTGTTGGGCATTATAGCAATCCATGTAGAGCTCTGTGTTATATATTGTAAAATAATTGGATACTGAATCTACCAAGGTGCAAGAATCACCATTAGATGTTAGTAGAAGAGGTATACATGTGTTCTTGTATTTGTTGTATTTCTACAGGTCTACAAGGAGAAAAGGAGTCTATATCTTATCATTTAAATTGTGTTTCAACCCACATAAAGCAACTAAGTGGGTCAGTCAGTGGATGCTTGTAGAAAGAATATATTTTGAAGTCCAATTGCTTGTAGTCCCACTAGGTGGTGACTGCAACACACTTATGTAGTCATTCATTTACTCCAGAGCCTTTTTAAAAAAAAAAAAAAAACATTTCTAAGAAATAGCCAAAACTCTGTAGCTTGTTGTTTGATACATATGGTATAGAATATATTGCTGTTTCTCCATTCTGAGGAAGACACATTTTCCCCACTCTGCTTCCTGTTTAAACATATACAATAGCGGAGTAACACGACACTAATCTTCCCTCATGCTCCCTCTCAGAAGTTGGCACCACAGTGGATTATTGAAATAGGATTCTGCCTTTGATCAAATGGAGTTTAGAGATGTCTTATACACATGATGTTTAATGGCAAAATGATGGCTGAGCTGTCTGACAGCCATTTTGACCAGAATAAGTATGCTCAATCTGTGCTTTGCTGTGATACTTTTGTCATTAGCAGTGACAAAAGAAATGATGGGCGCTCTTTTCAGAAAGTGAGATTTTACAAAAAAATGTTCTTTGGCTTTGGCTACATGATATTAATCAGAGCATCTCCAGACATTTCCACAGATGACACCAGCAGCCATGGAAGACAAACACCAGCTTTTTTTTTAGCTGCCTACCAGACTCCAAGGTGCAATTACTATTAGTTCACATACTAGCTAACACCATCTGTGCACACACTCCTATGCACACGAACACTCCTGCTGTATGTCACGCAGGCAAACAGAATTCACCACACACACACACACATGCATCACACCATATGCATCTATGTGCATTTTACACAACTGATCAACATCATGCAGAACATGTACACAAACGACTACATCTCATTCTTAGGTTTGTTGGTTAAACGAGCTCTTGCTAACTTCATCAGTCCTGACACAAAAGAGAGGCCGGTTCATGCTGCTCTGGTAAAAGTCCCTGGGCATACAGATAACATATTGGGGATGTCAAGAAAACTCTGGAGGCCTATAATGGCCTCACAGCTCCATTTCAAACCTGGTTAACCTTAAGGGTTATTTATCACTGGGAGGGTCACTGGGGGGCACTTAGTATTTACTGCAGGACATGCAGAACGGGGGAGAGGGGTCTGAGAGGAAGCCACCTTCATCACCATCAACTGCGTGCTTACTTTGGTGGCTGTAAACATATGTCAACACTGTATAACTACTTGATAAAGACCAGAATATTTCACTGAAATCTCACCTTTGCATTAAACTGTTGCAAAACAGCCATGGACATTTACATGTTGGCAGCCAAATGCTTACTTGGTATCCCAGGAATGCATCAGGATCATTTCCATAAGTTTACGGTTGGGTAGTAATGGTCGTGAAGCAGCGTATTCAATGGGCCAGAGCCAGCTGATGGGTCCCCTGAATGGGACATGTGAGGACTTCAGAGAAGGCTGAAGCCCTCCTCTCTTTTTCTCTTTAGATTTGTTGCCTTTTTTATCCAGAGTGTCTGTCTCCCGGAACAAACCCCGGAGCCTTCAGATGTAGTTAAACGATAGAGAAAATGGGCAAGCCCAGTTTATTCAAAGCTGATTTCATCACGCCCATAAATCTCTGAGAAATCAAAGCCCATCTTATACCCTCCCCTCTCCACTCCCTTTGTCTTGCTAATACACATTAGAGTGCGGCTGGCTGCCCACTTTGACGGCAGCCCGGACAGGATCTGGGTAAAGTTGCAGATGTGGAACCTGGAGGCACCTTTGACCCATGACCCCTGCCGTTAAATCCTGCCACT
Source organism: Thunnus albacares (assembly GCF_914725855.1). Taxonomy (NCBI): domain Eukaryota; kingdom Metazoa; phylum Chordata; class Actinopteri; order Scombriformes; family Scombridae; genus Thunnus; species Thunnus albacares. The sequence goes on from NC_058122.1 coordinate 17,485,755, forward strand.
AGCGTCCGCCTCAGACCCCTGTCATGCACAGGAATCTCCCAGCTCTATTTCCTGCCTTAAACTACCTAAAACTCTCAGGGAGAGATGGAGATATATAGGATGAAGATTTCAAGGGGAGGAGAGACAACAAAACTTGTTTCTACTCTTCATACAAATATGTTACTACACATATACACATATACACATACACCTAAAAGCACATGGCCATAAATGTGCATAACTGCATATATGCATCCATACACCCACACACAACTAACCTACAATTACACATATACAGTACAGAAATACATTCTACTTTAATTATGAGTGTGAATAAAATCCCGCAAACACTAAATCACCCATCCTTCATGCTCTTTATAGAATATTTCACAGCAAAGCACAGATGTGAAATGTTTTCCTACAGGAGCAACACAGCCAGAAGTTTTCATATTGTGCCAACTATAGAACACAAAACTCCAACATTGCATATGGACGTTAAAAAAATAATGTATTTTAAGTGCAGTTTTTGATTAAAATTTTAAAAGCAGGGACACGATGTGTATTCATTCGTCCCAAGTGACCCTGAATAATATTTGATTCAAAACATTGGTCCTGTAACTTGAGACTTAATTAAAACAGTATGTCGTTAATAATTCAGTGCCAGCAGCAAGATTCAACCAGTCATAATTGTTGAGTAAGAAGAGAGGTAGTTGCACGGAAAAAAGAGGAGAAAAAATCAATTATTCACTGCTATTTTTACACACATTAAATCTGGTTATGTAAATATCAGAGAGGAATCCGGGAAGCGGTGCTAACATTTGGTGCCTCAGTATGGTGTTTCCCTCCATATTTCTGTGTGTGTGTGCCTGTCCTTCTGTCACACACACACACACACACACATAGACCTACACCTCATACACATACTTAAGACACACTTAAAAGCTGTGTGGCCACTAGCCAGCAACAAAGACCTTCTAATCCAGTGCTGGTGGCTAACAAGGGTTTCTATACTGGTGTGACAAGGCTACTGAGGCAAACATTTCTCCTTTAATTATACAGCAGTGACTCGGAGAGTGTCTTGCTTCTCTCTGGTGTTTCAGGCCTGAGCTGAGATCCTCCAAATTAGAGAGCAGTGTGACAGTACCGAGATGCATCACTGTGGGGAAACAAGGAAGAGCAGTTACACGGTTGCTGATCCATTTATGGGCTTCAAATACGCTTTCCACATTTGAGTTGGAGATGAAAATATGCAGATAATTTGAGAGAGCTTGTGAGAGCTTGCACACACAGGCACATGAGGATAATTACACACAAAGGGGCACAAAAATGATTTGAAAACATGATACAGTTGAGTGCAAAGGGAAGCCATCCTTGTCACACATAAATGGCAATAATCCCACAATGAAGATATTACATATATTTGATCATTTCATCCATGAATATGAGAGTATGTCTTTGCTATGACATGAGTGTCATATTAAGCGCCAGGTAAGTGCTCGGTGGTTCACAGTTAGGAAGATTCAGAAGGTGACAGTAGAGAGAGAAATCCCCCCTGTAGAGTACTACAAAAATTATTTTTGCATTTAGATGCATCTGCTGCATGTAAATCATACTATGCAAACCAATTTAAACAAACGAACACATTTTGGCACATTCAGTTGTGAATAAAATACATTGGCATCTTGTGAATATCTGCATTTTCATATATAAATGCATACATAGTTAGTATATCCAATTACAACCACTCATCAGTCAGTAAGCTAAATAGGCCTGAGTGGTGGATGTGATATCTGCTGGCAGATCAAATGAAGGATGGCGGTCGTGGCCCAATCCGGGGTCAAACTGAAGTAGCCGTATTATTTCAACCTCACTGACCCTGGCCAGTGGCCCCAGTTTTCCCCGGTGGATTTGAGACTGGATGGGGAGTTGAGACCGGCTGAGCTGTAGGTGTTTAGAGTGGGTGTCTTTGTTTGTCTTCCCAGCCTGGACGCCTTTCTCCGATGACTGATGATCAGAGTCCTGGTGGCCACTCAGGTCTCAAATAAGGGAAGCTAGAATTACACCCTTAGCAAACACTGCCCAAAGTTCAGAAAAAAGAGGTGAGATGGTTGCATACACCAGCTCAAAGCTTTACATCCACACACACATACAAACACACTTACACACCAGGTAAGTCTGTTTGCTAGTTCCCCAACATTAGCTATCAGCTCAAACAGACAGCCAGGATACCTTTCTTATCTGACTCTGAGGCTATTCTGGCGGGTTGCTTCCTCAGCAGTAAAATGTGGATCGCCTGCATCCACTGATTGGATGTAATAGTCTGTTTCGTCCCTCTTTCTCTTCATCCTCAAATCACTACAAGCTAGGTTAACCATAAACCAATCTATCCTCATTTGTCATTAACTGAAAAACGTCTGAGTCTTGTGGCATGAGAGTCCAAAGGTTTGTTTGATTATTTTTTATTTATTTATTTTCATAAAAAGCAGGTTTGCCGTTGCTATGGTGCAGCTGCAAATTTGTTAATGGGCAAGTCCACTTATGACATTAAGACTCAGCCCATGAGCTACACGCTTTGTTATTATATGTTTCAATTGCGTATGTGTGTTTTATCTGCTCTTAAAGTGACTGACAGAGATTTTTATACAAACGATTGAGTATAACAGCTAAAATGGCATTCTAATAATGTTTAGAAGCTATAAAGACTATGTTCCTCTCCATTGGAGCAAATTGTGTCCTCATTTTGATGAGATCTAAAGTGGCAAAAAGATTATTTCCCATCTGCAAATTTAAGTCTAAGGACGTATGAGTAAGAATTCCCTATTAAGGCTTTAAAGAGTGTTGATGTAATAGAGACTTGGCAATGTAAGCAGCACAAAAAACCCTTTTAAAGCTGCTGGCATAAACCTAGGAACCCAAGTTGTAAGCAGCCAGTCTAAATCTCGTTATCCCGTAGTTAACCCTGTCAGTGAGAATGTTCAGACACCTAAACATTAAGACAGAGAGCAAGACAGAGGGGGAAAAATCCATGCCCTGAGCACAGATTCCTGGTTCAGACGAGGTTAACAGGTTCCCCTAAATGTCTGCGTTGTGCAAATATTGACAGTGACTTCATTGTCATCTCATCTAATGACCTGGTCCATGTCTGATCTCTCCTCCGGTCACATTGCCTACAGCCTAAAGAGCCCCAAACAGCTGCCCTGTGATCACTTACTTCTGCCCTGAGTAAACCCAGACCAGTCTGGATATGCTAACCCTCATCACTAATGATCAACCAGAATTCCCACTGCATAAATGGAAGTTTTAAGGTTATATGTCAGATTGAAGTCTGAATGGATGCTTATTGTAATTACCCATCATGCATCGTCTTGAAAACAATCTGAGAAGCAACTTAAATGAGAAATGTGCAACAAAATCTTTTGCTATTAAATAGATAATGATATTACTGTGGCTGGGGAGGTACATTATTTAATTATCTGAATAATATAATCTCAATTCTGCTACATTATTGAATAACATGTCTAATTTTAAATATTGTAGCAAGTTAACATGAAAGATAATTTAATCAGTCTCACATTTCACATAACAATTAGAATGCATCATCAAAGTAATTCAAATTTAAGTAAGTTTATAATACCCCACTTGCACACAGAGAAATTATTTGCCGAAAGCTGCTGCTTTGCCCCGGAGAAGTGTCTTTCTGCCTCTTTGGAAAACAACACATTTTCTATTATACAGCGCATGTCAAAATAACAGTTCTGAGACAAGCTAGGTTAATTCAAACGTGTCTAAAGTGCCTCTTATTCAATTCCTCATTGATGGTGTCAGGCAGAGAACCTGCCCCAGGCCCACACAAGGCTGTGAACCCTATAAATGTGTTTTGGAAAAGAATGAACTGGTGAGTGAATTGTGGTTAGAAAACACTTAAACACTTTTCAACAAAACATGCCTCTCCCAAAAACAGGCGCACCCTCCACACAGCTGGCATGTACCTCATAACTACCTGGCATTATCATCACTGACTCGGTACTGATATGGCTTGTAAATGAATTCTCTGCAGCTATAAACATTTATTGTTTATAAAAGCATGAAAATATAGAGATAGAAATGGACTGCATTATATTGAGGACATGCATATAATCAAAAATACTATCCTGCAAACAAAACTGTGGTAACCTTGACTGCTCGTTCTTCAGAAATGTGAGCCTTCAAAGGGAATTCGCATTCTTTAGATATCTTACGAAGCCTCAAGTGGCAACAGCAAACAATGGTGATCATTAGCCATGTCATAAAAGAGCATCAACTAATGAGCCAGTTAACCTTTCAACCTGCAGACACAGGGCTCCTGATTGGCCAGTGAAGTCGAGCATGAAGTCTTGTGTCATCTCCATCACACCAGGATATGTGATGGTTCTGTGGATAATCATCTGTCTGGTTTTGTTAAGTCTACATTTAGGACAATACATACACATGACACAGACATTTAATCCCCAATGAGAGCATAATATCAGGAACAAGAATGTGTCATTCAGCAAGATACTGAAGCTCAAATTGCTCTAGATGGCTGCCATCAGTGTGTGAGTGTGTGTGTGTGAAAGTGAGCATTAGAGATATTGTAAAGCACTTTGGATAAAAAGTGCTATATCGCTCCTGATGAGCAGGTTGACACCTTGCAAGCAGCCTCTGCCATCAGTGTGTGAATGTATGTGTGAATGGGTGAATGTTGGCATGTGTTGTAGAGCACTTCAAGTGTAGACTAAAAAAGCACTATATAAATGCAGTCCATTTACCATAATATACAGAGAAATAGTTTTATATTGTCTGATAACAAAAAACTTTGACCCTCAGAATTCTTTCTGAAGTATTGAAACATTTTCTTGGTTGGATCATTTCCTTTTCAGCTGGTAACAGAAAACGATGGCTGTCCTTGATCCTCGACCCTTTTACTGGCTACATTTGAAAGAAGCACAACCTACGTAACTTCTATCGATCCATTCAAGAAAAATAAGTCTATCTCTGAATGTTCTCAGTGCAGTGCAAATATATATGACCCCATGCCTACATTCATATGTACCTTTAATGACTTCCATTAACCATTGTTACTTAAAACACCAGAGTATATATCTATTTGCTAAATAAAATAATATAAGAGCACAAAGTGAAAAAACATATGTGAACCATGCTGTCATATATACAGTAGCTCTAGTAGATATCCTGCTGTCTTTGACAGAAGTAACACATGCTTTTACAGCTCCATTGGCACGCGCTGTAATGAGACTTTTCCATATATGGCTGTCAAGGTGTCAAGAAGACTTTTGACAGCTCCAAAGTTCACAGCATATTTGCTGTGTCGAGTTCACTCCCCACCCTTTGACATGACCGGTGGTAGAGCAAATATCAATGCTGAACTTCTGGATCATAAAAAGCAGGATTCATCATAGAAAGCTCTGGATTAGCCAGGGGTAAGATAAGGATTTGTTTGCTGTAAAGCCCAGGTGGAGCACAGCAGTCAAGTACTGACTTGATACGGCTTCAAAGCTGTATATCATCCTGATGACGCATAACAACAGGTAAGCAGTTAATAAGTCATATAAATTAATAAGTTAATAAGGGATCATATGACACACTTACACACAAAAACGTTTCTGTAAACAGGGAAGGATGAAGTGTAAAATATAATGTGAAGATTGGCCTCAGTTACAGTATACAGTATGTGTTGAATAACTCCCTATACAACTCAGCACAGTAAACACTGATGAGAGCAATCATTTCTCTCTCCAGTGCCACATTAATCAGAAAGGTCCATTGATTCCCAGACTGTGATAGGAGGACTATGCAAGGACAGGACTATATGTCACACGTTCATACCTCTGCCCCCTATTTCCCATGGGCACAACAAGCATCATAAATCTGATTCACCCATAAAACTCTGCCCTCAACTAAGGCAAACATTTAGAGGTAAACACAGGCAAGAACACATACCTTTCTGCACAGTCTGGTTAGCCTTTTAAAACTTATCTCTTTATCAGGACTATTATAAATATGAGTTGAACATGGACTTATAAAGTTTCTCATAAATGTTACAATTAAAAACAAGCAGTGTATGTGTTAGCTGTACTATAAACACAAATACACTAAGCTCATTTTATGTCCAGTGTGTGTGTGGATTTACAAGGGGCTGGACTAGCCTCATGTTCAGTCTGTAAGGGTTCACTGGTTTTCATCAACCACTTCTTAAAATGAGTGGTGAGTAGAGCTGACCAACTCTGGCAGCTGTGGCTCACCATACTCTGTCTGATCTTGGTGCAGCTTGCTCAAAACTCTAAGATGTCACAGGATGCTTATTGTGGGCTACATGAAGATGACATGGTAACATGTGCACCAGAAATTTGAATTGTCAAAACCATTGGCGATCAAATCAAAAATCTAATCAAATTTGACTGTTAAAAGAAATGTCCTACACAGAGCCATTGGGTTTTGAAATGGTTAGTTTTTGGGCTTCCTTTTTTTTTTACTTTGTTTGGTGGGTGATGGGGGGCACGGGGAGAGGGAGAGGAATGTAGTGTGCAGCCGTGGTCTCCCGGCCGGGAGTCGAGCCATGGATGTTGTGGTTATGTGGTATGTGCCTTAACCATTATTATTATTATCACCAAAACAGGAGACTGGTATCGCTATGCCCCTACTTTAACCAAAATAACTTACCCTAACCTCAACCAAAGTAACTTTACCTTATCTTAACCCCCCCAAAAACAAAGTAGGTATTACAGCAATCGGAGAAATTAACAAAACCACTGTGGTTTTACAATAAAATACAGCATTAATTCTCAAATATGAAAAATTGTGCTTGTTGTAGAAAATCATACAACTTCCCATGATAATACATTGCATGAATTCATGATCCAAACCCCATACAATTTCTGACATGATGTACTGTGTGAACCTCAGGCTGTTGCTGAACTTTGACTTAGATTTGTGTTAGGTGCTGGAATAATAAGCAGTGAGTAGCAAGGAGGAGGATGAGGGCAATGCAGCCATGTCAGCTATTATACTGCCTTCAATTTAAATTAAGAAAACGATGGTGTGCACTTGCTTCCTGTCTTAAGAAGCTTTTTGAAAGATTAATTGCTTCAGACCAGGCTCATACAATGTAGGTCAGATATTGAGCTTTATTTTAGTCTGTTCATTATTTGCAGGAGGAGAGGAAAGAGGGAGCAGAGGAAAAGAGGAGAGAGAAAGCCCTTTGAAAGGAGCAAAGTGCCTCTGAACTTTCTGAGCTGCAGTCATGCTGTCTCTGGGTGGAAGTTGAGTTCTTGATGAGCTAAAAGCGATTTTTCAAAGTTCGTAGAGCATGAAGCCATCTTTAAAGCTGACAGGTCTTTGATCCTACGGTTTGCCATGATTTGTTTCTGATTAATGTGGAATTTGGTCCTTTCATTCATGTGGACACATCCCCTCCTGTTAAAACACACACACACACACACACACACACACACATACACAAACACACACACACACACACACACACACATGCACATACATATGCATTCACCCTTAGCTCTAACTCATCCTTAGCTTCAACACAGTCACACAGCACTGACAGACCAAATGAGAGAGAAGCCAACACACAGCTGACTCCAAAAAAACTGCATCCCAGCACTGGTGGGAACACAGCCTGTTTTCCTCTGGTTTAACTTGCTTGGAGAACAAGGAAAGAAAAATGTCACCAGACAAAATGTAATAGAATAAAAAACACAGGGAAAAATTTGCAAAACAACAGATTATTGACTATTATACTACTGAAAAGTGGTTTCACTGAGAATTTACTGCTTAGTGTATAAAATACTGCAGTTAAAGCCAGGCCACAGTAAACAGAAGATTTTCCAGGTGGAATATTAGAAACATTACATTTCATTTTATTTGCCTTTAGATATAAAATACATGCTCGTAGGGCCAGGAGGAAATAAGAATGTCAACACCTCTTCTTTAACAAGGCTGTTGAACTTCATGCCCTCTCTGTCTCAGTTTTATAGAAGAGGGAACTTATTTTAACACATCATTCCTGATCACGACCTGCCAGTGGCATCCATCCATCCATTTTCAATCTACTTGCCCTGGTCAGGGTGAAAATGACAAAAAAAAGCAAGCAGAGCAGCCTGAAAGTCCTTTTTATTAGCAACTTCTTCCACTTGCTCCCAGAGATTCATAAACCCCCAGCTGGCTTGGAATCCTGTCTGCCTGAGGTGGCCGTGCCAACAACATCTTCAGAGTGAGGTATCTAGGTGTCAATACCACCTCATTTGGCTACTTTTAGTGTGAAGGCAAAGAAGGAGCACTCACTCCATCATGTAGAGTGAGAACAGCTATCCTGCAGAGAAACCTCATCTCAGCCAGTTGATCCTATTCTTTCAATCACAACCCAAAGCTTGTGAACATAAGTGATTGTTAAAGATGAAGGCTGTGCGGTAAATTAAGAGCATTGTATTATAGCTTGGCTCTCCATTACAAATCACAAATTGATACAAAGCTGTTGGCACAATGTCTGAGAGTCTTATAAAACTCTTTTGAATGAGTAAATCGGCAAAGTTAGCTTACAATGAGGAAATAAAAACTATTATGAGTAATAAGTCATAAAAAATAGCCACATGCAGCCTTTTCTGTCTATAACGTAGTCGTGGCAATGATAATAGTAATGGTATCAGAAGAAATAATAATGCAGAAATAATTGAATTAGTCTGCCCTGTCTCTCCTAATATAGAGCATGTCGCAGTTCCCTGAGCCATGGGTCACTGGTTGGTGGTTGGTGCTTTACCAAGTGACCAGAGAGGGATGCAAAGTGTTTGAAGTTAATTAGTGGATGTAGCAGTGATAATGTCCCAGTGCTGTAAATGTGGGATGACATCAACTGTGTGTGTGTGTGCGTGTGCGTGCGTGTGTGTGTGTTTAAGCAATGAGGACATGAGTTACAAAGCCAAGCCATCCACCCACCCACCCAGTCACCCACTTTATTACCCCTCCCACCCTTTCCACTCAGTGTGCTGTTGAAGGTTGCAGCAGTGGCCAAGTGAGGAGAGCTGGAGCTGGGCAGGGAACAGGATAGAGCGGGTGGTCGTCTGCGAGCCCGCACAATAAAACATCTCTCTGTGTGTGAGGTTAGGAATATGCTTGGCCTCAAACTGGAAAGGGACCAGGAAACTGGTGTGAAATTTTATCAACTACATAGCTTTTAACTCTTTCTGTCCCAAATCCCAGCATGACCCTAACAACCTCACCTTGACTCTTAATACATCCACTCTTGATAGAGAGGGTCCTGCTGCCTCATGGCTTGCTTTTACTTATTCAAATGATAAAACCCCAAATGATAGCTGCCAAGTCCCAGAACATCCCCGCAGTATGGATAATCATTCCCCCCACAACTACAGTCATATCCCTGTCATAATTAGTGACAGACGGGATGTTAAATATAAGAGCTGCAACTTTAGAAATCATAACACTATCCACATTAAGCCCTCCTCCTCTCCATCCCCTGCCACTTTGCAAAATGTTACTTTAAATATTGGCTTTAATAACATCAGATCATTTTTTACTAAGTCACTGTTTTTTCATGAAATGATAAATGACCCAGTATTGATTTTATGGGCTTATGTGAAACCTGGCTAAAGCAAAATGACTTTATGAGTCTAAATGAGGCATCACCACTAAATTACACATGTTTATAAGTGTCACATGAATCAAAAGGAGGTGGGTGCATAGTTGATATGTATAACTCCAGATCATTAATGATAAATCCAATCAACACCACTGTTTTATGTCCTTTGAGGTACTTCTTATGCACTCTAAGTTACAATTATTTTATATAGCAATTTTATATCGACCACCAGGGCCTTATTTACAATTTTTATCAGAGTTTTCTACCCTTCATTGTGACATAGTGACATGGATGGACTGTCTTTTAATTATGGGGGATTTTGATATTCATGTTAATGACAAATCTGAGCCACTCAGTAAAGCTTTCTTAGATCTTATAGATTTGACTGGTTTCCCTATAGCCACACACTTGACCTAGTCTTGATACATGGTCTCTTTACTTTCAAAGCTACTCTGTGTAAGCTTTGTGTTAGCCACTCTGACACCTACACTACCTGTTGTACTGACTACCATGCATAAACTTGCTGAGAAACTTGAGTCTGCTGTAACCACCGTAGATCAGCCCTGCTGCCCTAACAAGTTCACTGACAATATCAATCTTTCACTGCTGGATGCGTTTAATTCAGTCTCCGCCCTGTCCAATAGAAAATCCATCCCCCTGGTAAAATCGAAACACTTGGTCTCTTAAACAACCAAGCAAAAAACTTTTCGGCTTACGTGGTCTAAGTGTCTGCTATATATGAACATGCTCTTCATGCTGCTAGAATGGCTTATTTCTCTGGCCTGATACAAAATAATAAAAATAACCCAAAACTGACTAAACTCACTTGTAAACCACACCCTATATGTAACACCTCCCTTACTGCAACTGACGTCATAGAATTCTTCAACACTAAAGTTGATGAATGGATTACATTTGAACAGTTTTCATTTTGCAAACTCACCCACTTTGAGATAATCTTCCTTGAAACACTCTCTAAACTGGTATTCTCCTCCAAACCCACCACTTGTTCAGGAATCAGAAATTCCTTCTCATCAGTGACACCGGTGGCCGTTAAGTGAGCTGCAGTCAGCATTCTGTTGCTTGCGCTCAGAGTGAGCAGCTGTGGGAGACTATTACAGGTGATGTCTTCTTCCTCGCTTACACTTCTCATAATGACATAAAAGATCTCTGACGTTATGTTTTGCTTTGTGTTTTTGGAAAGCATCTCACTCCCAGTCAGTCCCCGACTGTATGTGCACAGACAGAGGCTCTTGCTGCTAGCTGGTGAGAGCCAATCCGGACCAAAACACCAACTTTTTTACTACCAACCGTGTTTACTAACCACCAGTAGGCTCAGTGAGGTGTAGCTGGGGAGCAACATGCTGTGGCCAGGGATCAACACACTGTGGCCTGGGAGCAACATGCCATAGAGCAACATGTTGTGGTTTTGTTGTGAAATGCATGATTATTACCACCTTTGGACTACCAACATATTTTCACATCAGCCTTCAACCTCACTTAGTCTGACCTAAATACTAAACTACGGTTATCAAACTTATACTCAGTCTATGTGCACATGGTTACGTATATGTACAGTATGTCACACATTTATGTATATGTATGTGTTTTCATCTGTGTCCAGATATGAATGTTCATGAGTCTCATGTAGATATTGTGTAATGTTGTTTTTTAATTCACTTTTTTCTTTAATATGTTTTTTAAATATTATTATTATAAATATTCTGTTTATAATACTCTATGTAGTTTATCCCACTTCTATACATTTTTATATATTTTGCTAATGTTGCTCATTATTGTTTTTATTATATGTACAGCCCTTTGATGCATACTTTGTGATATTCAGCTAAAATAAATTTTGACTTGACTTAAACTAAAGGGTTTTCTTTCGAATGCAATATTTCTGACTACTTTATTTCCTTCTCCATCCTAGAGGTGCTGTGTTGTAATCTTTTTTTATCTTTCCATCATCACAATGCAACCCAATTAAGTGACTCTTATCAAACAGCAGCACTAAGATGACCTTATTTTTATTTGTTTAGGTTTTAAGTTTTCAATACCTCAACCTCTAAATAAAATGGAGAAACATTTCAGAAAAGGGTTTAACACAAACCATGCTGTAGCCATTATTTATTTTCCATAACCACACTCTTTCCCTAACATTAACCACTGTTGCCATGTACAGATATTGTAGAGAATGGGAATGTGAATTATGTTGCCATTGAAAGTGATCCAGGGTTTTGCAGAAGTGTCCCATATTTCATCCTTGTCTGGAGATTACAAACTGGAGGACGCTAACCTCTTGAATCCAAGGCTGTTTTTCAAACCCTTTATGCCAAATTCAGTCACTACATATCTCAAGCAGACATGTCATGTATTTTATATTTTCAGGTTTTGTTCGCTTCTGAGAAATGCCATCGTTTGGCAGGTGCATGGCACTAAATAAACACAGATTTACAGATTTTAAGACAGTTTGTGTCCAGATGGCTAAAGGGGTAAAAGTCGACCAGAACAGATCCTGATGTTCGTCTTCTCTGACAATGTGGTATTTTAATCAAAATAGAGATAGCCAACACTAACTTGAGTGTTATTGCCAGCAATAATCCTGAATTCCCTTTTGTCATGAGTTACTTTCTCTTGAACTGTTTATGACCCCTCACAGAGGCTTTGACAAGTGAGAAAAAATTCTGTGAGAGAGTCTGTTTACAAAAGATTGCTGTTATACTTAATCTGAAGTATTTGATTGAAATAAACCTTGATGGGTCCGGAGCCTCACTTTCTCAAAGTAGCACAGCAGCACTCAGCACCCTCGGCATCGCTGCTGATGTAAATGTAACACTTACTGAAAAGTTAAATAGAAGGTGACATGCCAAGGAAAACAACAGCCATGATGGAACAAAGACAGTTTCTGCCCTATAGACGGGGTGGATGACCTAGATAATGCTCTCTCTGGTGGTAAAGGCTAAAATTAATTCCATTCTGCAACAACCCTCATGTCCCAATAGTCAGGCTGAAACATAGGCAGAGAGAATGGGAGCGACTTGATTGTGCACCTTGTTACTCCAAAGACTTTGAGTCATTATACAATACGTTTGCATAGCTCTGAAGACACTGGAGATGTTAATGATACTGGGAGAAGCCTCCAGTAGCACCTACGTTTGACATTATACAGAGTTTCTTTATGACGTGTGCCAGTGACTGTGTTGCGAAGCTACAGCAGAGCAGCTTCATTGTTCCATGAGGAAGGAAAGAGAGATCAGAGAAGGTTCTATAATAGTTCCTCGACATAACTTCGACCAGCTGGTGTACACCCACAGAATGGAAAAATTGGGCTTTGGGATTCAGCCTTTTGTCTCACAATGTGACTAAATGGAAGTCATCAAAGGGAAAAACAGTGGAGAGAAATGTTTTGAATGAATTGCGGGATAATTGCTGCAGCTTTCAGATGTGGTACAATGTAGCACAGGCTTGGATATGCAGGGAAAGAAGAAGAAGAGTGGGAGGATACCAGGGCAGATTCCTGGTAGTTTGGTGGATCCTTATATGGGGGGAGGTTTGACTTGGGATAAATTCTTTGGCAGCTCCAAGGTTTAGCTAAATTAATGAGTCTCCGGTATAGTATGCAGATAAATCATCAGCATCTGTGTTTCTCTCATATTATTACATGTTTTACCTTCCTGCCTGTTTTGAGACAGAGCAACAACTTGTCTCAAAAGAGCAAATATAGTAGTGGAAAAAGAAATGAGAGCTTGTCATCTCAGTGACAATGAGTGACAGCACTCCCCTGATACCATGGCAACACAAGGAATTTTACTCAATAGAGCCCATGACGAATCAAGACCTTGATGTTCACTGCTTTCCAACAGAGGACAGCAGGGGGAGGGAGATCAAGGACAGAACTCATTCAGATCAAGAATCATTTGCAAGCTTTATATAAGAGATCAAATATGATAGCAAGAGTGGATTCCATCTGTATTGGGAATCAATTTGATGCCTTCTGAATCATTAACGGAAATTGGTGTTTGAAAGTGTGAAGATTGCAATGAAAAAGTGGTTATACAGAAGGTTGTCAACACATAAATCACTTCATTAAACGCTTTAGATTTCCGTTAACCCTTTGTAGCATTTGATGCCCAGTGAGGAGTATCATAGAAGACCTATGTCACATTCAGCATGGTTTGAAATATACTGTTAAGACTGAAAATAGCACTGTGTCAAAGAAAAAAAAATCGAGGGGATGCAGTGCTGTTGCCACATGTACCAAAAGAGAAAACAAAATATGATCCTGCAGGTGAGTCTGTATAATTTTCATTCAGTGTTATTCAATTCAATTTGGAAAATGAAAGAACTAATCAAGTTTTTATTTTTCTATTTTGCAGTACTTAGCCTACCATAGTCTAACAATGCATTTATGTTGGTAACATAGGATATAGGCCATCTTTTAGCACTAGTGAACCTGATAGTGGAGATTGATTTGCACATGTACAACTTGAACAAAGAAATCAGGAAAACAGAAATAAACCCTTTTTTTCTAAATTATCCACTTCACAATGAAACAATTAAAACACAATAATTTTTAAAATTTTGTCCACACAAAATGGAGAAACCCAACTTTTATCCATTAATTTGTTGTTCTGTGTTCCAGATTGAATTAAATAATTGAATGAACGGATGATGCATTGACCAAAGTTCATGGTCAGGTCTTATTTGATGCCAAGACACTTTTAAATGTCTCTAGTCCTTAGGTAGTATTTTCCAACATTGTAAAAGTAATGAATAATCAAGGTAGGAAAAATGTTTATATAAGAGTAGAACTGCTAGATTTGCAAATGCAGGGAGTTTTTGGGTGATGTTACATTGCTTCACAACAGTTGAGCTTGCAGGTGCTGCAATTTTTGGCCAATATTACTATCAAGCTGAATGCAGCTGATGATAAGACAAACCAATAACTGCTAATTGATGGAATTAGTTTTCTTATTGTGGCACCCAGGGGCACCTTAACATTACTAGGCCCCGAGGCTACAGACGTTTTGGACTTGTATTTAAAGTACTTGTAATTAAAGTACAATTAATAAGGAATCTGTGAGGATCCTACGCATTCTCTTGGTGTTTTCAACAGCTGCTGTCACTTCAAGCAACCACAATGCGCTCGGCTGAAAATTGCCAGTTAACATGGTCAGTTCAGCTGCAGATGTATTCATCTCATTGCGCACAAACTCCCAAAATTGAATCACTTCTGCCAAAAAGTCCTCCTCCAAGTCCATGTGGTATTTTGTTGTGCTTTTTGATGTCTTTACTTTGACAAGCAAATGCAGCTGGCCATTGAGCTGGATGAAAACTTTGCTGGTGCACCACACCGCCACGTTCAAATACGATATAATGACATACCAAGAATGTTGAAGCACAGGGAAAGGATTCACTCTTCATCATGTCCACTCCGGCATCACAGGTAGCTTATTCTCCTACATCGTTAATTGTGTGCTTCTTTTTTTTTAAGCTCATGTCTTGTGAGGCCCCTGGAGGCTGGCGGCCCGTGCATTAAGGCGCCACTGGTGGCACCTATTATCAGCAAAAATGTAGATAATAATTTACTTTAAAATCCCCTATTTAACACTTATAGGTTTACTTATGTATAGTTTTTGTCCGAAATGATAAATTATCCTATAAAGACATACTCTATATAATTACAACTATGTTTTACTATATTGTCATTCATTTTCAATCGATATACCAGCCTCCATGTATGGATGCTCACAGCAGCACTTATAGTTGTTGACAAATGCATTAATAAATGCTTATATCTGCCAACAACTGCCTCACAGTGTGTTTTAAACCATTTGATAAATGTTTATATACTGCTTAGAAATGCTAAATAATTGTTAAAAGTAATCTGTTACTGAGATATATTTTAAAAATCTGACATTATACTTGACATACCAGGCAAATACATAAGGCCTGTTGAAAATAAGCACTAGAAATCAAAAAAGGAGAGATAAGGGATGCGTTTATATGGATGGGAGATAAACAGAGTCTGGTGGAGAGGCCGTCTTGGGAAATTCCCTCCTCCATTCTCCCATTGCTTTCATTTCTGTTCAATCCCAGGAGCAGGAGTTTAATGAACCAATTAATTGCAAAATCAGATTAAATCCATGAAAACCTTGAAATTATCTCTGTGTGAAGTGTCTGATGCTCAAGGAACACATATTATTGTCTATGGTTGTTTTTTGTTGTAATAACTCTGTTAGAAGCCAACAAGTCAAGAATCATAAACTCCCAATATGGTTCCTCTAAATTATTGTCTACAGTGACATAATGAAATATCTTCTGTAACCTAACTTTATTAAATACAACACCATGAGGGCTTGTCTCTGCAATGGCCAGAAGGAGCTGTCCTGTATTCAGCAGCACTGTTAAAAATATCCTTATCTATGACACACATGTGTACAGATAAATGTAACTGTCTGGTCCTGAGGCTGGCTTTACATAGCTCAGACGGGACAGTGCATTACACTCCAGATTAGTACCAGCTAAAGGGCAAGGATCCTCCAGTTCGGCCTTTCTGGAGGTTGCAGACAGACGACAGACCATGCAACAGACAGTCCAGGCTGTAATCCCACTGAGGGTCCTGCATATCCCTCACTCCTTAAAGTCCAAATCTTGGATTATGAAGGTGACATTGGTTCATAGAGAGCAGGGGGCTATACACACCTCATTACAGAGAAAGCAGGATAAGACTGGAAAAACACTGAGATGTCTGAGCTGGGTGGGGTCACAGGTCACAGGTGGAAGAGCCTGAGTAACATGTATATTTGCTGATTTCCTTATACTGGTCCCATGTGAGTGATGTAAGAGCATGTATATATTGATAATCACACATGATAAGCAAACTACATGTGCTTTTTTTTAAGAGACAGAGTTGCTCAGATTTTCAGTTTTGTGCCACAATTCCAAAACCACAATGGTTTTGCACTCTGGGACTCAGTGAGTGACTATGCTGAGGTGGAGTGATAAAGTCATTACAATGGCATGCCACTGGGATTTGGAGAGGACTGGTTTGGCCTAATGGAGAATCCAAAGTGGTACCAGGCAGGCGGGCGACTGCAACAAATAGAGCTGGGGGACCACAGAATGAACATTAACAACAGAAAGGCCGGTATTGGTTAGAGGGCACTTCTCCCCTCATCCCTGCCCTCCAGGGAATCTCTGGTTACAACACGCAGATTTCACTGGGGGTGATGCAAGCTCTAGTCCTCACAACATCACCATATCAGTTTGTCTTCTGAACATTATTTTTTTCTGCTGTTTATATTAACATAGCAAAATGTAACCAAAATGAGTTATGAGAAAAGAAAAGAATTGGCAAAATGATCAAGGAAAGACTTAAAAACTCAAATCAACAGGCATGTTGAGTGCCATATGTGAAGTCCAATAATCTCATTTGACAAAGCCTGAAGCCCTTTGAGAGCTTTGGGGAAATCAGCTGTTTTGCATGATGATAATTGTTTAAAGACAAAGAATAAAAGGTTTTGTGCTCTGGACTTGTGCACTTGAACTGCAACAGAAGAATCCAGAGTAAACAAAATTCCTCCTGGGACACCAACAAGACGAAGAACATTTTCAAGTGGCATCTTAATACCAACAGTTTAAAACACTGACAAGCACTTGAAGTAAAGCTATGCTAATGCTTGAAGGCTAATTAGAGTCAAAGCAATTACTAAATCAAAAATGTGATTTAAAAGGTCTAAGGACTCTTTGCCCATCTGTTTCAGCCCTTGATGAGCTAAAAATACGCCACAGATCAAGAACATTGTGAACATGAGCAGCATGAAAACATGTTAGAGACTTGATTACATTCACAGCTGTAAGTGTGTTGAGAGGTAGTTAAATACTAAAATGGCATTAATGTGAAAGTGAGAATCTACATTAAGCAAATGTGATGGGATTTTAATACCTTTCATTTTATTTTATTGTTTATGTTGCAGTAAAATCAGCACTTATTGTGTCTACAAAGTATTGTTAATGGAGCAGGCTTACTGTAACTTACACTGTCACAGCGTGTAACATTAAATTCTTTGCTGACATTATCATAAGGGTATTATTCCTCCGGCTGGGCTTGTTCACATTCACAGATACTCTATTTTATAGGCTACAGAACTAAAGCACATTTAGAAGTGAATAGGTCTGCAGTATTGGAGTAGTTGCCTGAGAAATCTGCCTTATTATTTTAAGGACAACATGCAGAGAAACGTTTAGTTATGCTTTGTTATGACACGTTGTTTTCAGATGCAATAGAGCATTCACGCCGCTCGAACCTGCCGGTGAGGAGCTCACACAGTAGCAGCACTTCAGAATCTGACAGCAGTGAATCCAGCTCTTAGTTTGCCCTGACAAGCCCAAGGTGTGGGTGTGTTATGCACAAATTAGCAATTTGGAGAAACATCTGCCTCATCTTCAAATATAAATTCTCACCCATGTTTTACTTGAAGTTAAGTAAACCTAGTTGGACCTACACAATGCTAAGAAGCCCTTTTGGAAGAGGGATTAGATTTGGATTAGCTATGTCAGCACATATACATCAACTCCATGTCTACTGTCTCAGATTAAAGCCTGCCCTTCCTATCGGATTAGGATTAGGGTTTGGACAATGCAGAATAAAAGATTAAAAGGAGAGGCAATTGTCTTACTAACCTCTAAAACAAAGTTTACCTAAGAATAATTGTTGTTCTGCTCTTTTCTTCCTAATTTTGGTGCTCTGTAGATTTCAGATTTCTGTCCTAGAGATTAAGATTACACCTTGCTTGAAGATGAATACCTTCAGCTTCAACAGAACTGTAGCTCACTTACTGTCGGTAAACTCAACCAAACCATTAATGCTGAGCATTTGGTGTTCTTTGACCTTTTCAAACCTCTTATGATCTTATGTATCATGTATTTTGTACTCTGACGTTATTGTATCTCATTATTTTATGGAAATGGAAATTTTTGAAGTGCATTTGGATTGGGGAATATGAACCTGTCGGATTCTCTGCCATCAGCAACTGATTATTTAAAGACACACCTGATAGCAATCAAGTACAGAGCCAATCTGATGAAGTGACACACGAAACGTGTAGTTCACTCCTTTTTATTTTTTATGTAATCTGTTCATAAAAAGTGTCAATCCTAGTATCCTGGTGTGCGCTGGAATATGATTTTTTTTTTGGTTTACTGTGGTTTACCCTGCACCAGCTGGCACGCAGGAGAGAAGCACTGCTGTGTTTGGGGTACCTTCAGTGTTTTGGACCTTAAATAGATTGTGTGGATGAAAAATGATTTCTATGGCAATTTTCAGAACACACCTAAAGCTAGATATAAGTATAAATAGATTGCATCAAAATAGGCTTAAAATCCTGTTTGGCTGTCATGTGCTGCCTAGCCTTGTATCAGTTTTTGTATTGTATTGTATTAGTCAGTGCAGTTGTCTCAGCAGTGTCTATTTTAGTAAAAACAAATACTGTAAAACCAGACAACATGATAAGATTTAGATTGGCTATATTGGGAGTTTTACCTTCATGTGCCCCTGAGGTGTACACCATGTACTTGAGATATTTTTGGTTTAGATTCAGCCTGGCTCCTCTGCTCATGTCATCCCCTCAACTCTCCTCTCTCCATCTAAATTGTTGCATCTATTGCTGATGTATCATAAAGTGTAAATTATAAACCTCATATGGTGATTTTAGAACTAATTCCAAAATAACTGACTTGACAGGAGTAAGTCAGGTCACAATCAAATTAAATGTAGAGTGGATAAGTGAGTAGCAATCATTGCTGCAGGCAGAGACCAAACATATTTAACTCAGTTCTTACATGACTGACATCTTGGCAAAAAAGACTTTTAAATGAAATTGCAATGAGGCTACAGTTAATCCTACTACCTGCACCCTAATTCTGCATTTCTGTACATCTGTTTTCTAAACCAAACAGTCTGCTGCTGTATGATGTTTTATTTTCTTACACTTTTATTCAGCAGCTCTGATTCTATTCCCCAGTGGTAGCTGCCAAGTGGATATGTGAAGTTGTTTGATGCTCAGGGCTGCCAGGTGTCTATTTTCCTTGTCTTCCCAAACCTTCAAACAAAAACAGTCTCTCTTACAACAGCCTGGAGGGATGTATGCTAACAGCAATTCCCCAGTTGGGAGCCTAGCAATTACAGCACCCCTCCTCTATCCCTGTAATTGCAAAGAGAGCTGCTTCCTGAGTGATCAGACTGCTAGCCTGCCACCAGGGAGACTGGCTTCATCACCTCTGGCAGCCCCAGGTAAATGAGGGTGTTTTGCTGAAGAGTTAAATAAAGGTTGTTCGTTAATAGAGTGGGGTGATTCATATCTCATTTGAACCATAACCTTTGCTCCACAGTTAGCTGTGCGGCATGATGGATGGGACAGTTTACTGGAGTCAAGTGCATAGACAATCTGTGGTGACTCCATGAACATGATAGAACATATTGACAGAAGATACTAAATATTTCTGAAAAAAATACTTTAATTCTGTGACAGAATAGCATACGAGCAGCAGCACAAAGACATCGTGATTACTTGTGCTTCAGGTCATGGCTCAAACACGCAAATAAGAAAAAGTACTTCATGTTTACATCCACATAAACATGTTCAATGGTAAACGGCGCCTTGAAACCCGACCCTTCTTCATATTGTGGAGCGTGGAGTGTTAAGTGTCACCCAGGGACATAAAGGAATGCCAGTTTTGCGTAATATGCCATTTCTTTCAAGAGGAGAAACCTGACACTTTGTTGTGTGTCGGTGGGGGTCATGGCAACAAAACCCAACTAAAAGTAATTAGCAGCGCTGCGCTAATTTGCCCGTTAGCTCAATAATGTGCAAGGTGGTGAATCACACACCGCAGTACACCTTTGCCTGCAGGGATCTAGAAACCTATAAGGTGGGGGAAGTGCATTAAAGAGTAACACAAGCACATGTTCAACAAGTAAAACAATGACTTCAATTACAGTTCATTTAATATTAAATGGTGAATACAATAAAATAAATTTAAAACATCACAGAAACTGTATAGGATTTTGGTGAAACATTTATTTCTTACTTCATAAAAATGACATGACTGCACCATTCAGTCGAAACCTCAGTCAAACCTGCTTCACTTCAATGTTTTAAAGCAACGCATACAGCAAAATAGTGCTTCTACAACAACAGGGATCATGATGGAATGACATCTGTTAAAATGCTGACAAATGTATATTTATAAAGGTTGAATAAAACTCAACCATACATGAAACTTACATTATTAATTTTGGTCCAAATTACGTTGTTTTTAAATGTTAAATCTTCACCTACCATTCAAAATAGACAACAAAGATTTAGAGAAATGCTTATTTCTGTGGGGCCATCACTCTATCGGTTGAATTATCATGGCTAAGGGCATCATTAACACGTCTAGTATCACCTGTGGTAAAACAGCTGTACAGAATGATCCATGAGAGCCTTTTCAGAACAGATCAATGAATGTAAATGAATCCTATGAATAATGTTCTGTTTAGATCAGAGCCATAATTGATTTGGCATTATGAAGCGTGTGCAGCAGCTTTTTGGAAGAATGGATAAAATCACCACAAAATTATTGTGATAGGACCCCGTATTGGAGCCTAATCAACATTCCTTTGTAGAAAGGGTATAAAAGCCAAAACATTGCAGTGGAAATTTATATTATTATATTATCTTGAAGTTGGCTCAAGGGTCAACTATAAACTTACTACCATTAATGGATCCATGTTTTATTGCGGTGCTCAAGAGATCAAGGCAGTGCCATCATTCAGGTCTAATTGACATGATGAGGAGCTATTACTGTATTGATCCACCTGGCAAGTGGCACTGGATCAGCTGGGGCCTGTATCGACCTGACTAAGTGAGTCCATGGACCTCTGAGGGTCAGGCAAATGTTAAGGGGATATTACCAGTTGTTCGTAAAGTTGGATCTCATTCAGCTTCAGGTGAAGCAAAAGCAGCATTTAGGAAAGTAAAAGAAAAAGAAAATGAAGCCAAAATAATGTCCTGGTTTTAAAAAAAGGATACTGACCTTGCTTGTAATACCCGTAAAAACATTGTGCTTTTTATAACATGTTGAAGAGAACTGAACATAAAGTTTGTGATGGGTCATGAATAAACCTGGTTAGGCAGCTTAGTGAGTTAATATCATAACAATAAATTATCATAAAATAGACTTCTGAACTTTTTACACATCCACCAAATACTGTACATACACTGTATAATAATATCTCCAGAATGATACAATTATAAAAAAAACACACACAAGGGACCAGCATGAGTCTGTTGCATTAGTTTTCCTCTCAGTCCCAGCCAAAGTCTTGACCAGTCATCTGGTAAAACTTGCTGTTAAAGGGTTTATAAAAGTCTCTTAGCCTCTGCACCACCTCTGGGTCAATATTAGGATGGGTCCTGCCTTTGGTTTTGCCCAGGCAGTGCGGCTTGCTGTTCCCCTCAGGTCTCTTAAGGCAGGGGAAGCCCTTTGTTGGGTTAAAGTGGAAATGCTTCTCTGAGACCACCCTCCTGAGCCCAAGAAAGTCCTGAACGCGAGCCATTTCACCTGCAGGGTCGCTAATCAGACGCTCTCCGCTAACAAACAGCAGCTGCTCCATAGGGAAGTACTGGAGCCAACGCTCAAGGTGCTTAGCATACATGCCAATTTGAACGGCGCTCCACGTGGTGTCAATCAGACCTGCTGACATGTTCTTAAAGGTCAGGGTCTCGAATGAGGGGATGTCCGGCTTCTTGGAGCGGGTTTGGGTGTAGTCTGAGATGGCTCGTGTGACAGGATCCCGCACGACTACAATCAATTTTGTGTCTTTAGACATGGTGTAGATTCGAGCAGGGACCTCCTTGGTAACGTAGTAGCTGGGGGTCTTCTCCATGGTCAACTGGCCCTCTGATGACTTGGGCATCAATTCCCTGCAAAGCACACAAACACACTGATTTACATTTGTGCTGCAGGCACTGTATTGCATATAAAAACAGACATTGTATACTCTACTCTTTTTTGTAATGCCACCACTTTTTAAAGCCAACAGAAGCTCCTATACAGGAAGACAAGATTAACTTTGACACAGTCTCTCCATGGCAGGTTTAAATACTGTCAGGCAGGGGCTAGTCAATCATCATCAAGAAGACAATTGTAGACATCATGAGCAACATTAACGGAGTCTATAAGTGTACCTAAAGTGACAGCGACTGGTAGGTAGAGCAGGGGCCCTATCAATCATCTATGATTGTATGTGAGCACAATACACAGTTCTGACATGTTCTAAATACAAACCCTAAAGGAAGACATTCATCTCCTGCTGCTGTATTTAATCTACTTTAAGTAGACCTCAGTCCTCTTTCAAACCCCACAATCCTCACATTGAAATATTCCACACCTTCATTACAGTATACAAAGGACGGTTTAACTCTGAATAGGCAGTATTATGCCTTTTAATGTTATGCCAAGACAGATGACTTTGCCTGCACCTTTCGTCTCATATTTGCCAGTAATTTTGTGCAAAATGTTGAGATTTGGAGAAGCCTTGCATTCCTTAGGAGAAAATGCAAACCTTGAGAGCTGTCTATTCCCATAACTGCATATTCTTCTTGACCCTGGATGCCTCTAGTTGATCATAATATAGCCTGTTAACTGCAGCCCTGACTGGATAATGGCTAAAGTGAGCCAAAGGGGATTAGGACTAAGCCAAACACGCTAGAGCATTAGAGGCTGGTTGACTGCCTTGTTGGCTGACTAGGTGGCTGGCTCGTCTCTGAAGACAGAGGGGGAGAAAAAGATGGCCACAACGATGAGAGTCAATCATGAAGAAGGTTCTTACTCAAGTGATGGACACAATAACACAAACATCTGTGTAGTTGAATGTGACCCAATACAGTATGTTAAAGTTTGTGTAAGACTGTGTTAGAGAAATGTTCATTCGACTCTATGCAATGCTTTATGAGTGTTGTTGCATCAAACCGCATTTTACAGGAAAATGTTCCTTGTGCATGTTCAACATCACCACAAACTACAGACTCAAAAATAACAAAAGCTGAATCAACTCCTCTCATGCTGTGTCGCCAAAATTGAATATTTTAATCCTCACAATTGTAGCAGTTTTTGTATATACATTCAATCATAGTGTAATGGCTTCTGGAATAAAACCAAACTTTCTTCTGTTTGTTTTACACACAGATAATATAAAACACATTCCTGATGGTATTAGGTTAAAGTAGTCATAGAGGACATGTGTGGGGTTGTTGATAATCTTATATGCATTTTTTGAGGACTATGTTATGCAGGTACATTGGAGAAGATGTTATAGAAGAGGAAATTTCTGCACCTTGCTCTTGCATTCAAGACATTATTTTGGCCCCTGCAGTTCATCAAACTATGAGATATCATGCAGATTCAGCATGTCTTCAATGCAAAAGCAGCCTACAGTAATTGTCTCTTCTGCCAGTATGTAAGCCTGAAAATACTGTAAATATAAGCCATGATGTGATGTCATGTGTTCAAAAGCATCAGTCCTCAACATCAGCATTTTCAGTTATTACAGTATTTGGTAATGTATCTCATGTTTTGATAGCGAGCGGTTGATCTAAATTGAACAACGGGAAAGCAGAGGAGCCATGTCATTAAAGTGATTACCATAATTTCCAACCATCTGTTGGTACACACACAAGGAGCTTCAATATCCCTCTCCAAACCCAGAAGCTTTCATCTTACAAATTCATGTGGTGGAAACGAACAGAAAATGGTCTGCAAGATTTTGCTGGGTAGAGCAATGGGAAAAGCTTTAGTGATTACGGGAAAAGTAGACATCACCCATACCTCATTAGTGCCATAAACGCACAAGGGGTTCTCTTTCTTATGCAATTTCATCACCTAATGTCACCTGCTCCTTCCTGCCTTTATATGGAAGCCTTGGGTCTTACACATTTATTCCATTTGCCACTCCTTGAGTACCTTAGCCAGCATTGTATGTGGTGGGAAAACCACAAACCTAATCAAGGTAATAGGTATGAGAGACACAAACAACTCTATCAGAACCCCCTGCAATTATCTCCTGCATCTCTTGGATACACACAAGCGGAGTGCTGTGGGCCTTTCTTGGGGCCTCGAGGGACACAAAAACTTACTACCAATCAAACTTTCCACTTAGTCCCAGAGCAAAACAATCTGTGTGAGAAGTGCATGCATTATTCATCTTAGCAGAGATAGAGCACGGGAGAACATCTCTGACTGAGTGAGGAGTGAGAGAGTTACCTTAGGGGGGCAGATGTAGCAAGCAATTTGTTCTGCTTAATAAACAATGTCGCCTGGAACCAATAGGTTTCAGTGCATCCTCATCTATCAATCAGCCATGCAAAGGCTTCATCATTCAGCTTCAAGACGATAAAAAAGAAGTCCACTCTTCAGAATTGAACTGCAGACTGCTGAGTTTTGTCCTTTCGTGAATTACAAAATTACAAAATTTAAAAACACTGCTTTACTCATCTAAGTGGGCTGTAAAAGTCATAAAGTAAGGAATCTGAGCTTTGAAGAGTTTCTACCTATAATTGGTGTCCTAAAAATAAATCTATATTGATGCTTGCGCATACATATAAACTTCCTCTGCCCTCTAACCTGTACTGTTGAAATCACAGGAGAACAGCAGGACTGGGAAGATAACGGGGGGAGGCGGAGAGGAAGACACTTAAGAGAATGAGATAAAGCAAAAGAGGAAGGAGTAAAGAGAGGATTAAATGGAATCAAGTGCACTGTTGGAGGATGGACCACATCAGTTGACCCCTCTGACCCTGAAGCCTAAGTCAAAGTTTTAAGTCACTGCACTTAATGTACTGTGTCTGCCTTCTCCCTCAACAGTGGCTTACACTATATCACCCCTACTACAAGCTACAGACAGATATTAATCCGGGAGTGGTGTGTTGTGTAATTTGGCTGTGTTGTGTCTGCTGGGCAGTCAGGTGTGTACATTAAAGCGGCTGCTGGGAAGACAGCGTTTGAAAGCTTCTGCCTTGTTTACATTCAGTGCTATCAGAAAGCAGGTTCAAAGGTAGGAATTTACAACGTGTGCTTGGCTGCTGAATGATGCCCTCAGTAATGAGTTCACCAAAGTGTGAACAAGTACTGTTCAGAAAAACAAGACTTAACATTTCCTGTACCCTGCAGTATTCTGCTCGACTGACTCTAATTGGCATCTGTATTTCGGCTTTTCAGACCCCTGTGACAAGAGACGGCTCAAAAAAAGACCTCAGCATTATCTAATGTCATGATGAGTTCTAATCTTACACTGCAGCACTGAGAGGGGTTGAGCTACTGTGGGATGAGAGGTGGTGGTATGCGGCCACTTAGAATAACCAGACCATTTTGCAGTGAGACAAGTTCCAGACAAAAATCAAAGGGGAGAGGATCTGTAGGGAAGATGTTCACCTGCCTTATCAGCCCATCTCATCATGCGTGTGAAAGTCATCATCATCATCACGCTTTACACTCAGGACCTTCTTATCATGACATGGAACAGTATCTAGTATCTCAACAACATTCCAGCACAACAATGATGCAGAGAAAGCCTTTTTCCCATCCTCCATTATTACTGTCAGTATGCAGAACTCAAGGCCACCTGGCTGTCTGATGGAGACAGGCCCAGTTTGAAAAGAGGAGGAGGAGGAGGAACAGTGTGTGAGCCATTCTGGTTTCCCTCACACAACTGTCACCCTTGCATTAACATGTAACAATTCTGACAGTCAGTTGTTTATAGATCCGGTGAGCACTTTTTGTCAGGGTGGTGGTGCCAGAGAAAATCTTGGAACACTAAATCAATCACACTGGATGTTGATCACACTCCGCGTAAACATACCTGTAGTCAGAGAGACTTTGGAAAAATGCAGCTTGAACAATATAAAGTCAAGTGAAAAGAAAGGTTGTTTTTGTCTGATTTTATTTTGGATGACCACTTAAAGGGCTTTATCAACAGGTGTGATGCTGACTTTAAAGATAAAATGAAAGAAATCCAACAGAACCAGCAGCACCACAACCCAACAAACTGTCCTTTCCAGCTAACATTATAACAATGATAATACGTAATGAGATTATAATACTGAAGGTTGAAGAATGTGTTGGTATCATTAAACATTACGCCTTCTAGTATTGAGTATGGGCATTGTTTAGTTTGTCACAACATCACAATTACCATGTTAGAGTTTCCCTTTAATGGGCTTAGAAATCCATTCTTTGAATTAAATGTATGTTTCCAACTCATGCAGCGGTACAATTAGGTAATTCCCCACAGATGCATGCTGGTCTGAGAGGATCAGCAAAAGCAAACAAGACTTCAAAGAAGAAAAACAAAGATGGCTGAGGCAGATTGGTGCTTTCTAAAGTTGCTCTGACTTGCTGTCAGGGAGTCTCCGCAGTGGAGAGAAAGATAGATGCAGGAAACAACACATTCTCTCTGAAGATACCTCAAACGAGTGAGATGAGGAAGACAACAACTCAAGGGGATATAATGGAGTGAACTTGTTTTGTTTCAATGTTTCCAAAGTACTGTAATAAGTGGTGCGGTTTGACAAACTGCCTCAAACAAAAGCCCAGGGGGTTGTTGCAGCAAATTTAATCTTCAATCTCCAGAAAAGGGGGGGGGGGGGGGGGGGGGGGGGGGGGGGTTGCACATTACCAGCACTGACAATCTAGCAGGCTTATTCTAGGAAAGCTAGTATCATTTTAGTTTTTTGGAAGAAACAATCTGATGACAGACAAGTAGGGTTTGCAGAGTTTTTTAAGTTCTTGGTTGCATAGTTTGTGGATAATTTTAGGAATGTTTGAAACAACCGCTAGCATGTGTGAATTGTTTCTTTGGAGCATCTCATTATCAACCCATTTTCCCTTCTTTTCCTGTCAGTGTGCTGACACATTAGTTTAAGCTGGGAGATACCTATATTGAGAGCCCTTTCACTTAAACCAATCCCCCTGTGTCCTTGCAATGAGCTAAAAGTGTTGAGTAAGCAGAAAAGCCACTAGTGGACTCAAATGAACCTACTCTTGGGAAATGCAACTTTCCACACAGAGATCTCTGAAAGTCAACTTTCCGGCTAAAAAGCTTAACTGTAACGTTTGAGTCTTTTCTTGGGCAGGTTCCAGTGAATGCTCCTTCTGATGAACTCCTGCTGGGCTTCGTCAAAGGGCACTTTCACCCTTCTGAGCACATTTGCATACAAAGTGAAGGCAGAGAAAACATGTTTCACACTAATTGTCTGCTCTTTTATTGTCAGGGTTAATGCAGACCTCAGGGGTTCTCCAGCATCCCCTTTCACTGAGCTCCATAATGCTGTTGCGCTTTCTAAAGACTCACTTTAAATTTACTGCCCTTTATCTGCCACTGGCCTGCAGTAAGCTTCCCTGGGGCTCTGAGGAGGATTACGCCGTCTTCTCTGACACCCTCAGTGAGTTAGTAAGAAGGCCATTCATTGTTCTATATATGGATCCTCAAGAGGAAAAACATGATTTCAGCAATTATGTCAGAAGACGTTTATTTGAGTAGCGTGCATTCGGTAGTATTAGCAGTTAACCTGTCAGAAAAGACAGACGGGAGGAAACTAGAGTGATGCTGTTATTAAAGAAAGGAGGGGCCAAGGAGGAAGCTGTTCCCACGACTTTGGTTGCCTTCTGTGCTCTGTGTGAGTAAGTGTGCACAATTGTTTGCCTGCCTGTCTTTTTTTCCGCCTATGGGTGAAAACGCGCTGTATTGTCGTCGGTGTCCTGCTGTGCCGGGGCCTCTCCTCTATGCGGGGCTCCAGCAGGATGGACACAGTAGACCTCCAGCAGTATGGACACACCAATCACAGTAGATAAATGGTGTGGACACAACTCAATGCCACCACAGGAGCTGATAAGCCCACCCAGCAGACTGCTCCTATCCCCAAGCTACAGCTCACCATTAGTCTGGGGGACTTGAAGCAAAACATATGGGCAAACAAATCAGCATGCACATTCGCCTGGCTTTATGCTGTTAGCTTATCTCCTCTTAGACATAGTTTTGATCAAACAGGTGATGAAAAGTTGTAACAGGCCTCACAAAGGTGTGCTGAAAAGCTAGAGCATCATATAAAATTGCTAATTAATGAAGTCGACAAGTAGGCACGGTTATGTGTGGAAAAACAAATTTGTCCAACAACGATGTGTTCCATTATAAAGCTAGATGTGTTGATTTTGAGCTCAACTAAATGATCATTAAGGGTTGACTCAATGTCATGTTGCTCTGCTGTATGGGGTCAATCTGTGGCGCAGTGCACTCACTGTGATAACTCGAGCCAAGTTGTTTTAATTAGCCAGATCACTTCTCTGGGAAAAGAAGCCTTCATTATACATGTCTCAAGACGAAACAGTTTCCCACATCCACCGGCTGTGTGTTCACTGTGAACAAGTAGCTGGTACGTCTCAATCACATACAACTGCTTCTTTGGCTGTTATTTACATAACATTTCATATTATCCTTCTTTAATGATAGCTTCTCCTTCTGCCTAGACATTACTTACTCTTAATATACATTGTGCATCGCTCCCCTTTGAGGAAGAGTTGAGGCAATAAGTAAAAAAAAAAAATCCTCATTCATTCGACTATTTCAATTTGTCCTTGTTGCTCAGTCTGTGGAGATGGACAAAAGACCACTCTTCACAGACTGA
Organism: Thunnus albacares; assembly: GCF_914725855.1. NCBI lineage: Eukaryota > Metazoa > Chordata > Actinopteri > Scombriformes > Scombridae > Thunnus > Thunnus albacares. The sequence continues at coordinate 17,515,104 of NC_058122.1, forward strand.
TCATCCAAAAATGTCCTAAACCTGTCCGGAAATTCTTAAAGGAGCTTAAGCGAGAAGTCCTTTGAACAATGCTTCGCTTCCCCTATTGTAGCTTTATGGAGCCAGCTTTGAAACAGTGTCTAGATCCTTTGACATTGCCTGTTAATCCCTCAGCTCAGCCAAATGGACATTCGAAACAGCAGTATCTCCTATTATCTCATATTAACAATATGGTTGCTCAGATCAAAGTCAAAGGTCAAAGCAAAATGCTTGCATATTGAGCTGTGAGAGGAAAAGGACAACAGCTGCCATGACAGAGAATACTGTACAATGAAAATGTAATGCTACACTGTGCTGAAGGTGCTAGCAGCCTCAGATCCCTGATCTCTGTCTTTGACATTGATGTCTATTCTGATTGAAGATCAAAACAAAGTATTGCCACTGAATCGGTAACAGGGAATTTATAATCTTGAATCATTCTCCTGGCTGCTTAAGGATGACAGCATGATGTAACTTGGTGACTCCTAAACCGAAAGCTGTTTCTTTGAACAGCATCCACAATCAAAATGAAAGCTCTGCTTTATCCTTTTCTACCTGGTGCCCTCCTCCTTTTCAGAAAGCCAAAGCAAGTCCACATCCAAGGACAAATGTATGAAGATTCCAGGAATGCTGGGTGAAGGTCATGCAAACAGCAGAAAATCGATTGTGCTTTGTAAATGAACATGACTGAACATGACTAAAATATCAGTGCAAATGGAAGGTTTTGGTCATTACAGAAATGTGTGCAAGTGGTGTTCTGTCCCATTTGTGTACTGTGACGTGGTTTTGCTGACATTACAGGTTTGATTGCACCCAAGTTATTCACGTTAAAACTATAAGGTCGCCATCTAGATGTTACGGCCTGTTCCTGATTTTCATACTGGGTAGATCAACAGTTGGTTGCATATTCTATAAAATGCTGTCACCTCAGGCCTCACTTATCACTTCATCAGCATTATTTTACTGTGTGACAAAAACAGCAGTTTCAGTTAGCACATCCACAATGTCACATTGTAGATATTCAATTCACACTTCATTCACAGTTGTTGTTGGAGTGACATCGGGCCAGAACCATAGATTTAACGTTTTCACAAAGAAAATATGTGAAAAAATTATTAATCAAAGAAATTAACAAACTGTTGACATCGTGAGTCGCTAGTTTAATTAAAAAAGTAATGCTGTGGACTTTAAAATGACCCTCTTCCATAAGTGGATAAATGAATATAAATTCAGAGGAAACTTAAAACTACAAAACAACTATAAAATCTACATTTCAGTCAGAATTATTTTCATTGTTTAAAATAAATCTACCATCTGATTACTTTTGTCAGTAAAAATGAACTTTTCTTGAATTGCATTGCACAGTATCATTATTTTTATTTTCTTATTATCTTATCACCTGTCTTCCCAGCAAATTTCAGTTCACTTCACAGTAACTGTTGCAGAAAATGTTATGGGACTAAATTACTTGTAAAGATGATGTAATGTAGTGTGGCGTAATATGGGAAAGTTAAAGTTTACATGAGGATAGGCTTTTAGAGGGGCAAAGTCTTCATTTGAGGGGGTTAGTTGTTTGCATTGACGTCACAACTGGATATTATACAGTCATTTCCCTTTTTATATCATCATTATCATATATTGCAGCCTACTGTCTTGTATACTTTATGTATAAATTATGTCATAATACAAATGGAATAAAGGTTGCATGAACTGACAAGGTGTAAACAAAAACACCAGAAGAGGATCAAAGTTGTCAGTGTTTTATTCTGGGCTTACCAGAAATCTTCCACAGGAAAAAATTATGTTTCTGTACCAAAAAAATAAAATAAAAATAAAATAACTACATGAGATACCCTTGAGCAAGGCAGTTGACGCTGAAATAGCGACAGCAGAAGTGCAATTTGTATATGTAGCATGGCAGTTGCCACTCTCTGTCTCTCAGTGTGTTTTATTACTTTAAAATAATTGATCATTTGTATCAGTGTGATGTAAACTACCTGTACCACTCCAGTCCCTTGTCGTAGTTGCGGTCGAAGAAGTGCGGCTCGGCTCCCACCGCTCTGATGTCTGGATGCAGGCGCAGAAACTCCAACAGCGCCCGGGTTCCTCCTTTCTTCACCCCGATGATGATCGCCTGGGGCAACTTTTTAGTTTCCGACTCATTGAGGAAACCTGACATGGCATTATCATCCAACGCCTTCGCCTCGCCTCTAATTTCATCCCACTCGTCTCCTCTGCTGTCCAAATCGTTTTCGTTATTCAGTAAGTCCCTGGACGCCCCGAGAGAGGACTCCTGATTGTCAACTTCTGCATCGTTGTCGTGTCTGTTCACCGAGCTGTACGTGAGGTTTGGCACAGTTGAACAGTAGCCGACACAACAATATATCATATATACCCAAAGGGACAGCATTATACAGAATACAAAGAGTTTGTTTTTCACGTGGGATGATGGCACAACATGTAGACTGTGTAAAATCGGACTATATTCCATAGGACCGCCGTGTAAAAGTTAGTATATTCCAGTTCACAGGCATTTTGGCTAACGCGCCTCACTCCTCTGCCATGGCTCAAATCCTGCGCAATAGCTGCGTAAAATCCCAAAACACAATGTAGAGCCTATGTGGAAATTGATACTGAATTGTAAGACGCGCGTTCACCTCCTGCTTCAACTCCAGTTCTGCATGATGTCTTTTTTAAAATTCTCAATATAAATAAAGTAAAAAAATAAAATAAAAAGAATCACAAAATAGGCAGTGAAAATATCGCCAGGTGAGCGATACGCGCGTCAGGGATTGGGTTTGTCTCCCATCACTTGCGCTCAGTGTGTGAGCGCACAAACAGCAGCACTAAGTTATCTACGGTAGGCAACAGCGTTAAGTAAACCAGAATATTAAAAACTTTACTTCCGGTTTACCTTTCAAAGTAAATCTGTTGTTGAGCATGTGGCAAATCAAGAAAATACAAATAATATTTGAAGCATAGTAAAGAAATATATCATTCATCATATTTTACTCCCATATTTTTTATCGACCTATTTGTTACAGCTGTCTTATAAGTCAATGCATTCTTCCATGCAACCATCATTTTTATTGTATTTCTATAAATGGAAGGCATAGCAAAGAGTTTATGGGAATAACACTTAATAATTTCGACAAATTGGGGAAATTGAGAATTTCTGCTCTACAACATAAACGCTGGTCTGTACAAAATGCTCAATAGCATTACTTGTATTTTGAAATTTGTGTCTATTCCGGTCCCGTTCTGTCTCTCTTTGTCTACTTTGACGTAACTCCCACCGTCTCATCCATACAGTCTATGGTCTCAACACTGGAGGGCGGATGACTGCCAGTGGAGCTGAACAAACCCTTCAACCTCAACAGATTATCGCCGTTATAATGTCACACACTGACTGGCATTACAGATAAGCCCTTATCAAAGGTATTGTGTGTTTCATTTTCGATTATGATGGAATGAACATCAGAACAGGAGCAAAGGTGACGAGAATAATCTTATTGAATTACAATACAGCTGTTTGAAATGTAAGAACCTGAAATAACTCACTCAGTAACTATTATTTTATTATTTTTTATAATGCTGATTTTTTTTTCTTCCTTCAGACTATTTGAGATTCATTTCAATCTCATTTAAGAGCTCAGTTAGTTTTTTTGTTCCCAAAGAGTAATTTGGTAGTAGGATTACAGATTTTTGGTGGAAATCTGGATCACAAAATATGCCTTTAAAACACATAGATGCAGAATAGAGCTCTCTCCACACTTTAAGAAAAATAAATTGTATTACAGCTTTGACCACATCCTGTTTTTTGAGAAACCCTGACATAAGCACTCATTAGCAAAATCTGAGTATGATTCTTCAATAACAATGCCTGTCATTTGAACTGCATCAAAACATCAGCTTTATTGCAACTTTATGGTTTCCAGATACCAGCACACATTAAGAGACAAGTGAAAATATGTGTCAGCTGTTTGTTTAACGACCTCTCACCTTTCCTGGTATTGTGAGACAAACGGTCAAGTGCGTCAGAGTTAATTGGCTTCATAATCTTTTTTTACCACCCTTGTAATCATCCCAAACAACAAGAACATGCAGTTTCTATCGACACATTTCAAGGATCCATAAAAGTTAATAATTGACTCTTTAGGGAATGTGGTGCAGCCACTGGAAGTCAAGATGAAGATGTGTGAGTTCTGAAGTGCCAAAAGTACAAAAGTTTGGTGTGTGTGTGTGTGTGTGTGTTAGCACCTCCTCTTGGTGCAGGGTCAAAGGCCTCCAGTTCCACTGCACCCCTGAGCTAGCAGAGGATTAGCAGGATTACCCCAGAGCTGCCATGTCAGTCAGAGTTTCACCAGAGACAACCCTCCCCCCTTCATCTAAGCCCCTTATCTCATCTCTCAGACACTGCTATATATGATATGTGTGTGTGTATGTGTGTGTGTGTGTGTGTGTGTGTGTGTGTGTGTGTGTGTGTGTGTGTGTGTGTGTGTGTTTTATAATCCTCATAGTTGCAGTTCCACAGTGTAAGAGCACAAGTTAACCTATTTGGGAAAATGTGTGCATCAAGGAGTTTGGTTAGAGCTACACCGTCATGTTTTGCCCTTTCTGGTCTGTGTACAGATCATGTTTATCTTTGTGGTGTGTACTTGTAACTCTCTTGGTGGAGGTTTAATGTTTGAGTTCAAGTGTTGTCCAAATATTAACCGTATAGTTACTCTGAAGTCTTAAAATTTCCTTTCCTGTGTTGTGCAAATGGAAGAAAATAGAACTATTTAATAGGTGGTCATTTCTTTGACAGGTCTTCCACAACACTTTATTTCATAGCCAGAGCTCACAATATAAGAAAACTATCAGTAAATATAACTATGAGGGAATCACTGCACTTCTGTTTGGGAGAGCTAAATTATGTTTGTCTAACTTACTTTTTTAGCTTTTTTTTTAAATGTTTTGTTTTGTTTTGTTTTTTGACAATTTCAGTCAGTTCTGGTAAACACAGTGGAACACTTTAATGAAATACAGCCAGTCAAACTGAGTAAAAGTGGCTGAAAACCTAATGTCTCCATAATAGATCAAATAAATTATGTCTGGGAATGTTACGATTGTTAAGAACTTTGAATGTGAAATTTTTTGCAGAGCAAGAACTTTTTCTTGTTTACAGCAGACACAGAACAGCACTTTCATTTTCTGCCAACCTGACGATTGAAAGTCCAATATTCATTGACTTTTTAAACAAACTGTTCTGAGAAATATCTGGCTAAATTACTTTCTTCACCAGCTAACTTGCTAACCTTTTCTCTTTTCTCTTTGATTTTGGAAAAGTATATCATTAAAACAGCATAATTATAGGTAAAAGTTACTGTTACATCACGTGTAAGAATTATTTATTGATAATTTGCACGTTTTTTTTTAAATGCATCTACAGTATATTGATTTATTGATGACCAGTTTTAAATGTGTTTAGAGAATGACATGAAAAATGGGGACATGTGATACTTTTGCCTTTTGCTGTGGTTTCATTTTTGTCCACACAGAGGGGATTGACATACTTCAAAGTAGAGCATAGTCATGGAAGGATGAGACTTAGAGTAAGAACAAAAGACACCTGAGGGGAGGATACACCCACACACACACGCGCACACACATACACACGCACACACACAAGGTACACAAGCAAACACATTTTTTCCAGTCTTCCGAATAATTGAGTGTGCTGATTTGCTCCATCTGTTATGCTTCATGATGCACAGAGACGATACCGCATATACACGTGTGTGTGTGTCATCTCCTACGGATTCAAGGAGAAGTAAACCGGACACACTAAAGGGGGTGCTTAACTTGCTTTACACATCCTCAATACGATTACACTAACTGAACCATGTTAACACACTCCTCTTCTGCAGCCCAAACAGATGACATAAACAGAATCCACTTTGTACATGAAAGCCAGAGAGTTAAATAAAGCCTTGCATCAGGACACACACACTAATTCAGGCATGTCTGCGTCTATGTCTAGTGTATAATACCATATAGCTACAGTATAAACACATGAAACTTGATCTAATCTCTGTGTATTTGTGTTGTCAGTCAGCCAGTATGGTGCCAGTTTCTAATGCCTTTAGTATAAATCAAAAGTTTAAATAGCATCCCATAAAATCCTGAGAGTTCACACTACAAAAGACTGTTGCTTCATTGTGGGGAGAAGAAAGCATTAAGCTGTGTCTCTCTACAAAGCAAGGACACGGCATCCCACACAGCTGCCTGCACAATATTCAATAGTGTTGTTTACAACCTGTATTTTTTTCTCACCTTGTCTTGTCAACATGTTTTCAAAGGTCACTTTTCAGCATTCCTACAGTTGTGTGAATAAAGTGGAAATCAGGTGGAAATGTGAGCCCTGTGTGAGTCCATTTGCACTTTCTATGTGTGTAATTTACACTCTATGGTAGAATCTAATGTGCAGACAGAGTCGAATACACAAATACACATACAAACACATCACGTTGCACTAACGTCACCGTTGGAGCAACCTCCAGATGTCAGAGATCTGAGCCCATTAGAAGCTAAAGTGGACTGATGGATGATCTCATCCACCGCTCTGTCCCAGAAAGAACAAACAAACCCAAACAACAGTAGGACTGAACCAGGTCTTATACACGCAAGGCCCTCGGTCTAATGACAGGGTTATTAGGTGAGCTGAGAGACAGATGAAGACACAGCTCTGACTCCTTAAGTCCTCCTTCAAGGTCTGGCTAAGGCCATTTAAAATGTCTATAAATTCTCTGGAGCTGTGCTAGAGACCATCTTATCTTCTGTTAAGGAATAGCCGTGTAGCCTGAGCGGATTTCCTCACTTGATCCTGTAGAAAAGGTCTTATCCCTCACTGCAGTCCTCCTGGACATACAGGCAGCCCTGTGGCAGGTTGGAAGGCTCAAACAAGCTTAGATGTTCTGGTCCTGCCAAGTCCTGCGAAAGCTGAAGAAAAAAATCCCCCATGCTGTTAGCTCTTTTAAGTGAGTGTAAAACAGTGGATCTATTACATTAGCAGAAATAAATATGATATTGATTTTCATGCTGTTGGGAATGAGACGTGGCACATCAGTTCACTTTAAAAGCATTTATCCAGTTAGACAAATGGATGCTTTTCAATCACATGTAATTGTATTGGTTTAAGAAAATTACCTCATTCAGACATGGCCTATTTATTTAGCCTTTCTTTTGCCCTACAAGGAAGTTTCTCCACAACTTTTTGTTGCACTGTAAGATTTGTTCCACTAGACTAATACTCAGTATGAACAGGCATCAACAAGCACATACAAATAAAATTCATTTAGGGGATAAAAATTGTCTCAAAAGTTGTTTCAAAAGTATCAAAACATGGTGTGTATTCCTGTAATGATATGAACTGTCTGGATCTTTTTCACATTATCCAGATGGTTCACAAGTTTGTTGTCAAGGTTTGTGTATCAGGTATAATGAAACTTTATCACCTCATTCTCAGGTCTATTTTAATTTACTTTATGTACTTTAATAAAAAAAGTGCAAACCTTCTGGTAAAAAATGCCTATAGAAAAGTCAGTCATTCAAAAAGTAAGTGGGTCTGTCATGGAGCGTGGGGGTAACTCTCGTACTCGTCCTGGAAGACAGTTCCCCATAAACACTGCCGAGGCAGTTGAAACCCTGCAGAGGATATCTACAGTAATGCTCATTAGAGAACTATGTGTTTGGAATATAAATAGTCTTTTAGTAGAATATCTGGTGGAATCTTAATGTGAGTATGAATATATTGTAACTTTTATAATCCCTCCAGTATCTTTTACAGCATATTAGAAAGACAATCATTCATACACATCCCCCTTCAGCCGCTTCAGAGTGAATATATCACACTTGCATGTCTTTGAATATTGGGAGGAAACAAAGAGCCCCACACATTATGGAGAAACAGAAAAGGTTGGAAAATTAACATTGCTCTTTCTTGGTATGAGGTGACAAACCGTGGAGCCAACATGCTGCTGTAATTTGAAATTGATCTGGTGCCATTCAGCATGTTTTTTCAGCCCCCCACTCCCACCCACCACCACCACTGCTTTTATTATAATACACACAGATAATAACTTCAAAAGAGAACACAGTCTTGCCATTTCTATAAACAGATCCAACCAGCCGACAAACACATGTCGACTGGCGGTGTTCAAAAGGTTCCAGTGAACATTCGTTGGCAACAGTGGCAACTAGATATCCTCAAGTCACAGACCTGGAGGCTGGGCGTCCCTTAGGGGGTATATCCTGGATGAAAATGTAGCCCATTATTTGAGCTGAGAACAGGTGCTTTCAACAAAGAACCCAGCATCATTACGGTCCTGTGGGAAATGAGAGAAATATCAAGGTCCAGGAATTTACGATATGGCCTTTTGAAAGCAAAACAGATCAGATGCCGGGGTTGAGAGTCAAACTAGTGGAGTCATTTATAGAATAAAGATGGAAAAACAAAGTAAGCATCCTCTAAGTTAAACAGGAATGGGGGGAAGTTTTCTTAACCAGCATACAGCAGGTTAATTGGCAGATAAAAATTATGAGCTGGTCAAAAAGTTATTTTGATTCTGCCATGTATGATGGATCGCATTCATTATAGTAATTATCATGTATAATTGGATGGCACTTAAACACATAAAACTTTGCACAATTATTAAACTTTTTTTTAACATCTCATCCAAATGATAAGGATAAATAATACTTTTATTGGAGTTCTCTCTAAATCTTCTCATCTGCCTTCTTCTGTTACCAAAACCAAGAAATATGCACATAACTACAACTACTAAAAGAATTCACAGTGTTACAATACATCAGGAGGCAACTTTTAAAACCATTTACTTCACGTTTGTATCTTAATTATTTAACCTTCACACTCAAATGTTTTCTGAATTAGATTTTAAAACATGTCTCGGTTAAATAAACAAAACTGCGAACAAACAAAACTTTCCAAAACTTCTATATAGAACCACTGCAACATTAGCTAAGATAAAGAAGCATGAGTATCAATAAAATAGTCTTCATAAGACAAGTGAATATTATGACTATGAAAAGCAAGCACTGTCAAAATAGTGCCCAAAATATAACAATGCCAATTAGTAATGAGCTCTTTGATTTGAATAGTTAATTCCTAGTGAACTAGAAATTATTCTTAGAGCCTTAGTGTTGCAAAACTCAAATACTGGAATTTTTACAAATATGCAATCACTGCTCTGACTGAATTTCAATTTCAATTCCAATTTTATTCATATAGCACCAAATCATAACAAATGTTATCTGAGGGCACTTTTCACAAAGAGCAGTTCTAGAGCGTACTCTTTAATTTACAGAGACAGCAACAAAGGAAAAACTCCCCTTTAACAGGAAGACACCTTCGCGAAAAGTAACTAACTCAAGATATTTCAACAGTGTTGGGAAGGTTACTTTTGAAATGTAATAGGTTACAGATAACTACCCCTTTTATGTATATATGTTTTTTAATGACTTCATCATGGTAATGTAACTTATTACATTTGATTCTAACAAATGTTTTAAAATGGGTGATAAAGTTGAAAACTCTTAAAAACATAAATTTAAACCAGGCAGTGTAAAACTGATTGAAATTTATGACAGTACTCAACACTGATTACTATCAAACCTTTATTAAAAGTTCTTCAATATAACTTGAATTAAGATTGGAATGTTTTGATTCTACAGCACAACCACCAAAACAAATCACAAATGTAGATCACAAACAACAAACTGACAGCAGTATAGGAAAAAAATATAACCATAACCTCAAACCAAGTCCACATTCAGGTCAACTCCACGCTGTGTGGTGATACATCTATCAATAGGGCTTGGTACTGTTTACAGTTTTTGACACTGCTTCCTGAATGACTCTTTTTAAAAACCTCTTTATTTATTTTATTTCATTTTTTTTATTCACAGAAAATTCTGAGGTCATATACAGATTTAAAATAAACAAAAATCTTTGCATAGCTTCTAAAATATTGATTTTAACAAAAAGAAAATTACAAGAAAATATGCAAAGCAACAGAATGAATGTTATATTCTACATATAAGCTTTTTACCAAAAAAAAAAAATGGATGTAACCCCTTTGTAATCACCAACATTTTGATTAGTAACTGTGATTTAATTGCATATTTTTTTCTCAGTAACTTAAACGGATTACAATTACATTTAATCTGTCTATAATAGACCAAACACATATGCTTTTTGTCTCTGAGCTACAGCTTAAGTCACTTTTCAGTCTTCCACTTATATTTTCAATCAGTCACGCCATGTTGTTATATCTGTTGACTGTATTCTCCATGGATAGCCAACTAAAATGAAGTAAAGCTGGTTTGTGGGCAGGAACTGTAGTCAACCCCCCGAGGAAGAGAGAAGACAAACATGATAAGAGGCTGTTGGTAAAATTACAGACTGCAGGCAGCCCTTAATAGAGTTCAGCTTAGGGTTGAGGGAAGTAAGGTCAGTCAGTCATCGTGGCTTCTACACTGATGTTCATGCTTCCTGCATTCCTGAACACCAATGTCAACAGGAAAAGAGGCTATGCGTCAAGTATAATGTAATATTACATTAAGTTCAACCTCTTAAACTGAAATTCTGAGAAGATAAACATGCAAAGATAACTTTATTGTACTTTATATCCACAAAGAATATTCATTTTAATAATACTGATCCCACATTAACAAAGCATGAGGGAGTTGTATGACGCCAATACAAACTCAGATGATTGACGATTATCAACCCTCTCTGCTGTGCTAACCACGCTCATTAGCACCGAATAAACATACCGCCGTGCTAGAAACCTGTGTAGTCGATACATATTTCATAAAGGTTGTGACACACCATTGAAAATTCAGCCTCGTTCAGATTTATTTTACATGCTATAGTAGCAATAGTGGACAAATAAACCACATAAACCAGCTTTACATACTTTTGGATTTTTTGCACTATTACACAGGTCTGGACATGGGGATTCAGACTTCTGTGAACATTTGATTTATGGACCCTTCAGCGTTCAGTTTGGCGGAGCCATTCTTGACCTGAGTCTCTAAAGCTTTAGTTTAGAACAAGTGCTATGGGATCCAGCGCTCTAATTCAACTTTCAAGCCTGCTGAAAGGAAACAGTAATTGTGTGTCCCGTGTACATTTTCCTTTTCCCATGGTCTATGAGCAATCAGATGTAATATCCCGCCTGTAAATCTCTCTATCACAAGCGCCTGCCAGCCCAGGGAGGAGTTGGCTTGTCCCTCAGGTTGCTCGCTTCACATCATAAATCCCAGACCATCTGAGCTCAATCTGTCTTTCAGATCCGTGAAATGCCAAGGCTACCTCAAGGCCTTGGTTTCCACAAGTGTTGGTCTCATATCAAATGTGGTGTATGTGTGTGTGAATGTGTGAGTGATCTGCTGGGAGACATTTTGTTCACTCTACACCTGCAACAATCTCAACATGTGGAGTTAACAGCTACAGTATGGTCTGTCACATAATAATATCTTTAAATGTCAATAACCTCTCCAAAAACATACTAAGATTGACATTTCTGTGTTTCATTACAGTCCTATAATTTCCCTTCTTGATTGGCGTCACCTTAAAATATAGGCACCAAACAGTAAATGTAACATCTATACAACAACGCACAAAGAGAACCTAAAGAGATACGTGTTCTTTTCTGACAAACATCAACTCCATATACAGGCTCTCTTTCAAGAAAACCCCACAGTTTATTACATGTGTGCACATGCACTGTGTCCAATTCCAAATTCACAATACAAAGCAGTTGGAGCTCACCACACCTTGGCAGAAAGTTACCCAGTTGATATTCAAGAAAAGGTAAGAGAGAGAAGCATGCCAAGAAATTGTGAGACTTAATGCATGAATGAGTTTGCCACAGGCTGATCCCTGTCACTTCTCTCAACTGTTTGTATGCTAAAGACTGATAAAGATAATGAAGGCCTTTTGTGTAATATAGAGTTGTTATAACTGACACTCAGGCCATGAAACTCACATAATGAGCCCATGGATGTACCGTATAAAACCATGTAAAGGATGTGTTTAAGAGTGACTTGACCATATAGCTTTTTTTTAGAGCACCACAACAGTATGGTGGTTAGCTTTGGCTGTGAAGGGTATAACAGTGTTCACATCATCACACATGTGCCTTTTGTGCACTGCAATAAACTCCTGAAAAAGAGCATCTAGAGAAAATTAGAGAATAATTTATTCTTAGTTTTATTTCCATGGTATGTGAAAAGTAATACAAAGCGTTCTCTCTGTTGTCTTTAATGATGTAATTGCTCCCTCTCTCTACATATTGAGTTCTCAAAGGTGCAATTAATATCTATTACAGTATGTTTGCATCCCAGAAACTCCTGGTGATGAAAGGTGTGCTGTGAAAGATAACACCTTGATAGCGAATATGAGAGCACCATCTTCTCGATTTCATGTCCACACCTTATAAATAGAAACTTAAATGATCCTGTTGATGTGCTGAAGCCACCATCATCTTCACCTTTGTCCACCTTTTTTTTCATTTCTTGTCTGTTTATTTCTACATTCTAAATGTCTAACACACAGTCAATGTTTAGTGCTCAGCTTGTGTCTCAACTCCAGGCCTACTCCCCAGCAGACCTGCATTTAGTGTCTGAAAGGTGTTTGTGATAACCATCATTTTCTGTCATTTGATGCATGTTAAAACAGCCCCCGTAGTTTAGGCCTGTAATATCTTTCCCCCTCAGATGTCACAGCGTTTTCATTAGGCCTGGCGCTGGGCTTGCTGGGGCTCATTATGGCCCTGGATAACCCTTTAAAGACACACCACGAGCGCCCGGGCTTACCTAAAAGGCTGACGTTAATGCCTATGGTGAGCTTTGTCTCTCCACACCCAGTCTTCAAGAGACAAGAATTGTATCAACTACAAAGAATGGCATACTTCTCTTCTTCTACTCAAATTGTAACATCAGTGATTGAGCTATGATTATATCGGATGTGGAATTAACAAATTTCTTTGGATTAAAAGTGCAACTATGAGTTATAGCCAGAAGGTGTAGGAGTCGCAGTGTTTGCCTGTTGCTTTGCACACACCTCCTTGATGAATATGTCACACTTTTCTTTAATGACAGACCAAAGGCTTGTTGCAAGCCACCCCTCACACCCAGACTGATTGATCTGGGTAATATGATGCTGCATGTCTGAAGATAAAACACAAGCATGATGAACGCGGCGATCCCGTCAATCTTCTTTCTGTTGACCAGGCAGCTTTTAACCCGAGTCTGTAACATGCCATTAGATCCTTCCTGACTCCCTACCCTTGTTTGCTTTGAGCCAAGCTAACACTTGACACACCAACATTTTTTGTTTTCAGCAAGACCATCTAATGACTGCATGCAAAGGTTTTGTAAGTGCTGCCCTGTAGGAGTGACTGTAATATCACGTCTCAGTGAAGGAACCACGGGGCATCTGTCTGACCAGGTCGCTGTCAAAGAGCAACCTACGTATCAGTAGCAGCGATGGGTCATCAGGTGGAGAGGTCATGACCTGAGAGAGGGCTTCATTAGGCGAACTGGGGGCCAATTAGTCCCCAGCAGCCCAGAAGAGGAACATTAGAGTGAGAGAAAGAGCATTCAGTCATCCCACTCAGTGACAGGAACAGCAGGAGACCAGATGAAAAATTGTCACTCAATTTTTTTTTTCTTGTTGTGCTCTCACAAAATGCCACACTGCAAATTGATGTTAAACCTGGGACATCTTTAATGATATTTGGGGGTTGAAATCCATCTCATGTTCCCATTGTAGTTTGACTTTATGTTCGCCCTTCCTGTTTCTCAACATGAGGGGATACCGTTCATTGCGGAAGGATTACGGGTGAAGGTGGCCAGCGGATGTGAAGAATCATCCATGCTGATTTAGAAGTGTCCAGAGACCCTCTACAGCAGTACGTTTTGGGGGTTGGGTTGAGAGTCATGAAGACCCCTGGAGATGCTTTAAGAAAGGCTCCATGCTATGGGGGTGGGAGGGGGGGCAGAGTGTGTGTGTGTGTGTGTCTGGACTGGGACTGGCCAGTTTGTCTGAGTAGCGACTAATGAAAACAAATGATCTGACAAGGTCAAAAGGTTGAGATCAAGGCTGAAGGATCCTCCGCCCCTCTCAATTTCCAACTTGGGAGATTAATGAGGGCAGAGAACAGCCATTTCTCTGTATCATTTACTCCCTGAGGCCTCTGAACCCTATGGCAGTGGTGTGCAGCCCACCTGTTGGCCCATCTAGGCCTTATGACACTGAGCCAGAGGGCATCACTCCTTACTGAGGACTGTAACTGCTCTGTCCTGTTCACAACACAGACAGCAGCATATTGTGTTATCAAAGCTCTAGCCAAAGGCACCAATAGCCTCCTTAGTATTAGGTCCATTTTTCAAACTTTCTAAGCAATACAAAGTAGTTGTGGTCACTATTCTATCAGTGTTTCACCTGCATAAGGGAATTAATATTTAAACATTACATTTTAATGTGTGACCTGCCTCTTAAAGAAAATGATATGGAAAATTCTAGCAGCCTCGGCCATGTGACTAATGAACACACTTTTTAATTTCACGGTTGTTGAAACTCAGCAGATAACATACACACAAGACAAGCAAAGCTATTCATAACGTTTTACACGGCATGTCATTCATGTTTGAACTCATTACGTGGAAACAGCTATCCTAAGTAAACAGCCCAGCCAGTCATGATCCTGAATGCTGCTGCCTCACGCTGAAGATGTGAAGTGGTTTATAAGACAAGACTGCTCCCTTCTGGACAGTTAAACTCAAAGCAGCACAGAGACAAATGCATCACAACTCAGTAAGAATGAACCATGACTCATAACTGAATTCACTAATAAAAAATGCATTCTGCTTTTTTTGGCAATGTTTATACACTAGTATAAAATTATTTTATTTAAAAAAAAGTATTTTAAAACCTTGTGTATTAGTCTTATCATAATTAACAATAATACTATGACCACAACATCTTTAATTAAAGTACGGAATATTTTATTTTTTCTTTAACTTGTTCTTAGAATGTAATATTGGTTGGTGTCGCTTGGTGTCATTTAGTTGCATTGGCACATAAAGGACACTAGATGGAGACGAAAGCTAAGATGAGTCACAGTAGTGAGGGTTTTAGTGGACACTTTGTGCTGCCTTTGTGTACATGATCATTTTCCCACTATATTAGGGGGTTGTAATATGATAGAGTAGCTAATTGTTCCATGAAAAAATGTCTTTATAAAACATTACAAAACCTATTTAATTTCCAACATGATGGCAATTTATGACCTTTTTTTTTTTTTTTTTTTTTTTTTTTAAATTTCAGACAATGCAAAGCTCCAGATTCAGCTGTAATTGCGTTTTCCAACACACTTGACTGAATTTCTTTGTTATCAGTTGTTCAGGATTTCATCAACATTATAACCCCATTACATTTTTGTAGCCAACTGCTAAAGTCTAGGTTGTTAAAATAGGCTTCAACACAATTAAACATGTATTAAGATGTGTGATTACGCCTTATAGCCCTTTGGGAACCGTCAAAAAAAAAAAAAAAATTAAGGCTCTGCCTTGATTTACTACATTTCCCACACTGCATTGCTGCGCAGCCGCTACTTGTCACTGCTGTCGCTCTCTGCCTGTGAGTGCCCACGGTGAATTGGTCCAGCATCCCTGCGCAGGCAATGGGGCAAATGTAGATGTAAAAAAAATCCTTTGAAAATATGTAATCGTGGGATAAGTTTTCGGCGTTGGCAGGTTGAGATGAGGGAAGGAAAATACGGCAGATTGGATTTTGTGCTGCGCCTCTGTGAAGCACGGACCGTTATTTTGAGAGAAATAATGCGGAATATTTCCCCCTGTAGGTGTTAACGCAGAAAATTCAAGATGAAGAAGCAGTTCAATCGGATGCGACAGCTCGCCAACCAAACGGTGGGAAGGTAAGCAAACCCCTCTCCGTGCGCTATTCTCGCCGGGCCAAGTCAAAGGGAAAGAGAAAGCCCCTGTATGGCCCCAATAGCATGTGAATCATATCTATGCAAATATGATTTCTGTTATAGGCTATGTTATTATGTTGAATGTATAGCACAGACAATGGTCAATGCAATCTGACTATAACTGAAAGGAACAAAGAATAGCCCATGTTTAAAACGCCTGTAGTGCTCCTATGCGTAATGTCCATTGGAATAGGCTACCGCATAGGTAGCGTGTAGGCGCATTGCCCCAGTACAACCTGCCCACGGAAACACATTAAATATAGAGAATCGCAGTATCACAGAAGATCACACTGAGACGAGCGCCTCTTTTACACCAGGTATCACCCCTGGAGTCTGAAAAAAAATGCTATTGTGAAGTTATGTTTTGATTTAATCTACCTCCTGTCATCAGACCTGTCAATAGGTGAAGATGATGCAGACTGATGCGGTGTGGGCTGCGACGTGAGGGAAAATGGAAAAGGCGCAATGTTTTCATTACGCAGTAATGTCAGCTGTTAGGGAAGCACCTCATAGGCGTGGGTTATCAAGTCCATGAATTCCTGAAGGTCGTGTTCCACATCTGGCACTTAGCCTATCTAACATACCTCTTATCTTTATACTCATAAAGATAATGCTTTATCATTCTATTAGTTCCAACAAGATAACTAAATGAGAGGGGGAAGGTATTTTCCATCCCTCTCCTCACAGGTGTACAAGCACCATGTCTTCTATGTCCTATCCAGCATCTGGCTGGTTCTGAAATCCTTCTCCACCTTCAGGAATAGATGCTTTGTGACCTTTTACACAGGTCCTATGGGTTTATCACTCTACCCCCACCCTGTTTGGCAGAGCAGCTTGTCAAGCAGTGCTGGGGCAGAAGGTGTTCTCTGCTCTGCACCGGGGGATTAGGACCAGGATGTGTGGGTCATTATTATTACAAGGCTGTGTGAGTGGCGTGCACACCTTGCAGGCTCTGTTTCTGCTATCATTGTCAGTTAGCCCTTGGTTCAGGCTGTTTTTTTCTAGCACTCCAGTCTCTTTATAATCATTTCTGTGTGACTCATTAGAGAGTGTGTGTGGGTGTGATTCTGGATGTGTGTGTGGGCAGGTGGGTTGTGGTTCTTTATACGAGCTGAGAAGGTACTGTATAGGACAGTTCCTTGCTGTATGTGTGCGCACTTATATAGCATAATTTGAACGCATTCCTCACATGTAGTGCATGCCAATGCTGTTGTGAGTATAAATATAAAGTATATTCTTCTCAAACTCTGCTGTTTTCTTAAGCTGTCTGTCTAAGAGCAGCAACAGCAACCCGCAGAGGTGGTCTGCCTGTACCACCAAGCCATAATGAGCAACAGCATTCTCCCTGAACACTCCTGGCCCCCCTGCTACTGTTCACAGCCATGACTGCCACTCTTAAACCCTCAAATCAAAGCATAATCAGAAATGTACCGTTATACACTGTCCATTGCTTCATTCTGAGGGGAGCTTCTGTGACACAACATTTGATTTGAGCTTCAGATCATTGCAAAAAGTAACAGGTCTTACCCCCTGTTGACCTTGAACATCCCTTGGTGGGAGAGATGGAAAGAAAGGCAACCAACTCTTGCAAACCTGGGCTGGCGAGTTAAATTTCAATGACACAAGACCACACAAAGCTTTCTCATTATGGACAAGAGTTGTGATTTATGCTAACACGTCTTGGTCCCAGTGTTTGTCCACTCAAAGTAGAAATACACACAATCACGTTACCGTAAAGTGATTTGGATAAAATTGTCCATTAAAACTGTTTTTATCTTGCCAAGAAATTAACAATCTGGAGGGGGTCTGTGCTCCTTAAAAGTCATGATGCTCTTCTTGTTTATTGCCATCTTGTTTCGTGCGAACAGATTTTTATTATGTTTGCATCCCAACCAAGAAGTGTGATAATGACACTTGACAGTACCACCCACAGAGGAGGAATGTATGTGCATATATGTGTTTGGATGCATGTTTGGATCCATGTGTCCTTGCACACACACACACGCATGCCTTACTCTCTTAGTGCAGCTGGTGGAGTCAGACAAATGTATGTACTGTACGTGCAGATTAATGAGACAGATTAACGTACGCATTCACACAACAAACATTCCCATCATGCTACATTTCTACTACACTCATGGTTTTCTTCACACAAGACTTGAGCATCGTCTTTTTCTGCGGAGGAGGAGAATGGCGTCTTGATTGTAGTGGAAATGTGGTGAACACATCCCATGCAGATAGTGTGTAACTGTAAGTGAGATGTTTCAGGTTTAAAGTAGCTTTCTTTTCATATTCTCTGATCAATTACAAGGCTCCTTGTAGCAGTATAAATGTTACCCTGCATTAGCAAATCCAGAAACTGTCTGATAATTAATGATTTCACCAGCATTACATCAGAATTATGCTCCTTCCTGCAATCACTGAGATTTACTTTCGTTCTGCTGACTCAAGCTTCACTTATCATCAGTGAGGAAAGGGGTTACAGTGGTTTGAGCATTTGACCTTCCTGAACCTCAGCAGTCTTAGTGGAGCCGTTAATACCGCGGACCAGTCTTCAGTCTCTTCCAACCAACGTAACAAATCCAGAAGAAGCAGATCACCATGTTGGAAATGGAATGAGTTAAATATAGCTGCTTACTCTGCTCATTGCTTTCTGGCATGTAATGGCGAGTGTTTCTCCATTAACAGTATTGGCGTGGGTCTTTTTTTTTTATGTGTCTTATATGCGATGGAGATTGAAGGTCTTCTTTCAGTGGGGGGTTGGCGATCAGGTGTGCTGTGTCAGCATCTCTCTGGCTCTCCAAGGCTGCTGCTGCTGCTGCTGCTGCTGCTGCTGCCGCCTGCCTGGGTGACATCCATGTCATGTGATCTGCAGCTTGACCAATCACCTCTGTGGAGCAATTCACTTCATACTGGAGGATGTGCAGCCATGCATACTCTATAGCTTAAAGAAATGTGTTGTGGTACAGTGGGAGAGACAAAAGGGTGTCAGAGCTCTTTGAAGCGAGGAAACAAGCCTGACTTTGTGTAAGCTTTCATTTTGTTATGTTTTGTCAACCTAAGCCATACATTCAACCTTAATTAAGGCCATCATTTACTTGTTAGAATTCATTTACAAGGCTACCGAACTTGTCTTTAAAATGCATTGTGATGCTTTTGATGCCCTTATACAAGCCAGGAAAAGATTACTTTGGTTCAGCCATCTCCCACCCTCCATTTCTCTTGACCTATTTCTCTATTCCCAACTCACTGCCCTATCTAGGTCTGAGACAGCCTGGTAAAAAATTCCATGATACAAGTCTGTTAAAATGCAGACTTCTACATGCCTTACAATAACTGAATTTTGCACATGAAAGGAAAAAAGCAAAATATAACATTCCTTTCATTCATGTCTTCATACTTCTAAAGGCCACCACTATCTCCATCCTAAACCTCCTCACAAATTGCCTCTCGGCCCCACCCATCTTCACACTCTGTATCACTCACCTGTATGAAGTTCACCAACGCCACTAGTGTGTGGTTATAGCATTCTTCTTGCTCACGCCTTTAGGGTAGACTTAATCTCACCACACTGTGCTGCAATTATCAGAAAATGGCAGCCATTTGCGGGTTGGGGTGATGAGTTGTAGATGCTTTCTCTCTCCTGCATCATCTCGCTCTCTCTCAGTTTCTCTTTTCGTTCCTTCCGCCATTGTGACGGAGTAGGTGAATGTGTTAATGATGAGCTTGTGTGCTGGCCTCTTATAGAGTGTCCATTGGGAGAACAAGTGGGACATTGGGAGAGTAAGAAGGACACAGCGCAAACATTATAAAATGTGTCTGTGCATGCATGGTTTGTGTACTTCAGTGTCGATTGACAGAAAATTATTGTTTTGTAACTGTTTTGATAATCGATAAACTTTTTTAGTCATTCTTTCAGCAAAATACCAAACATTAACTGGTTCTAGCTCCTCAAATGTGATGATTTAATGCTTTTCTTTGTCATACATGACAGTAACGTGAATATCTTTCGGTTTTGGACTGTTGGTCAGACAAAACAAAATACTCAACATTTTTCACTGCTTTTTGACATTTTATAGACAAAACAATTCAACGATTAATTGAGAAAATAATCGGTAAGTTGTAGCCCTACTACACTGAGAAGTTTGTATATTAGTGTGCTAATGTGTTGAGTTCTTCCTTTGCTTTAACACTGACAAATTGCCAGAAAAGTTAATACATTAATCTTTCATGTATCCCTGAATATATTAATCTTGTAAACAAATTTCTGTTGCATAAAGAAGAACCATTTTCGCCTGTTTTTACATTCAGCACAGGGTTAGCACATGAGTACCTCTTGGCAAAAACATGTGCTGTATTCTAAAGGAGCATATGGTAGCTGACAGGTAACATGAGATATATAGACGGCAACCCTGGTGAATGCCAATGCAGCATCTCCTCCTCTTCTCCTCCTCCACCTCGTTGCCTTCATTTGCTGGCTTAGCAGATGAGACACTGTGGAGATCTCAGAGAAGTGGCCTTCACAGAGCAGTTGATTCACTGCTCTCCTGGGTTTTCTTTTGTATAGTTTCTGGTTGATCACATTGTTAAATCTTGACTGGAAAGTACACTCTCAGCATATTATGTAACAAGTCAAGGTCCTTTCATGAGTTTTGAGGCAATGGTCATTACCAATCAGAAATGAATCATTACTTGTGTTCTAGATCATTTATCTTTATTTTAAGCCAGTGCCATTGCTGTAATTGTACAGTATTGTGCCATTCAGTGATAGTATCAGAGGTCCATGTTGATAACCCTCCCATAACCCCATCAGTGCCTCTCAGAGACAGCATACTACAGGGTAGAGTTAGTGATAAAGGGCCTTTGTTAAGGGGCCATTTTGTCCATCAAAAGAGAGATGATGTAATATCAGACAGAAGCGCCGTTTCTCCCTTTCCATGTCGCTGATTCCCTCAAAAGACTAATCTCTGAAAGAGCCCCTGTGCTGGTCCACTATAAACTCAGCAATAGGGTTTTTTAAAAGCACATACTGTATGAAAGAAACAGCGCAGCATGCAAACAGCTTTAGGGATGGCTGCTTGATTTCAACAGACTCAATCCTCATTTGCACTTTGATTTTCTCTCTGCCCCTATGGACTTGGTGTTTGTTAAAGTGGGTTTAATCTTGGTCACGATATGTGTCACGGATGTCAGTTGGTCATGATCTCAACCCAACAGGAAGTGACCTTAGGGTCTGACAGAAATGTAGCAAATGAATCAGATGCATGTCGAGCTGCAAGGCATTCAGAAACAAGACAGGGTATAGAGGATTTAGTATGCTACTCATTGATACTGTTAGCCTTGCTTTTGACAAACAATGTTTCAAATGAAAGTATTAAAGTAACATTATATGACACTCCTGACCTTTTTGTTTATTAGGTTAAAAGTATGATGATTAGATTGGACTGTATTTGCAATTAACGGTTGGAATTAATAAACTTTCTGGTGTGAAAGTCATATCTTTGGTCCTCATAAAACAAACAGTTTAACCTAGTAAAAGCAGTGTTATGTAAAGTTAGTGTTGTAAAAATATTAAGAAAGCAATTACTTATTTTCACACATAGTGCTCCATGCACTTCTTTTAATTACTTCAATTCCTTAGTGGTTTACAACCCAAGGCCTTAGCTACTGTGCATACAGTTATCTACTGTATAAGTCTGAGTAATAATTAGCTATAAGTTAGAGTAGCTCTCCTAAGGAGACGGGCGACTCCCTATCAACATGCCCACTTCCTTCCATTCAAGAATGCCAATAGGCTGAAAACAGGAAGCACTAATCCACTAATAACAATTTCCTGTTTTGTTTACCTCTTATTGCCTTTGCTTTACTTTTTCATGTTAATTTTTAAGAGGAAGATTCTCCATCTCCCTTTTCTATACAGTAATGGTAAAATGTTTCAGTTGCCTTGGTTGCCTAGAAACGCTCATTTGGTATTAGGTGTTTCATCACATTCGTTTGGCATCAACAGCCCACGGAACATTTTCAAAAATGGTGGGGAAAATCATTTTTGAAACAACAAAGAAGGATGCCCTGTGAGTGTTTTTTTCATTCATGGACTGGATGGCAATAGAGCACAGAATTTATCTTTGTTACCTCAATCTACTCCATCGTCTACTTGATGCTCCCTACTGGACGTGTGACATTGTTTAGTTGCTCTGTGTGTGTGTGTGTGTGTGTGTGTGTGTGTGTGTGTGTGTGTGCGCAGAGTGCATCTTGTGCAGATTATTCACCATGAATAAAGTTATTAGAGATAACTCACTGCTTGTGTTTCCAGTGAAATGCTGCTGAATGCTGCAGATTCTCTTTTTCCCTCTCTCTCTGGACACGTGTGTGTGTGCACGCGTGTGCATGTGTGTGTACACTCCTCTCACAGTTATTCTTGCATACTTAACAGAACTGTGACCTAGTTTGCTGGACAACTACAGTAAGTGGGTTTTTCTGTTTTAGTAACCTTGTATCCCATCAGCCCTCCACCTTGTCATTTGGGAGGAAACCAAGTGGGCCTCTGGATGCGTTTGCACGGCAAAGGTCTGGAAAAAAAAAACATTCAATGGAGAAATATTCACAGAGCATCTCTTGCATGAATTCTGCTGTGTGTCTTTGTGTGTGTGTGTGTGTGTGTGTGTGTGTGTGTGTGTGTGTGTGTGTGTGTGTGTGTGTGTGTGTGTGTATTGCTGACTGTGGATCTCATGCCAGCGCTCTAGGCCGTGCGGTGCCCTGCTGAGGCCTAGGGCCACCATTCTGCTCCACTACCCTCCCCTAGCAGCACAGGACCTACAGTACCATCTAGAACAGCTCTTCCAGGCCTCAGAGTGAGTGCCTTTGTTAGCCAGACGAACCTCAGATAGACCTGTAGACTGAAAGTATTACAGCAGAGCATTGACCAACTACATAAGCAATATGTTCAAGACTACGGATGTTATTTTATACACATTTTGATTATGTCGACATGGATTATTCATGCTTTCATAAACCATGCATAGTGCTGGGGGGCTGAGCATGCGGCTGTCCAACATTAACATATCTCAAGATAGAAATATTTATTATATAAGACATATTTGTATGGAATGTGCAGCTGAAATGGTCAGCTGGGTATTTGGTACACACATTTTACTGCACACTCTGTGGAATCACAATGACTTGCAATGTTTAAAGTTCCTGGGAAAATATGCACAATAAATTTACATATCTCTTCAGGAAGCTGAGCAGATTTAGACTCTTCGTCTTATCAGCACTTTGTTAATGTTGCCACCAGTGGTGGAGAGGGACTTATTCAAAGCCTGGCAGTTGATCTCTCTGTGTAAATATTGTCTTAACTAATTCATCTTCTTCCCATCTCTGCGATCATCCATGTTTGAATTGCATAGATTTGTAGTTCCTCTTTTCACTCATGTATCATAAAAACAAACAAGATTTTGTCAGCTTTTGGAATTATTTTGTGTGTGTTGGACTGAAAGCTTATAATAAATTTCAGCATTTTTACTTTAGTTAATTAATCTGTGTAATGATGTGTTTGCACGTGTGTGTGTGTGTGTGTGTGTGTGTGTGTGTGTGTGTGTGTGTGCATGTCTGTATTGAGTCATCAGCAGCTCCAGGTAAAGGAATGCCTGCAAAGTGGCAGATGGTTGGTGTAAACCATGAGCACACCGCCCACATGGCTGCCAACTCTCCCACGTGTTTACTTTCCTCCCAGGACTCATTCAGCACACTATTTGCTGAGAGGAATCGCTCTCCTCTCCTCCAAAATCTCCCTCAAGTTAGCTTACATCATGTATAGGGCTAAGCAACTCCGACACCCTCATTACTGCATATGCAATACTGCTTTGTCTCTGTGTCTTCACAGGCCGATTATGTACGATGCTGCTATCCTAGGAGGAAATACCACTGTCTGAAAACAAACAAGCTCAAAGAGCAAGACAGTTGGCTGTCTTTGAACCGATCTATGAAGATAGTCTCCATTCTCTTTGAAGTCTAGGTCATAATAGTTATATCAGCTGTGGTCAGTGAGAATGCTAGATGTCTGTGTTTTCATTCCCATGTTTTACACATCAAATGCAATTTACTAGATGTGTTTTTTTATCCACCCTTTTGGCTGACTCAGTATCTACATTCCCTCAGTCACAAGCCTTCAGGAAAAACACTCCCACACTCATAAAAACACACGTTGGAGACAAACAGAAAGAGTGATAGGAATGGGAACATCCACCACTATTAAAACTTTCTGGCATATGCTGCTGTCATATTGTTGAGAGAGTTTGATGATTTATCAGTGGAGTCCCTGATGCAGCCAAGCCAGCGGGCCTCACAGGTTGTCCATCTGTCTCTGCCAAGCATCACTGACAGTCTAGCTTCTCCACATCCCTGTCACTGCAGGAACTCATGTCCCATCTGTGCTATGGGCCCCTATTAGGGTCCCTCAGCTGCCAGAGTCTCCCAAGGGACACCTCAACCAGCTAATCTGAGGCCAGATAGACAGTGACAAGCTCACAGCTGCATTGCAGACCTTCGGGCTACACGCTCAGTATGGAATACATGTGATAGTTTTGCCCGCAAGGTCTTTTATAGAACATAGTGATGGAGTTTTAGAGATTTTTAGAGGCTGTTGGAGTGCTGCAGCGAAACTGTGCCAAACTTTTGTGCACTGCACTGCTTGGGTTATTTTTGTCCCCCTTTGTCATGCAATCAGCAATCTGCGATCACACTTATCCTTACAAATCATGCCACTCCTCTATCATTCTTCTCTCTCTCTCTTTCTCTCTCTCTCTCTCTCTGTGACACACACACACACACACATACACTCGTATGCACAAGCACACACATTTCCTGTATTTTTTCTCCTAGATCAGTGACCAGAGCACTTTTCCACAAGGCTGGCTGTGATTAGATTCATTGGTACAAGGTTTGACCCAATTCCCATGGCTCCACGCTCACATCTTGGCACTGAGACCGGGGATGCAAATAACTGACATCATTAAAGTTCAGCTTTCTGTTGCTGGCGATGATGTATGCAATTATGCATAAACAACTGCATGTCAACATTAAACAGACACACTTCAGCCGTTTCTTTAAGAGCCATTTTTAGACTTTAAGAGCAATGGCACTGGGCAACACAGAGCCAGACTTGGTAGCGAGGCATCATACATTAAAAGAGCATTTTAGTTACGTGCTGCAGATGTATTTTGGTCTGGCTGTTGAATAATAGAGCACAAACCAAAGTCTTTTCCATTCTCTTGGTCAACAGTGAGATAAATTCAGATGTTGTTTTTAAATTAATACAAAAAACCTATTATTCGCAACTGGCATTGGCATGGTCAGGGCACAATAGCAGGAAGAGGTTGTGCAGACAGGAAGGGGAAGTGCCGAGAGAGTATGTTAACCAAAGGGTGGTTGCTGGGGGTCTGTAGGTCTGATTTTGACTCATTACAAGAGGTCAGACTGCAATCTCTCCCCTTAAGCCCCTTTTGAGCAGGAAGTATGTTGTCATCCACTCTGATCAAGTACTCTTGATAGTTCCTGGACTGTTCCTTTAGATGTGTGCGTTGTTGCGTGTTGTAGGCATCCAAGTATGTTCAAAGGAATTCTGGAAAACAACCTAATTCATATTTAATATATGCACACCTAGAGACAAATTGACTTTTTTATCTTTTCATGTGAGATTATTTATGGTATATTGAGTTCTGTTGGGAAATCTCCTCACCGAGAAATTACTAAAGTCTTAAAATGTAAGCCATTTGAACTGAGCTGACACCATATATTTATGATATCTAGAGGTTTGCTCTTTTCTGAGCTTATGGCTCACTCACTACTCTGGATGAGTAGTTTTATCTGCTTCATCGACAGTGCAGCTCTGCCCTTTCCTTCAGTCTTTGGCTAAGTCCCCAGTCTGCTGCATACACAGTAGGAGGTGATGCTCCTCAGTGGGAACTGGCATATTTGAATCAGTGGCCTTTGCTCACTTTGCTCCAGTTTGTTCCACTCATGCTGATGATAGAACACTCTAGTGTGTGTAGCACAGAGAGCTCGCTATATCATTAATATCCTGCTCTTATGTATTGTCTAAGATCATGACTGAGAGAGACAGCCACACAAACACATACGCACACATTCAAACCCACACACCTACTCCAAGGGGACAGGTGCATGCATGTGGTCCACCCATTTTAGAGCGCTGCCACATTGATGATGTGCAAAGATTCAGTGAATCAGCCCTCTACATCCAATGTAAAACAGCTGGGCCTTTATTTCACAACATTTTGGCAGAGACACACCGTTATTGGAATACATTTGGATACATGTGAGACTTGAGAATGCTTTAAATCACAGTGACAAAATACAACTGACATGTCATCACCGGCTTATAAAAAGTGTTTTATTATGTGAGATGTAATTTCTTCATGTGTCCTCCATTTTCCCCCAGTTTCCATCTTTACCATGGTTGTCATCATAAATTAAAAAAGGATATGATGATAAGAGGATATGAATACCTCAGACCCCTGATTTTTTTTTTATGTCTATAGGGAGGAACATGTTTTCTGCTCTCACATGAGAGTATGAAAGCAATCTCTAATGCTCATTATAACATGCTGTGTAGCTTGTTAAGCAACTTGAAAGAATTTATACAAACAAATTCAATTTGTGTGACAGAAATGTTTTTTTTTGTTGCTGTTATATCCAATAGAAATTGAAGTGTGCACTGTTGCTCATGAACTAAAGATATGATCATTAGCTAATTTATGTTGTTTCTTTCCCCGGACACCCTAACTCTTTAAAACGTTTATCTTACAGGGCAGAAAAAACAGAGGTGTTAAGCGAGGACCTTCTACAGGTGAGCTGTGGTATAAGTGTGTGTTTGTGTGTGTGTGTGTGTGTGCGCAATCAAGTAGTGCGATCACAACACCTGCGAACCAGGTGCTTGATTACATGAAGGTCTCTTAGCAGTCAGTCCTGTCATCGTTCACGCTGTGTTATTTTAACAGGTGTAAATGAAGTGATAATGACAATGAATTTGATCATGATGGAGATCATTTTTAGCTTGCGACCTCATCACAGCCTCATCACAGCCTCATCACAGCGTACACACAGTACCTCAACCAAAGAGTATTGTGTGGCTCAGATAGTTTCCTTTGAATAATTGGTAGAGGCAGGAGAAGGTACTTTTAAATATTTTACAAAAAATGATGTTAGAGAAAAGTCAGGAAACTAAACAGGTCTTCAAAGCAGAAAAGTCTCTTCTTTCTCTTTTCTGTTTCTTTAATCATCTCTGGCATCCTCACAGTTTTACTAATATCTCAATCTGGGCTACAACTACTGATTTTTTTTTTTTAATAAATAAGGTCACACGTTACTCCAAACCAAATTTGTAAAAGTCAAAAGCTTTCAAAACTGTTTAGTCAAGAATATAACTAGATAATCAATAATACATTGAAATAAAAAGCTAAATTGATTGATTTGGATCACAGCATGATCAGACCTGCCTTATGAGCATAACCCTCATGTGTTGGCATAATTTGCAGATGCTGATGCATGATGCTACATGAAGAATTGTAGCTTGTAGCTTGTGTGTGTGTGGGTGTGCGCTAAATGTCAGTAGTAATGGGTGTGTTTGTGCGGCTCTTGTCAAGTGGTTTCTGATTGATTTCTCTGTGTATGTTCCAGGTGGAAAAGCGTCTGGATCTGGTCAAACAGGTGACGCACAGCACTCACAAGAAGCTGACTGCCTGCCTGCAGGGTCAGCAGGGCACTGATATGGAGAAGAGATCTGTCAAGTCACCGTCTGTGAGTAAACTGATACGACGTGATGTGTGAAGATGCAATAAAACATTATACTTGTATCCCTATAATCTTGAATGAATTCTTACATAAGCTCTTGTAATATTATTCCTCTCTTTTATTAGAAAAAACTACCGCTCACAATCCTGGCACAATGTATGGTAGAGGGAGCTGCAGTGTTAGGGGATGACTCTCTCCTGGGGTAAGTCACTATACTGTAGTTAACAGGCCTATGCTCACACACTTCCCTTGCCCACATACACACAAAGTCATCTTTAATTATTGATTTGGCTATTGAATTCTTCTCTGTCCTCATTGCCCTTGTCTGCATTTTAATTGCATTTGATTGCCTGTGACTTTGTGTTTGGCTGTCTCCAAACAGGAAGATGCTGAAGCTGTGCGGGGATACAGAAGAGAAGTTGGCTCAGGAGCTCATCCAATTTGAGTTCCAGATAGAAAGAGATGTGGTGGAGCCTCTATATGTGCTTGCTGAAGTGAGCCGGCACTGCTGTTACTTAATGCACCAATTAAAACATAACACCTTCCTGATATGGCTGAATTACACAGCCGCGCTCTGTCACTTTTTTTTTTTTTCATTTCCAGCCTTATTAACAGAAAATGGAAGAAGAACATGATTTGCATTTACATAAAAGAGCTACATTTTTATTCTCTGACGTGACTTTAATCTCCCTCTTCATTTTCTCTTTCATAGGTGGATATTCCTAACATCCAGAAACAAAGAAAGCACTTAGCTAAACTTGTCTTGGACATGGACTCCGCACGGACAAGGTGACGGACATTCACAATTTAAGAACCAGGCTGCAACCTTATCTTGTTCATTTATTTTTAAAATAAAGGCTCAGGTTTTAAATGTGTGTGCAGGAACCACGATGTGACCATTTGTTTTTACTCCCATGCCCATAGATATCAGCAGTCGTCCAAGTCATCCAGTCATCCGAGCACTCTGCAGCCTGGCGCCAAGTCCGAGTCCCTCAGAGAGGAGATGGAGGAGGCAGCCAATCGAATGGAGATTTGTAGGGTGAGTCACCTATCAGAGCCACGCATATATATTATTCCCTTCCCTAGCCCCTTTGCTTTCCATTTGATTTATAACTCTCCTGCATGTATCAGACGCAAATGGACCACAATACCAGGATGATATTATACTTTTAAGTAGTACTGAGATCATGTTGTGTAAGATGGTTGCACTCTGCTTTTTGTTTCAGGATCAGTTGTCAGCAGATATGTACAATTTTGTGGCCAAAGAAATAGACTATGCAAACTACTTCCAGACAGTAAGTATATAGTATCATCAAAGTTGTGATCGCAGAGGGAAAATATGGTTTATATCGTATTTCTATGTCTTTCTGCGAATAAAATAGTTTGCTTTTACTCATAGCAGCAGTTGTTTCAATTACATGAATTACACACACATTTGTTATAGTCTCTTCTTCTCCCGCTGTCCCCATCTACAGATGATAGAAACACAGGCAGAGTATCACAGGAAGTCATTAGAGATTCTTCACAGTGTCTTGCCCCAGATTAAAGCTCACCAAGGTGAGTCATGTATGGTGTGTGTGTGTGTGTGTGTGTGTGTGTGTATGTGTAGAGATCTGCTCCAATTCTGCACCGGAAGCAATATCATGATGAGAAGTAGTGGAGTTAATAGCCCTGACGTGTCACATAGTAATCTCATTAAGATATAATTAGCCACCTTCATATTTAAGCTACAGTGAGTTTGCAACTGCTAAACCAAACAGGGGGCTAATAAATAATAATAAATACCTAAAAAAAGGAGACCAGATCAAACATAGAAATTTAATCTAACTTTAAAAGCTGTAGTAACTTACAGTTTTGATTTAATTTATTTACACTGTCAATAAAGATTCTCACAAATAGTGTCTCCAAACTTTGTATACAGTCATTGGTGTAAAGTTGTCCAGAGGGACATGCAACTAAGGTGCGTAGGTTTGTTTGTGTCTGTGTGTGATTCAAGCTGCTGTTTGTGTTGCAGAGGCGTGGGTGGAGAAGCCATCATTTGGCAAGTCTCTGGAGGAACACCTGAATATTAGTGGGAGAGAGATTGCCTTCCCCATCGAAGCCTGTGTCACCATGCTGTTAGAGTGTGGCATGCAAGAGGAGGTAGAGGACACAAACACATTCATATACACACTAGACTGATATGCTCATTTTTTAAAATCTTTTGTTGCGCATGAGTCAGGGCCATGAAAGACACTGCTAGTGCCTCCTTACTGTTAAACTTTGGTGTGTTATCAGCCCCTCTATTGCAGTGGCTCTCAAGCTTTTTCTGTCATGCCCTCCCTTTGGAAGTTGACACACATTCAAACAAACACACACAAATATCAATTACAAAATACAACATTATTTGATGTTATTAGTATAAAGACCATGTTAAAGGACAGGGCTGTTGTCCCCTCCGCGACAGAGTAAAGAGTTTAAACCAATGACTCTGGTCTCATTCTCAAGACCTTATGTTGCCTCTCATCTTCTTGACCTTTAAATCATAAATTTGAAAAATTGAGGGTGGAGGAGGAGGAATGGCAGCACACAGTATTAGCACAGGAAGCAACACTGTTTGTGTGCCTTTAATTTTGAGAAATATAAGCACTAGCACAACCATGGCTGTGAGATTGAGGTTTGTGATCATTAAACCAATTGAAATCGTATGATAGTTGGTAGTAATGTAAGTATAGCCTACATGTCTTGTAGTTAATATTAAACTAAAACATGCAAAGCCATTGTTATTTTCCTGTGTTATCATCTACCAATGCCAAGTGCACAACAATAAAGATTATTACTTTTGCCCTGCATTTAAGCACAGGTTATGTTGCATCTGATAATTACACATGGTTAAGTGTTTCCTGTGTGTGGGCTGCAGGGCCTCTTCAGAGTTGCTCCGTCAGCCTCCAAGCTGAAGAAGCTGAAAGCCTCTCTGGACTGTGGAGTTCTGGATGTGCAGGAGTACTCCTCTGACCCACACGCCATCGCAGGTGAACACCCACACAAATGCTTTGTTCAAAGCCCATTTCCATAACAACAACCCCTACACATTTCATTGTAAGTCAGGAAAAAAACTGTAAAATAACTCTATGTAAAATACAATTATTTCTTACTGCAACAGTTTTCCCATGGTGTGGAAAGCACATTTTTACTGTACAAAGGTTATTAGATAGATTGTGGACCTAGTTTATGGAAAATGTGCTTCTTTAGGCTAGCGTAACATTTGCAAAGCAGTCTTCATCAGATCTGCCCCAAGTGCTCTTATCCTGAAGGCTTTCTGCTCTGATATTGCTGTCCATTTCACACATTAGGATGAAATCTGTGTTGAGCAATCTGAATCTGGCAGCTGGACTGGCTGCAAGGGCCTGTTGGAGGGGAGTGGAAATATGGGGCATGGCCTCGCCAGTACTCTGAGGAGAGAAAACAACCCTCATCTGCTCTAAAAAAGCTGAACAGTTTTTACTCTCTCCCTGTTGTTCTCAACCACAGGGGCTCTGAAATCATACCTCCGTGAGCTCCCCGAGCCATTGATGACCACTGAACTTTATGATGAATGGATTCAGGCTTCCAAGTGAGTTGCTGATTTCTTATTAAAAGCATTTTCTTGAATTATGCCACTGGCCATGATGATGGAAAATAGTCCAGAGTCTTCACGCAGGGGGCCTAAACTGCCAAAATGAAAGATGATGACATTTATTAAGAAGTAGAGCAAAAATAAACCATAATGATTTTTCATATCCCTAGCATTCAAGATATGGACAAGAGACTACAAGCATTAATGGCAGCGTGTGAAAAACTCCCCACAGACAACTTGAACAATTTCAGGTCAGTCACTTTCCCTTATTTCCTGTTTAGTCATTTGTATATGTTGTCACATGACAATGCTGCTGTGTATAGAAATAATTATTTTGTTTACACTTCCTGTACAAGTCAGAGTGATGTTTGTGAATATAGTCTGAAAACCTGGATAACATTTCACCGGCCCACAAAACTTCACCTCCAAAATCCCCCCAAAATGTGTCATTTAAAGGTGCAGTGTGTAGGATTTAGTGGCATCTAGCAGTGACGTTGCAGATTGCAACAAACTGAATACCCTGAAGGGCTCATTCTAAGGTAACAAAAACACAACAGTTTTTATTTTCATGGGATTATACACTAATGAAAACATACTTATAAACATTATATTTAATTTCCGCCAAGTCCGTTCCGCTAGATGCCACTAAATTATACACCCTGCACCACTGCAAATTACCCAAAACCAGGCACAGAGTAATATACAACTGCACCACTTACAGGCAAGAAAAATAACAATGGTACTGGGTTTGAACTGTAGACATACAGATATCAGACAATGTACAGTAGGCCATTACTTTTACAGTTGCAGCACTCATTACCTACAGGTTTTAAAATTCCAGCTACGAGTCATGCCTTGGTTTGAATGATACAACATCAGTATGTCTATGTATGCAGGTTTAAACTGCTGCTGCTACTATTATGCTTTCCCAAATATTTGGTTGCTCAAACTAGATGTGTAGAACTATAATTATCTGATTGAGAAGCTCTACCTTGTAGAATATCTGAAATGAAAACGTTTGACAGTTTGTGAGTCAGTTACAAAATGTACGGAAAAAGCAAATCGTGAGAGTCAGCTGCATAGGGTTGGTAGATGTGTGAAGCTAAAAATATTCCAGCCAAAAAAAAAAAAAAAGGTTATAAATTGGTTTTAAGATGCACTCTTTTGCACTTTTATTTAAATCCTACAGATATCTAGTTAAATTCTTAGCCAAGCTGAGTGAGTATCAAGACGCAAACAAGATGACACCCGGTAACATGGCGATTGTCCTCGGCCCTAACTTGCTTTGGACGCACACTGAACCGTATGTAGTCTTTACACAACTCTTTTACATGTGTGAAATTATGTACCTTGTTACATGATTATACTGTAGCTCAATTCTTTCGCTTCTTTTCAGGAACATGACAGAGATGATGACCACTGTTTCACTACAGATTGTTGGCATCATTGAGCCTATTATCCAGCATGCTGACTGGTTCTTCCCTGGAGGTGGGGATCACATACTATGTATGTAATATTGTAGTTGGGCTGGGCACCATATAATCCTTTTACTGATCTTCTATTATTGTAACTGTGTTACTGGACTAATCTTAAATATTGTGAATTATGACACACAATTTTGCCAGTTTTGTTCAAATTAATCAAACAAATTTCTAAGTCAGATTTTTTTCAGAACAATTAGTGAAAACATATTTTATATACTATACTATACTTTATATTAATTCTATTTTTTACTTTTGCTCAGCCCTATATGATTATGATGATACCCTGTGATATCACAATTGTTCTCTATATACTGTCAGTTCACGTAAACAGTACAACACCTATGTGAAAATACACCAATACAACAAACGGTGGCAACACTATACATAAAGACACTACAATACACTTTAATAATAAACTGCTCATAAATGCCCAGCACAAATAATTTCTGTGCGTGATGAGTTTTAAGCTGTAGCATCGTGTGACACCTACAGTAACCTAAGGCAGCAGTTCATGCTGTCTTTGCTGCTTAAAGAATGTGTCCTGTCATTCGCTATAATGGATCACTTCCATTTTGCAAGTCTCATATACAAAATAAACACCACAGAGTTAAGATATATACCAGTGATGTCTCTGATCATATTCATGTTGTTTTCTTTATTATATATTATATTTTGTTTATCATATTTTGTTACTTATTGGAGAGAGTATTGAACAAAGCAGAGTGTTACTGTCTCTGTTATATATTAGGATTTTATGTATTTTAGATACATACTATAGCTTTTCTTGAAACTGGTAGATTCCAATTTTCCAGAATACTTTTGCACACTCAAATCACACACAGAGCAATACATACACACCCAAACACTACCTAACTACTGATGCAAATACAATATACTATATGCTGATGGTGTGTCTGCTCCTCCCTCAGAGATTGAATTCAACTTGACAGGCAGCTATGGCAGCCCGATCCACACCAACCACAACTCCAACTACAGCTCCATGCCTTCACCAGACATGGACCAATCTGAGCGCAAGCAGCAGCACGACCAAAGCCGACGCCCACTAAGCGTCGCAACTGACAACATGATGCTGGAGTTCTACAAGAAGGATGGGTATGATGCCAAATGCATCCTTCTGCTGCCTACCTCTCACTCTCTCTATCTCACTGTGCTTCTCTCTTTCCACCCACGCCTCCTCTCAGGCATCTGATATTGAATTCTTACATTTGAGGAAGGCAACACTTGCACATTAAAAATCCATTACCTTGGTGTTGTATTTACATTTCCTGTGATCCACAGTTTTCACTCCAGTGAGTCAGAAGCCTCTATAGGCCACAGAGAGGTGATGATTGTACTGAACATCTCACCTGCCAATAATTCCTGCACATACAACTACATCCCCTATTATCAGGATTCATCAGGAGGAGAGGAGGTCGAAAAATACACTCATTTAAATACACGGGGCAGAATTGCCTTGAATGGCATTGTCTCCATGGCAACGGGGCTCTGATGGAGGGCTGCTAGCTACCTCTTTTTTCTCAGGAAATATTTCTCCAGCGTTATCTTCCCATCCTCCCACATCCTGCTCCTCCTTCACAGTCTGGCTAGCACGTCACCTGGCCTGAGTCATTGGACCAGCCGGTGGAAAATCACTGGCAGAATTAGAACCGGTGCCTTCACCAAAATATTCCCATTAAACTAAGAAAAGAGCTGTGATATTATAGGCATCAGTCTAAGTCTGTGCATCCCATAATCACCGACTATCAATATGAGGTGATAGAAGATAACTTTTATCTATTTAGATATTAGCAATTGAGGAGAAACACGTCTATCTGTCTGTGCTTTTATAAGAGCAAACAGGTTTAATTTGAAAACACCAGTCTCTAACTGGTGCTTAGTAAATCAATGCAGGCTGGTTATTTAGCCTGACATCCTCTCACCTCTGCTACAGCCCTTCTGCTCCTCCCTGCCACTGTGGATCTAATCTCCCTGTCATTTTGCAGTATATGTATAATGCGCACACACACACCATTTTCTTCCATTTCAGACCCTTAATGTCACATCCCAGACATGTATCCAAACTCAAATATTCTTGTTTTAGTCTGGTTTTGTGAACCATGTCTGCATCACTTCTGACCTCATATCCCTTTTGCCTCTCTTCCCCCTACTAATGCAGCATTAGGAAGATACAAAGGTACCGTATCATGCCTTTTTCCCACTTCTTTCCTTACTACCCTCACTCACCTTTTAGTGCATTCCTCATCATTATTTATGACTCTATATGTGTTTGTCTCCAGTATGGGTGTTCGGGTCATGGATACCTCCTGGGTGTCTCGGAAGGGCTCATCCACACTGGCACGCAAGACCTCCTCTACACCGCCAGGCATACAAGGCCCAAGCTCCCCCGCAGACACACTCATCCCCGAGCAGCCCGGAGAGCTCGCCACCTCCCCATCCGCGACACCGCCGCCCGGAGAAAGGGTTGGGTAAGTCACTGTGGAGACGTTGTTTTCCTCTTCCTTGTGCATCCAC
This sequence comes from Thunnus albacares, assembly GCF_914725855.1. Taxonomy (NCBI): domain Eukaryota; kingdom Metazoa; phylum Chordata; class Actinopteri; order Scombriformes; family Scombridae; genus Thunnus; species Thunnus albacares. The sequence goes on from NC_058122.1 coordinate 17,550,608, forward strand.
TCCTGTTCATTTTTATTGCCATCACCACCATCGTCACCACCATCATCAGCTCCGTGTGATCGAGATCCTTGGCTTTGTTATTCATACATCCCATTAATTTGCATCCATGTTCTTATTATTGTATCTCTGTCACCACCTTCATGTTTCATGCTATTATTATTATGATTTCTCACTCTCTGAATTTCTTCAGTTCTCATTGTGGTTTGTCAGGTTGATGTCACTGTGGGTAAAATTTGAAAAGGATAATGAAATTTTATGACTCTGAGGTGTTTAAGTCCAAATGCTGTTTGGAAGTTTTTTTTCTGTATATGGCACTAAGCTTCAATCTGCAAGTCCTTGTGAGCATGCTAATATTTAAAATATCCCATCAATGTGGCTTGGCTTTCTCAGCTTTGGTCGTGAATTATTTCCCTTTCTGTTGACACTCAGACTGATTTCACCATTTATTTCTGTATGGTATGATTATCATAGTTAAACACATGAATAATCACTTCATGGTCGCTGGCTCTGCCTGTGTGGCAGACAAGAGATAATATGGCTTCTGGCTTGGCTGGCTTTCTCCTCCTCTGCTGTGGCTCTTTCAGCCAATGAAAGGGTTTTGTGTCTGTTTCACACTGCCCTGGGCTGACTGCAGGACCTGCAATGCAAACAAGTCATATACTGTAGAATGAGAGCAGATAGGGTTACCATATGCAGCAGAGAGGAGATATTTAGTCATCAGCTCAGCTTGATAATGTTGTAAGCTGCAGACCAGCACTTTGGCTCCACAGACAGATCCTCACAGCTCCATGCAGTGTGCAGACACAAGTTGATCACAGAAGGAGCCCTACACACTGTATTCCTTTCCTTTGGCAATAAAACTTTTTTTTTTTCCTTTGCTGTTTCTTTGTGCTTGTCTAAGTATTTGCACTAAGCTGACTGTGTGCTAAGCTTGGTGCCCACCACCCACCTAAAGTGCAACTTTTTCTTTTTTTTTCCTTATTTTTTTGGCTACGGATCAACACTAATACACTAATCATCAAAAACAGCTTATCCTATATCGCTCCAATGCGTCTCCCTGTTCAATCACCAGAGCTGTGTCTTTTGTGCTGTCTATTCTCTTAATATCTACAGCTCAGACAACGTGTCGCCCAATCGGCCGGACACCTCTCATGCCCACCCACCCCCAGGGGAGGACCGGCCACCCCCCCCTTACCCCACCTCCTCGTGCCACGCTGCCCCCCACCACTTCTATCCCAAACCCCCACCCTGCGCTCGCCCTGTAGCACCGGGTCCAGAGTCCCAGCCCCCCGCCTCACCCCCGCCTCCACTACGCTGGTCTGGCTTCATTCCCCCTGCCCCGCCCCCTTCCTCCTCTTCTTCCTCCTCCTCCTCGTCACTTGACATCAATTCGAATCCCAAACCCAGCTGTCTGCACTTCCCCAAGCACAGCCCGCCTGGTGATATGTCGCATGCCCCCCCACCAGACACTAACGCTTCACCACTCTACATCAAAACCCCCTTGGTACTAACCCGCCATGACCAGTCCCTTGGCAATCCCCCTAGCCTCCCTTCTTCCGCGCCCCCGCCCCCACCGTGGGCTGCCTGTCCATGTGCCCGAGAGAGAGGACCCCCCAGGCTGACTAGGTAAATACAACACACCCATGGCCACTAGGGATGCATCACAGAGTGGCAGCCTTTATTTCTCCTCTCCTCTAGCTCGCTGGCTCATATTTTCTTTTTGCTTTTTGTTCCGCCCCCCTTCAAATTACATACCTCCAATTTTGTAACATTCAGGTTGTCCAGGGATGCCTCTCATGGGGGTTGCCTAGCAACTAAGGATGTTACTGGCTTATATAGCACTTGATTTGATGCTGGTGTTGAGTGGATGATAAATACATGGACATTGCTGCATATGGCTATCAAATAGCATATGAATGTATTTATTCTGCAGCGTGCAGCAATATTTTACTAACCAGTAGAAGGAAAGCATCACGTTTTTACGGTAGTAAGGGTTTTCAAGATTAGTAAGGTAGTACCCCATTTGCAATTATGCCTTGGTAATGGCCAGACTGCTGAGTTTGTATAGAGTGACTGTGGCAGTTTCCTGACTCATAAGTTGTTGGTGTTACAGGCAAACAGGACATTGTGAATCATTACAGCAATTCTTTGTCAGCAGTCAGAACAAGCTCGCTTGATAATGCTCCTTCTTGTGACTCGGTAAATCCATGGCTTCCCATTCAGATGGCTAATTTGTTGGAAACACACAGCTCAAAGTGACAGCAGGAGACTGCAGTTAATTAACTGTCAACTGTCATGTTCCTAAATGTGACAACTATGTATACTGCAATATGGGTGCTGTTTGTGGGTGCAAGTTCAGATGAGTCAAGTCTTGTATTTGCAACTATACTAATCTATATTTTTAAGTATAATATCCTTATTGCATACATATGGTAGTCTCTTGATTAAGTGCACTTCACTGTCTGCATCTGTGCTTACAACACATACAGTAGGTTTAGATTTAGATGATGTGATCTTGTTGCATACATTCTGCTCTATTTCCTGCAAATCAGTGCTGCTTCTTTCTGTTTGTTGCTGGATACAAATGGATACAAGCTCAGGAGTGTTTTGGTCAGGAATCCATCCTGAGATTGAGATCCAAGGTGACCTGTAGTTGAGTCCCTCAACATCATAAAATAGCCTCGCTCTGAATCACTAAGCTCCTGTATACTGAGTGTTTATATAATGTAATAACTAATATACTTATTTAAACAAAAATTGAATAGTTTATAGAAACATTTTATTACTAAAAATTCAACTCATCTGACATGACAAATCTTTATTGAAACTGAAATCTGTGATGTTTTATAACTGGCAAATCATTATTATATCCATAGTGGAGGGTGCTGAAATGTTGAGAGATGTTTGTTGGTCAGGTTTGTCAGGTATCACCTGTCTGACAATTTTATTATTATTATTATTTTGGTAAAAAAAAAAAATGTTTGGTCATTGTTATTTTTGTCAGCAAAAAGGAGGTGGGACTATTTCATAAATGCAAGACTACATGCTCCGTCATCTTTGATGTCATTTACACATTCAGAAAGATTCACAGCTTTGGGGACGCATTTGTGTCTAGAACTGTTAAATTAGAGGCAGTTAAAAAGTTGCAACACTGCTTGATCTGTAAACATTGTCACTGTGAGAGATTTGGGTTGCTCTCCTTGATGTAGCCTTGGATGACATCATTTTTGGGGTTTCAGAAAACTTTGGTAACAATCGTAACAGAGTACTTAAAAGTAGTGAAAAACCCATAAGTGATGGTGGTGGTTGTGGTGGTGGTGGCTGAAGCGATGAAGATGAGATGTATACTGACATTTCAGAGCACTTAACTGTTCAAAATCATACTGTGTCTGATACCACTAATACATACATACATATTAATGTTTGTCTGTCTTTTTCAGTTCATTGAAGAGTAAAGAGCTTTCCCCTGTAATTGGACACAAAGCCATCCAGGTGGCAGGTCCAACAGTCCCCCCCAACAGTAGTCCCCAGAGCTGCAGCCAGTCCCCCCACTCAACAGAGCACAGTCCACACACCCTGCGCAAAGGTCAGCACCTCACTTATTCTTATTCTTCTTTCATTGGTTTTCTTCTGTCTATGTATTGTTATTTTTAACAGGAGACAGTAATCTGACTGTGATGTGTGTTTCCAGGTTCCAAGAAGTTGGCCCCTGTGCCTCCCAAGGTCCCCTACGGCCAGTCTGGTGGGATGTCCGACCAGTCGACAGGTCAGCCGTCACCAGTCAGCCTGTCCCCCACCCCTCCTAGCACCCCCTCCCCTTATGGACTGGCCTGCCCCCCTGGGCAAGTGCCCCCATCCTCCCCTGGCCAGACCCCATTGGGGGCACCTCACTCGCTTTCGTCCCCGCCCTCCCTGACCGGAACGCTCACCAAGTCGCGGCCTGCCCCTAAGCCTAGGCAGAGACCCAGTCTGCCCCCTCCTCAGCCGCCCACAGCCCCCCCAGGGTTCACTGGCTCGGCCACAACCCCAGTGCCCCAGCCCCTGGAGCAGGGCCTTCTGGATGGACTGTCTCCCGGGGAGAGCATGTCTACAGGTAAACACCAGCCCTTGGCAACAACTCCCCCGCCACCACCACAGGTGGGGCTGCAGCGGCCCTCTCTCAGACTCGCTGTGGCTCTGTCCAATGGAGACGGTGGACGAGTGTAGGACTCTGTAGGACTTATCGCTGTAGATAAAAAAAGATCCCTGTCCCCTTTATTGACTGTTCCCAAACGAATGTCTGAATGAATAAAAGTTGCCTTTTAGACACAGATGCCTGAGAATGATACAATGTAAATAGTAGCATTTTTGTGCAATTGTAGTAAGCGGATCTTCTGGCCTATGTATTCATTGCTTGTGTTATGTGATGATGTTTCTGGGTAATGTGTGGAAACATCAGATAAGCATAGCTCGTCCTGCTTGTTTGGAAGTTGCCATTAGATTCATCATGTGCTCTCTGTTTATCTGTGTTACCCAGACCCTCACTCGGCAGAGGTAGGTCAGAGGCTTACTGTACACAGTTCACACCAGTCCAGTCTCTCTTATTGCGTAGCAGGCGTGGAAACCTGGCCAGACAAACCCCACAATATATCTACCATATGATGTTCTGATGATGAGGTGTTCTGTCAATATATACCAATCATTCTGTCATTTTGTTATATTTATCATTCTCTTGTTCCCCCTGCTACTATTGTGTACCTTGCAGCTGTGTGAGACCAGGGATTCAGTGTGGGCTAAGTGTGAGGGGGACTTTTAGGGTAAGCCAGACCGCCCCCCGCCCCATGCGCTCCATCTCACTGCCTGGCCTCGTGCTGTGGCTGCCTCTGGGGTCTCCTGCAGCCTGCCTCAAACATAGCTCATAGCTGTAGCTCTCAATCAGGATGTTTTCCCTATTCCCTCCTAGCAGGTTGACATTATTGTCTCTTTGCATGGTGTTGTAGTTCAACCGATTATGCATGGCTCAAGGACTTCCCAGAGTGCACCACACTGCGCTCACATTGCAGACGCCGTTGCTTACAAAGGTCCATCTTAAAGCCCCCCCCCTCCTTTCTTTACCCATTCCCAGCCCTTTGCTAGCAGACATCCCCCTCTAACGCCCCTGCCACCGGTATGGGCGGGCCACAGGTAACCCCCACTCCTCCTTTGGCAGGTTCATCGCTTTTTATAACCTCTGCTCCCTCTTACTACACTGCCACGTTCCATCTCATTCCTACACAGGAGTAGCCAGCAGTTTCTGCTTGGACCTGCTGCTTTTAGTAAATGCAGCAGCACTTTAGAATACCTTTATTTAGAGCAAATATCCGGTCGTCATGAGTTTCCATTGTTACTTCAAGCCTACTTGGTGTCTTGGTGCCATCTTTCCACAGAGTTCCACACACATCTTGTTGCCTCTGTGTTGGTTTACCTGGCCATTGTTGTAAACGTGTACAGTAATGTGTCATTGTGCAGTCATTTTGACCTGTTATTGTATTTTATCTGACAAAATATCTGTTGTTGTTGTCTCAAAAGACACAAAAAGCTGTGACATACCACACTAGTCCCTAACAAGCTTGTTCAGGTGTGACTAGCAACACACTGAAAAACATCCCTGTGTAGAATGTGAAACACATGTAATCTACTGATTCCTTCAATCAGGGTAGACATCATATGCCACTTTTCATGAGTTCAAGCCCAAAAGATTAATATTATTTCTGCTCTCTTCCGTTTTTACACCCCATTGCCATCTTCATTATGCCCTCTTCTCCTCCTCCTCCTCCTCTTGCTCATCATCACCATTTCCACCATTCTGCTCATCATACTCACTTCTCCCACCATGCTCACCATTAGATATCTTCAATTATGAAATCCCCTCCATCAATGTCAATCTGGACAGCCTCATCGATGAGTTCAGCGGTGCCCCCTGCAGGAGGTCCCTGGCAGTGACAGACTCTCCAGAGGGGGATGCTGTGCCTGAGGAGGAACCCCAGAGCACCACTCTATGACCTAAGACCCTAAGGCATCACAGCTTACCAGCACCCCTATGGCTGTACATACTCTTAACTGTCACCGCCAAGGCCTGATGGAAACACCAATTGGCCTCACCAATGCCCACCTGAAACCAGAACTTGAACCCTCCCTCATATCTGCTACAGGCTGCAAAGAAACTTCTCTCTTACAATTGCTCGCTAGTACATAAATGTGACTACACAAAAAAAAAAAAAACACCAAAATGCCATAGTGGAGGAACAGTTGCCTTTAGGAGGAAAGACTGGAATACAGATGAGTATTAAATTAAAAGACTTTTTAACTGTTTCCTTTTTTTCCGCTTTTCGCTTTGTTCATCTTTGTTGTTTGATGCAGTGATCTGTATTTCTGTGAATTTTTAATTTCTTTTTGCCTTATTAGAACATGCAATCAAATTGCAATATGATATTCACAAGTTGTACAACTTTTGGTTAGGGAAACTCAGAGCCTGACATGGTTAGGAGCAAAGCCCATCCTCAGGGTGAAACAGAGAGACAGAGTGAGAGAGTAGTCTTGTTATATTGCTCACAGGGTATTCAAGCTATGTGCACATTAGGAAAATGCTGAGCCCTAGAGACAGGTTTCGCATGCAGGATGAAACATTTAATGTAATTTAATTATTATTGGCACCTCCAGTTTTGACTTCCCCTCTTCTATCACACATTACAACTGTAGTTCTTTATCTGATATTTACCTGCATACAGGTAAACTCACTTTAACTCACTTCGTACCAGCACAGTATGAGAAGAATGTTATTGTAAATTCAAATTTTTGAACTTGCATCTGTTACTCAGTTATGAAGACAGCACCACGATGTGTTTGCATGACAAGCCAATATGAACAAACTGCTTTTGGATCAAGGGCCTCAGAATGGCAGTGTTTTATTTGGTGTGAGTGTTTTTTTTTGTTGTTGTGTTCCTTGGAGAGTAAATTTTGACCATCCATGTGCTGTTACAGTTTGATGATAATGGATGGATGACTACTACACTGCCTTTAGGTTCATATGTTCTCTCTCTTAACCTTGTTTCAAGTGCTTCAGGTTCAGTGACCTTTGACCCCTAGTGTAAATACAAAGACTGTACATAAATTGATGTATATAAATCTGAGAGGAAAAGTATATGTAAAATGCATATCTTGGATATATATAATAATGATATACAGTATGTGCTGATATTTATCATGTGTAGAAAGTGTAATGATTAAAAATTTGATGTTATTTTTGTCCCTGCACACATTTAACAGGTTTACTGTAGATTCATAATGTTTCACTTTAACACCAGGTAACAAAGATGCTGCAGCAGAAATGCAGAATATTATTTCTGCTAGAAATCAGTTGTGGTCTTTCTAGTTCTGTCTCCTGAGCTTTGACTTCAAACATGCAAGAGTACTAATGAGTTGCACACCAATGCCCTATCTTTTTTAGCTTTTTAATCAGTGATTTAATAGATACCTGTGTAAATAATTAGATTACTTTGAGCTTGTTTGGACCAGTTAATTGTGTCATAATGAGGGTAAATATAGTCCATAGGTTATATTGTTGGACTGACTATAGCGAAGACAAAATATTTGCTTATTCATTAGAAAAGCTGATGCATAGTCAAATTTGGCACACCGATCACTTCTAAATGTAAAATTGTTCTGTTCGGTATTCTCACTATTCTCACAGACAATAAATTAGACTATTTCAAATTCATCACATAACAGATGCTGCAGTGTCACTTTTTTTTAAATTTCATTCAAAACATCTTAGGGCGATAATTTTGTCAAAGTGCAATTACAGTGTTTACTGATCCACCTCAATCCAAAAGTGGTCAAAGTTACCCTTCCCAAAAGTACAGAAAAAGCCATTAATTTTATTGCAAAGCAAATAATTTCTTTTGTTTTTTTTGTTAATTTGTTTTATGTGAGAATTTACTTCTGACAACATTAGTTCTTGATTAACCTCTCTCAAAAGTGATCTATGGTATGCCTCGGTGTGTGTTCTCAATGAATATGTTTATGAAGATTTTTGGTGATGTTGATAATTATATTGATAGTTGTGGTGATTATATGACAACAATTGCAAGTGCCCTCACACTGGTTGTTATTTTGGAACTATAGGCATAATCAATGTGTACTAGAGGTTTTATTTTCTGTGCTGGATCCATACATTTATACGAGGAGGCAGGGGTGACTGTCTTTGTGTGCTGACTGAATGTGACTCACTCAGATATCAAAGGGTATAGGCTACCTGATTTTGTAATAAATAACAGGCAAATGAGTGCTTGTGTAGGGATGAGGGTAAATTAGGGCCTGTTGGCATGTACTATTATCAGAACAGGGCAGTATTACTGTAATGCTTTTGTGCGTCATAACTGGAACTTAAAGCCACCTAAATGCATGCATTCATATTCATTATTGGTGTAATTATTATGCTGCTGAAAAGATAAACTCCCCTAAAAAACCCTCCCCTAAAACAAAAGGCATAGTTTCATCACATGTCAACATTTTCGGAGTAATTTAACTTTTTCAAAGCCTTTTTCAAAGCATATTCATAGGAGCCACCTTTTGCACCAAATGGTACACTGTCACAAAGTTTTACCAAGCATTTTAAATGCAGTAGGCCTGCATTTCCTAACTCACTTCACCACCAACATGTTGGTGTAAAGTAAAGCTCAGTTTGTTTACATTTTGGGGGGGTGGGGTGGGGGGAGGGGGGTGTTAAATGATTTAAAAAAAAGGAAAATCTGAAAAAGTATCATGCATGCGCCTAGATAGTCTTTTGATAATCCACGTTTTGTGTCAATCACTGTCTTTTTAGGGATTGTAAGAGGGGTAAAGGATAAAATGTAGTGATGGACTCTAGAGAATGTGGATCACAATAAATGGTCCTTTGTGGGGTTTTTTGAGCAATACGGTAGAGGAGTGGATGTTGCCTGTGGATGTACTGCCTCCTGCTTTCACTAGTGTACAAACAAAACCTGCCGCTTGTCAAGCCCACCATGCCCACCCCTTCCTCCTCTGCTTAGCATATCAAGTGGAACACAGTGTGTACTGTGAAGCCTACCTGCAATCCTTATCAGAATGTCAGAAATAAATATATATATTAAACTCTACATTTTTAATAATCTCACCTTGTTCATGTGTTTTTTTTCCAGTTTTTGCTGTGTGTCCTGGAAACAATGTGGACAGTTGATTGGTCCTGATGAAAGAACTACTCAAGACTTTTGTCTGTGCACATAGCGTCACTGTTTTAACTGAAAAGGCTTTGGATGTTGTATAACCCTGTTTATACAATAGCATAAGCATGCTGGTAGAGAAACTTAACAGCTGACACCGAGTCATTTCTTACTCTTTGAGCACTCTCATGATACCGACCTGAATGTTTTACTACCACTATCTTCTTTTTAGTTATTATCTCTTTGAATAGCCTTGAAATTGATGACTTTTGTGCATTTGCAACTTTACAGATAATTTAAGCGCATCCACTGACATCCCAGCTATTCAAGTAGGACTATGACTTAAAAAGCCTGATTCCTCAAATGAAATAAATCATTATTTGTTACTCCCACACTCTGAGAAACCATGGCTGAATATGACTGAATCACTGAAGCCTCCAAGTCTGTAACCTGTGGGACTGGATGAGCAGGATAGCTGAGGGCTTGCCACAGAAAGAAACTAGGAGTGTACATGTTTATCAGGATGATGATGATACTGACAAAGCTCATTCTGCAAACCAGTCTTTCATTTGTTTTGAATCTCCACACCATGCTGTGTAATGTGTTGCG